>NC_083432.1:29041718-29350876 GCF_020745735.1 Hemiscyllium ocellatum
TGCCAAAATGGGCAATTTCATATTTCCCACATTATATTCCATTTGCCAAACCTTTGTCCACTCACCTAACCAATTTATATCCCTTTACAGCTTCCTTATGTCCTTTTCCCAGGTTATTTTCCTACTTATCATTATGTCCTCGCCAACATCAGAACCAAACTTTCACTCTTTGTATCTAAATCATTTGTATAATTAGTACAGGACCTAGTTATGCCTCTTGTCTGACACTTCTTAGCTAACCAATTATATGTCCATCCCAATATGTCACCTCCTACGCCTTGTGATTTTATTTTCTGCAATAACCATTGATATGGCACTTTATTAAAAGCCTCTGGAAATCTGATACTAGTTCACCTTTTGGGACCTTTTATCATAGCAGATGTTACTTCTTCAAAGAACTCCAATAAAATGTTTCAACCTGATTTTCTTTATAGAACTTTTCCTGAGGTGCAAACTGGAGTCTCAAACAAGTAAATAGTCTCTTATTTGTACAAATAAGCCATTTAACTTCCCCTTGAAGGTGAAACTTTTCCAACATGGAGGGCAACAGATGTGTCCACATTTCTTGCCCAACCATATTGGGCTTAAGAAATTTGAGGTACAATTCCAAGGGTACATGAAATCATTTTGACTCTTAGACATGTGTCTGTGAGTTTATGCAAGATGTTCAAGTGATGGTGCTGGTCCTCACTTCCATGCACACTTTCCAGATAGTTATATTGTCTGGTGTTCAAGAATTTGTATCTAATTGATATTTCATCTTACCCTACTCTGAGGTCAACTTCAGCAATTAACATCTGTTAACCTAGCACAGACTATTCTGTATGGCAGGCAGATAGTGGTTTATCTATTAATTTATTGAAGAAACTCAGCAAGTACAAAATTTAAAGAAATTTACCTTTAAAATGTAAGAATTCTACACAATATTCTCAGAAGTGTTTTTTTCTATAGGCCTAAGGAAATTAAATTCCATGTCATACCACAAGAGCAAAACTCCACTGTTAGGAGTTTTCTACAGGCCTCCTAATAGTCCTAGAGACGTAGAAGAAAGGATTGCGAGGATGATTCAGGAGAAGAGTGAAAGTAATAGGGTGGTTGTTATGGGGGCTTTAGCTGTCCAGATATTGACTGGGAAAGCTATAGCTCGAGTACATTAGATGGGTCGGTGTTTGTCCAATGTGTGCAGGAGGGTTTCCTGACACAATATGTAGACAAGCCAACAAGAGGTGAGGCCATACTGGATTTGGTTCTGGGTAACGAACCATGCCAGATTTTAGAATTGGAGGTAGGTGAGCACTTTGGGGACAGTGACCACAATTAGGTGACTTTTACTCTAGTGATTGAGAGGGATAAGTGTGCACTACAGGGCAAGAGTTATGGCTGGGGGCAGGGAAATTATGAAGCAGTGAGGCATGACTTAGGATGCGTGGCTTGGAAAAGTAGGCTTCAAGGGAAGGGTGCAATTGATATGTGGAGCTTGTTCAAGGAACAACTACAGAGTGTCCTTGATAAGTATGTATCTGTCAGGCAGGGAGGAAAGAGTTGTGTGAGGAAGCCATGGTTTAATAAGGAATTGGAATCCCTTCTTAAAGGGAAGAGGGCGGCCTATGTAAAGATGAGGCGTGAACGTTCAATTGGGGTGATTGAGAGTTATAAGGTAGCCAGGAAGGATCTAAAGAGAGAGCTGAGAGCAGCAAGGAGGGGACACGAAAAGTCCTTGGTTGATAGGATTAGGGAAAACCCAAAGGATTTCTATAGGTATGTCAAGAATAAAAGGATGACTAGGGTAGGAATAGGTCCCGTCAAGGATAGTAGTGGGAAGTTGCGTGTGTTTAGGCTGAAGAAATTGGGGAGACAATGAATGAATACTTTTCGTCAGTATTCACTCAGGAACAGGACATTGTTGCCGGTGTGAATATTGAGTCACAATTAATTAGAATGGATGGCTTTGAGATATGTAGGGAAGAGGTGTTGGAAATTCTGGAAAGGGTGAATATAGATAAGTGCCCTGGGCCTGATGGCATTTATCCTAGGATTCTCTGGGAAGCAAGGGAGGAGATTGCAGAGCCATTGGCCTTGATTTTTATGTCTTCGTTGTCTACAGGAATAGGCCAGAAGACTGGAGGATAGCAAATGTGGTTCCCTTGTTCAAGAAGGGGAGTAGGGATAACTCTAGTAACTATAGGCCGGTGAGTCTTACCTCTGTTGTGGGCAAAGTCTTAGAGAGAATTGTAAGGGATAGGATTTATGAACATCTGGATATGAACAATGTGAGGAGAAAGTGAGGTCTGCAGATGCTGGAGATCATTCCTGATGAAGGGCTTATGCCCAAAACATCGAATTTCCTGTTCCTTGGATGCTGCCTGACCTGCTGCGCTTTTCCAGCAATACATTTTCAGCTATGAACAATGTGATCAAGGATAGTCAGCATGGTTTTGTGAAGGGCCAGTCGTGCCTCACAAACCTTATTGAATTCTTCGAGAAGGTGACTAAGGAGGTGGACGAGGGTAAAGCGGTTGATGTGGTGTATATGGATTTTAGTAAGGTGTTTGATAAGGTTCCCCATGGTAGGCTACTGCAGAAAATATGGAGGTATGGCATTGAGGGTGAGTTGGAGGTTTGGATTAGGAATTGGCTGGCTGGAAGAAGACAGAGGGTAGTAGTTGATGGTAAAGGTTCATCTTGGAGTGCAGTTACCAGCAGTGTTCCGCAAGGATCTGTTTTGGGACCATTGCTGTTTGTCATTTTTATAAATGACCTGGAGGAGGGGCTAGAAGGTTGGGTGAGCAAGTTTGCAGATGATACGAAAGTCGGTGGAGTTGTTGACAGTGAGGAAGGATGTGGCAGGTTACAGCGGGATATAGATAAGCTGCAAAGCTAGGCAGAAAGGTGGCAAATGGAGTTCAATGTAGCTAAGTGTGAAGTGATTCACTTTGGTAACAGTAACAAGAAGATGGAGTACTGGGATAATGGTCGGATACTTGGTAGTGTGGATGAGCAGAGGGATCTTGGTGTCCATGTACACAGATCTCTGAAAGTTGCCACCCAGGTAAATAGTGCTGTGAAGAAGGCATATGGTGTACTGGCTTTTATTGGTAGAGGAATTGAGTTCCGGAGTCCTTAGGTCATGTTGCAGTTGTATAAGACACTGGTGCGGCCGCATTTGGAGTATTGTGTGCAGTTTTGGTCGCCATACTATAGGAAGGATGTGGAGGCACTGGAACGGGTGCAGAGGAGGTTTACCAGGATGTTGCCTGGTATGGTAGGAAGATCGTATGAGGAAAGGCTGAGGCACTTGGGGCTGTTTTCATTGGAGAAAAGAAGGTTTAGGGGTGACTTGATAGAGGAGTACAAGATGATTAGGGGTTTAGATAGGGTTGACCATGAGAACCTTTTTCCACGTATGGAGTCAGATATTACGAGGGGGCATCGCTTTAAATTAAGGGGTGATAGGTATAGAACAGATGTTAGGGGTAGATTCTTTACTCAGCAAGTCTTGAGTTCATGGAATGCCCTGCCAGTAACAGTGGTGGACTCTCCCTCTTTATGCGCATTTAAACGGGCATTGGATAGGCATATGGAGGAAAGTGGGCTAGTGTAGGTTAGATGGGCTTGGATTGGCGCAACATCGAGGGCCGAAGGGCCTGTACTGCGCTGTATTTTTCTATGTTCTATGTTCTAAAACTGATTTACTAGACAATAATTTCTGTGAGCGCTTCTCATCTCTATGAATTCTCAGGAAAGTAATATTATCCCACATTGCTTTAGGGTTAATGCATCTGAGATTCGCAATCAGTTAGATCATTATCAAACAAAATGATTTTGACTGCATATGATATATCTCGTGTTTTTCTGAAAGTTTATCACTCTCTCATGTGTTGTGATTCATAACCTCACAGCTGAAAAAAAAGTCTCAAATACTATGTTGCAAATTTCAGACATATGATCTTATAGTTTTAATGACATTGTTAGGGATTCTTCATTGGAAATCTCTTCCAATGGAATAACAATTGGGCAGAGACAGCGTCCTTTAATTAGCCAGGAAGTGGAGTTTGTGGCTCCTGTTTGTATCTAGTGACTTGTACTAGAAAGTGCTTCTCTGAATCTCTGAAAGCATAACATCAGGGTTGGCTGCACTGTTGTACATTATTGAATGGTCAGTTGATACTATCTAGTCTCGAATGAAGATTCCCTTTCCAAAAATATACTTTATTCATAAAATGTGTGCAAGTTCATTGCAATCCATTTCCACTTGAAATTTAAAGATTTAGCAACAAAATACAACTTGTTTCCATACTTGACTTTCCACTCTTTGATATCTCAACACCATTGTTATAATTTTAATTCTCATAATTATGCATCCAATTTAGGTACACTGCCTGAGGGCAAAACAATTAACTTGGAATTTTTGGAAAGCGCAACAGAAATAAATATTTCTCTAAGCACCATGTTCCATTCAAGATGAGTCAATACAATTTGAATACTCTGACACTTGCACTGTACATTCTTTGTAAAGCATAAAGATCAGGGCATTCTGCGGTTTCCAGTCTTCACCAATAAAGGCCTTAGACAGTGACCTTTCACTTATTGTACATCAGTGGTGGCTACCCCAAGTTTAGGTCCATTCCTCAACGTACTGACATGGATTTCAGAAAGCACCAGTCTGCAACACTTAGTCAAAAATAACTCTTTGCAATGGAAGAATAGTAGACTTCAGACAAACAAAAGTCTAATGCTAATTATAATTCTAATTGTCTCATTTCCCTTTCCTTGTATTTTCTTCCCTTTGGAATTCCATCTCCAGCTTTTTTTTTCATTCACTTTGCTTTAAGTTTTGCTCATTTTCAAGTTAACTTAACCACAACTCAATACAATCTGATTCTGATGTTTCACCACCCTGAGAACCTGTCCTTTCTTGTACTTCCACTAAAAAGTATTATGCCAGTATCTCATGTATTCTTGTTCTCCTATTTATGTCAAATAATGGTCGTTCCTCTGCCAGTTCACTCTACCAGGGATTTATAAGTTCACTTGGGACTATCAGAGACAACTGTGCTTCTTGCAGGAAATCCTTTGCAATTTTCAGTGCCATTTTATATTTGTAGTACAGAACCTGGTACATTTCTTCACATGTGACATTGACTAATACCAGATACAAATCCTTGTTGGCACTGTATTAAAGTCGATCCCAAAGAATGTCATACTTCACTGAGGTAGGGCATTGGAAGTCAAGTCCTACTATTCTTGGAGTCATCACAAAGATTAGAAAATTATCAAGGTGTGTGAAGTCCCTATTCCTCCTGTCTGATAGATTAGGGTTAACAAAATACATGGACCAAATTTCTGTACCCAACAAGGATTACCATTTATTACAAATAAATAGATTCTAACTATTCTAACTATCGATATATAACTCTGATAGTTCAAGCTCTAACCTCCTTCTAAAATCCCTTATACACACATAGAAACAGGCACACAAAAAAAATGGCATTATGGGTAGGGGGGAGGAAAAGTACTGAGGAAGTGGTTTACTGGTCCCAGTCCTTCAATTCTTTGACCTTTTCTTTCAGCTTCCTTTGTTTCATCACAGGGGCCACAGAGTGACTGGTTCACCAATTATACAGTCTTTGACCTATTAGTTAAAAGCAATATCTTAGAGTACCTGAAGGGAGAAAATAAACTGACTTTCTTCAATCTTTGCACATTATACTGGAGAGAGATTGCACCTTTCCTTTCAGCAATGACTAAGTCCAAAGGCTTCCGCTAGTATCATTCATTTTCCAAGTTTTTCAGTTACTCAGGAGTCAAACTGATTGTTGTTTCCAGAAGGATGGTCTTTAACAACCAACAAGAGGTCACAGTTTCGCAAACCAATCAATAACCTGTGGCTGACTGAATTTCACTTCGTGTACACAGCCCCAAAGCTGGTACATTCTCCTTTCTTGAATGAAACAGCCACATGACAAGTTTCAGTAATGCTGCTACACTGCAAGACATTATTAGATATTAGGTATAAGAACACCAGGTTTCATCGTAAAGGACATTACCAGACCATCCAAATTTCTTGGTAAAACAGAATTAACGTGATCACCATAACGCCATCTTTTAACTCTAGATTTGTTGGATTCAAATACCAACCATTAGCCACAGTGGGGTTTAAAGTCATATTAGTAGAACATTAGAATGTAATCTGGATTACTGGTCCAATGGAATTACTACTACCCCACCATCACTCCATATGACAATCATACCCTCATTGAGATAGACTGGAGGAGTTGGGGCAGAAAAGGTGAATAATAATTGATAGGATTACGTGGGATTTAAGATGAAACAAAGTATGATTCCATATATATATATATTGCTTAAGATTGTAACTATGTTAATCGTCACTGCTCCCTGAGCATTAACTTAAGCACAGACCTTGCAAAGGTCATTTTGAAAATCTCAAGGGCACAGCTTCTGTAATCTCAGGTGTTGTTTTAGCTGTACTGAAAAGTCCGCAACCTGTTTTGAAAGAAAATACATTTGTTTGGTTTGAAAGAAAGTCTAGAGTTGTAGGCATTGAATAATGTCTATTTAAGCCAGACAAGCCAGGATGAGTCGAAATATTAAATGACTGATTATGTTGTCTCAGGTGACCAAACACACCAGCACATGATGCTGAGGATGACTGCACTCATGTGAGATTATACAGGTGTCCACCGGGTCAATAGGTCCAGTTTCCATCAGCTGTCCTCAAGACGTGAATGTTCTCCTTCCTGTCGACAGAATTAAAAGAAAGATTTTGTTTTCTTTATTCTTTGGGGAAGGCAGCGTAGTGACATCACTGACAAGGACTACATTTTTTGCCCATTTCTAATTGCTTTGAACTGACTGGGAGTTCAGAGTCAGCCACTTTGTTGCAAGTGTGGAGTCACATGTAGGCCAGATACATGTTTTCCTTCTTTTAAGTGTGTACGTGAACTAGATTCTTTTTAATGGAGTTAGCTTTATTTTTTATTTTTTATTCAATTTAAATTTCACCAGCTATAGTAATTTACTGTCCTTCCCTATAAAGTTGTAGAATATGTACAACTGGGACATCAACTAGATTGTTTTAAATTCGTTCTTAACACTTATTATTTCAGCTTGGTTTTTAATTCATTCATGGAGTTTAGACATCACTGGCTGGGTCAGCATTTATTGCCCAGAGGGCAGCCGAGAGTCAACCATATTATTGTGGATCTGGAATCACACATGGATCAGACTGGGTGAGGACAGCAGATTTCCTTTCCTGAAGGACATTAGTGAACCATGTGAGTTTTTCCAGCAGTTGGCAATGGTTCCATGGTAATCATTAGATGCTTAATTTCCAATATTTTGTGGAATTCTGATTCTACTTTTGGCCTGGTGGGATTTTAATCCAGATCCCAGTTCATCACCTGGATCTCTAGGTTCATAGTCTTGCAATAATGCCACTATGCCATCGCCTCTCCAATTAAAGTTAATACATTTTTAGAAAAAAAAATCATCTTGGTTTTGGTATGATTAATTTGGCTTTATTCTGTATTTGAACATTAAATGTTTTGTTTTGAATCTAGAAAAGTATTTCCTCCTAATTGGCTTCACATGTCCTCCTTTGGCTGTAGCCCAAGTTGCAAGCTTCAGAGCTCAAACATTTCAGCACAAAATGGAGAAACAATAGAAACAATCTTTAAAAGTACCCACAAAATATTTACCATTCTTTATTGCACTGAATAAAAATAACCTGATGTTTTACGGTTTTCAATGGGATAGTTACCCATTCTCTGCGATTAGCTTTAATTTGTGCATGTCCATCTCAGTTCTGTCAACTTCTTGTGCTCAAGTCTATTGAAATATCTTTAGCTTGATTAACTCTACAGCTCAATTCCAATCTTCTTTCAGCCAATAGGGGTATAAATGTGACTTAGGGCAATATTTTTAAAGGAATGCAATGAATCAATAATCTATGTTTCATTTCAGCTGATTGTTGGCTAGGAAACAAAATGAGCTGTTAATTTGCCATGATTCGTTTTGTGCTATTGGCAATCATGATGTTATCATTCTAAAATTCTTCCTCTCCTTTCTGATCCTCCAGCCTGAACCTACTTGCTCCCAGCTTTCAACATTTGCCAAAGCTGATGACTCATAGACACTGATAGGTTTGCATTCATATTGTATTTTTCATAATCACTGGATGTCTCAAAGCATTTTACAGACAACAAAGTACTTTTAAAATGCAGACACTGTGGTAATGTAAGAAACATGGTGATTAATTTGCTCACCACATGGTCCCACAAGTGATTATGTAACAATGACCATAGTGATGTTCATTGAGAGATATTTGCCAGGACATCAGGTAAAATGCTCCTGCTTTCCTTTGAAATAGGGGCCAAAATAATGTCACTGTATGATACAAGCCTAGAAGGATTCATGGGCAGTGCTTAATGGAGACAGTAAAGGTCTTGATTTCCAGGTGGGAAGCAGGCAAGGGCCCAAGTCACCTCTTTTCAGGAAGACCCATTACATCATTTGTATTGAGACAATCAATTGGATAGATGCAGACCTTCCAGGGAATCAGGACTTGTGGTGTTGGATGGCCCACTCACTGGTGACTGTCAGAGTCTGAGGGAAGGCAATTTTTACAGTTGGTACAACACCCACTGAGGCCTAGTATTGCTGCTGGATTCCAGACAACACATTTATGATCGCAGGAGAGGTGTTGAGAGGGGTAGTTTTGCAGCAAGGACAGGGAATGGCGCTTAGTAGGTCACTCATTAACAATGTCCTACACACACACGCACACACGCACACGCACACACACACACAGACTTTCCATTGCTGGGTTCCTCAATGATCACATGTGATGAGTCAGGCCCTGAGGAATATAAGTTTTGAATTGGGTTTCTCTAAGAATAACAGGACAAAAATCTGAATAAGTTATGGAACAATTTTAGCTTTTACCTTTAAGGCTGTTGTTCAAAGGAAGGAAAGATGGAATAGTTGGATAAGTCTCTGGTCAGACCATAATTGATGTATTGCTTTCAGTTCTGGGAATTCCATCAGAAAGAGCTGGGATGATGATGTGCATATTATTTATAGATATAGATATACAGCACTGTACATGCCCTCGATGTTGCGCTGACCTGTCATGCCAATCTGAAGCCCATCAAACCTACAGTAATCCATATACGTCCATATGCTTGTCCAGTGATGACTTAACTGTACTTAAAGTTGGCGAATCTACTACTGTTGCAGGCAAAGCATTCCATACCCTTACTACTGTCTTGACTAAAGAAACCACCTCTGAAATCTGTCCTATATCTATAACCCCTCAAATTAAAGCTATGCCCCTCGTGCTCACCGTCACCATACTTGGAAAAAGGCTCTCCCTATCCACCCTATCTAACCCTATGATTATCCTTTATGTGTCTATTAAGTCACCTTTCAACCTTCTTCACTCCAACGAAAACAGCCCCAAGTCCCTCAGCCTTTCCTCGTAAGACCTGCCTCCATACCAGGCAGCATCCTAGTAAATCTCCTCTGCACCCTTTCCAAAGCTTCCACATCCTTCTTATAATGTGGTGACCAGAACTGTGCACAATACTCCAAGTGTGGCCGCACCAGAGTTTTGTAAAGCTGCAGCATAACCTCATGGTTCTGGAACTCTTCCATCGCCAGACCATAGCAACACGACCATAGCCTCATCTTCCGCCTAGGAACCCTCCAACCACAAGGTATGAACTCAGATTTCTCTAGTTTCCTCATTTCCCCTCCCCCCACCTTGTCTCACTCCCAACCCTCAAACTCAGCACCACCTTCCTAACCCGCAATCTTCTTCTTGACCTCTCTGCCCCCAACCCCACTCCGGCCTATCACCATCACCTTATCACCATCACCTTAATCTCCTTCCACCTATCACATTTCCAATGCCCCTCCCCCAAGATTTGAGGATGGCAGGATATCCTTAATTCCCAACACCCAAAGAGTGAGTGATGAGCTCTTCATCACCGATACTTGCTATTGTGCAGCATTGAAGCATTAAAATGGTTGGAGATGAAATTTTTGCCACTCACTCAGGAGGCAGCACCACCTCAGTGAGATGCCAACCAATCTGATTGGGCAGTCCTCATTGTTGAAGTCACTGGAGTCAGAGTTCAGGAGTGTGTGTTGAGGTCTCCGGGTGGAGAGGAGATGTAAGGCCTCCGAACAAGAGATTTGATGGAACGTTGCATTGGGTGGTTAGGTGTTGTTACAGAAGTTGGATGTGTTAGAATTGTCCAGATAAACGGGCAGAACTTGATAGATTAAGTGTGTTGACAAAACTAAAACAGTTAGCATTCAATGTAGGAAGATGAGAGGTCATCACTTTGAACATAGGAAAGATAAGTGAGAGCAATTTCTAAATGCCAAGACCCATAACGTTAGTTTACAAGAAAAGGTTCCATAAATATCTTTGCCTTCTCAAATATTGAAGAATAATTGGTGGTCTAACTAAGGAGTTTAACATGGCTAGTTAAGGAGTTAGAATGGAAGATAGAGATAAAACAATGTCCTCTGGTTTGTGGGTTCAGAACAATGGGGTGTAGTTTTCAAATGAGAGTGATACCATTTTAAGAACAATGTGAAAGAGAGCACATCTTCACATAAATCTGGAACTCTCTCTTCCAAAATTTGTTGTGGTTATGACAGGTGAAAATTTCAGAATACGATTGGTAATGTTTTGCTTTGCATTAAAGATTACAGAACTAAGATGAATCAAGACAGTTGATGCACAGATCAGTCATGAAATGGTTGAATAAGCTGGAGGGGTTAAGAGTCTTACTCTGATTTCTAAGTTCCTAAAAAGCTATGTAAACATGACTATTCAGGGTTTGATGAAGCTGTGAGTTTTCCAGTGCTGCTGTTACACTATTTCTTCATGATATCCATTATTTCTCACCTTGGGTCTTCTCCACAGTTACTCGTTTGCTCTTGATTACTTCTGTAATCTACTGGATAGCACTGTGGTCCAGATTTTAGTTGAACCTTTGTAGCATACACTATTGTTGCTCTGATATCTCTAAGTTTATGCACTGATCTCTCTTGCCTGGTTTGATGTTGGCAGCAATTGTATTTCAAGTCCTGAGGAATGACTTTAGCACTACATGGATGACTAAACTGAATAGAAGGGCAGTTAAAATCACTTGGGATACTTATCCAGCATTAAGTCATCTTGAATCTGTTGATTGTGTTTTTTCCACCAAAAGTGAAGCAGACAGTTAAGCAATCCATGCAAAGGCAGTAAAATCCATTTTATGAACATTCAGATCAGGATCCGGAGGTATATTTGAACCTTGAATGCACTTGTAACATGCATGGGCTCTTACTCAACTACAACTTTGCAAATAGGTGGCAGCAAGTCAAAAGAATATTGGGATATCAGGAGGTCCTGAAAGTGCACCAGGTCAAAGGTTTAGGCCTCTATGTTCTTCCTGTGAGACCCCAGTGAAACTCTTACACCCACCTAACAACACAATGACAGGACCCTTAGAGCTGTCCAATTTTCTACAAGCCACACCCATTCACTTCCTACCCACTCATTGCCAGTATTCAGTTTCATATATTTCAGTCCCAGTCTGCATTTTAACATTTCTATCCCCACCACTTGATAATTGGCATGTTAATGAGTTGAAATAATCTGCATCTGATTTTTACTGCAGTGGATGAATTTCCAACTCACTTAATTGCCAGCCATCCGGAACTTTTCCAGAATTGTACTCCTGGCTTTTGACTCACCGTCGCACTTCAGAAATTCCAGATTACACAGAAGTTTCCACTATGGCCAAATGTTCAGATCAAAAATTACATTTGAAAAATTAACTCAAAAAAGAGAAAATTGTATGTATGGCTTCTCTGCTGTCCTGCCAAGATTGTCTTTAGATTCCTATTTAAAGATGGTCATAATGGTTTAATTATTGTTCATTCAGCAAATTGAACAAGGGCCAATACAGACAGCAAGACAGAGAGAGGAGAGAGAGAGAATGGCCTATTTTTACATTTTAACTCATTAAGCATGCTGGTCAGCTAATGTCTGCTGGTCAAGGGCGCCATAGGCAGGAAAAGCCACCTTGGCGAAGTGCCCAGTCTGTTTCTGCATCTCTCATTCCCCACTCTGCCCCATTTCACTGTCCTTCTTCAACCTCTCTGGTGCCTTGAGTTGGGAACTGTGATCAGAGTAGAGTTCAACGGTTTTCTTTAGATATAGCAAACCTTCTTGGCATTTGCACCTTGTACCCATATTTATCAAAGCCTACCAAAGCCTTATGTTTCTGTATAATACATTTTACAACATTTGTTTGACTTTTTTACTCTTTTGTTGGACAACTACACACAACTTGGTCATTCATCCTATGCAACAATCTTTGCCTCTTTGAACCTGGTTCCAAGCAATATCCAGACAGCAACAACCAAAAGACATATGATTTGTTGACAAAAATGACTACACTTTGCATTGAGAAATAAGTATTTTCTCACTTTGCATTGAAATTAATCAGATCTTACAAACACCCAACATGCAATTTCTAATGGGACAGCAAGGTTCTGCGTCTGTGGACTGAGAAACAAAGTCAGCACTTTCAGGCCACTGTTGGAATATTGCATGCAATTCTGGTCTCCTTCCTAATGGAAAGATGTTGTGAAACTTGAAAGGGTTCAGAAAAGATTTATGAGGATGTTGCCAGGGTTGGAGGATTTGAGCAATAGGGAGAGGCTGAACAGGCTGGGACTGTTTTCCCTGGAGTGTCGGAGGATGAGGGGTGATCTTATAGAGGTTTATAAAATCATGAGGGGCATGGATAGGATAAATAGACAAAGTCTTTTCCTTGGGTTCGGGGAGTGCAGAACTAGAGGGCATAGGTTTAGGGTGAAAGGGGAAAGATGTAAAAGGAACCTAAGGGGCAACTTTTTCTCACAAAGACTGGTATGTGTATGGAATGAGCTGCCAGAGGAAATGGTAGAGACCGGTACAATTGCAACATTTAAGAGGCATTTGGATGGGTACATGAATAGAAAGGGTTTGGAGGGGTATGGGCCGGGTGCTGGCAGGTAGGACTAGATTGGGTTGGGATATCTGGTCGGCATGGATGGGTTGGACCGAAGGGTCTGTTTCCATGCTGTACATCTCTATGACTCTATGATTAAATGTCACTAATTGCTATCATTCTCAGCATAAAAACACCAGATTTGGTGATCATATGCAACAGTTTTATTTCAATTGGAGCAAAAACAACTCCATCTGCCAGGCCTCTAGAAAGCAATCAGACTTCATTTGAGCCTCTCATTCCCTTCAGCATGAAGCCCAGCTGCCCAAGATTTGGTTTGGCATGATATTACAGACGAGATTTAAAAAAAAATTAAGGTATGAAGAAAACAATAAAACTGGTAAAGCAAGAAAATTGAATGTCAAAACAATCAATTGATAACTCTTTAAAAAAATCTAATTCATAGAAATACTCATTTACAAATGCCACATAACAGAGCAAAGTGAGGAAATCATTTTTACTTTTTTACTGAGGAAACAAATCAAGAAAGACACAGACTAGGCCCCAAATCCTAGTCACCAGCCAAGACAAGGGAAGCAGGGCCAAGTGAAGGAGTTTAGTTTAACTTGTGTTCACCTCTTTCTTATGACGAACAGTCCAACTGGCCTCTGCAAAATTCATATTACCGTGGAGGATAATAGACACGTTGCCTTTCAAACTTCATATTCTTCCCCACGCAGCCCAGTTTGTGGACAGATTTTGAAGATGTCGGAGGATGGGGAGGTGTGTGTGTGTGTGTGTGTGTGTGTGTGTGATACATATATAGATATGTATCTGCTTCACTCATAGTGTTCTCTCTCTCTCATATGCTAACATTCACACACAGACCTCCTCACTCTCAGTCACAGTTTCTAACACATTTTCTCAAGCTTTCTCTCTTACAGTCTCCCATTTACACACACTCTCTCACACAAATCATTTTATCTCACATTTTCCAATGTACCACACCATCAAGAGCAAAGAGGATGGGTTGGGAAGTGAAGCCCCTGGGAGTCATCACCAATGAGGCAGCACCAAGAGGATGAGGAGGAGAGAGAAGGTTGCTCAGTCATTACCTCACAGTGTTCCAGCAGCCTCCAGCTTTCATCAGAATTTTGCTGATTTCTGGATGAAGGTAAAGAAAATGAGGAAGGATTGGAGATTATGGCACATTCAACTCAGTTAATAATTAAAAATCAAAAGAACTGCAGATGCTGTAAATTAGAAAGACATACAGAAATCATTGGAAAAGCTCTGCAGGTCTGGCAATGTCTGTCAAGAGAAATCAGAGTTAACCTTTCTGGTCCAGTGGCACTTCCTGAGAACTTCTGGACCTGAAAGGTTGACTCTGATTTCTCTCCGCAGATGTTGCCCGACCTGCTGAGCTTTTCCAGCAACTTCTGTTTTTGATTCAGTTATTAATTAGCCTGTGACTCAGGATGGACTACATGCCAGACTTGGTTAGAGTGGTGCTGGAAAAGCACAGCAGGTCAAGCAGCATCCGAAGAGCAGGGAAATCGATGTTTCGGACAAAAGCCCTTCATCAGGAATTAAATCTGGGAGCCTCAGGCATGGAGAGATAAATGGGAAGGGGGGGTGGGGCTGGGGAGAAGGTAGCTGAGTGTGCAATAGGTGCGTGGAGGTGAGGATAAAGGTGATAGGTTGGGGAGGAGGGTGGAGCAGATAGTTTGGAAGGAAGATTGACAGGTCAGACAGGTCAAGGGGACGGCGCTGAGCTGGAGGGTTGGAACTGGGGGTCAGGTGTGGGGAGGGGTAATGAGGAAACTGGTGAAGTCCACATTGATGCATGGGGTTGAAGGGTCCCAAGGCGGAAGATTAGGCGTTCTTCCTCCAGGCGGCGGGTGGTAAGGGCGATGGAGGAGGCTCAGGACCTACATGATCTCGGCAGACTGGGAGGGGGAGTTGAAATGTTCAGTCACAGGTCAGTGGGGTCGATTGGTGTGGGGGTCCCGGAGATATTCTCTAAAGTGCTCTACGAGAAAGCATCCGGTCTCCCCAATGTAGAAGAGGCAGCACTGGAGCAACAGAGACAATAAATTACATGTGTGGAAATGTAGGTGAAACTCTGATGGATGTGGGAGGCTCCTATTGGGCCTTGGACGGAGGTGAGGGGGAGGGTGTGGGCGCAGGTTTTGCAATTCCTGCGGTGGCAAGGGAAGATGCCAGGATGGGAGGGTGGGTTGTTGGGGGGGCATGGACCTGACCAGATAGTCATGGAGGGAATGGTCTTTGCGGAAATCTGATAAGGGGTGAAGAGGAAAATATATCCGTGGTAGTGGGGTCCGTTTGGCGGTGGCGGAAATATTGGCGGACGATGCAATTTATGCAGAGGTTGGTGGGGTGAAAGATGATGACCGGGGGCATCTGTTCTTGTTGCAGTTGGAGGAGTGGAGTTTGGGGGTGGAGGTGCGGAACATGGATGAGATGCATTGGTGGGCATCTTCAACCATGTGGGAGGGGAAAATTGTAGTCTTTAAAGAAGGATACCATCTAGTGTGTTCTGTGGTGGAACTGGTCCTTCCGGGAGCAGATGTGGTGGAGATGGAGGATTTGGGAAAATGGGATAGCATTCTGCAGGAGGTAGGGTGGGAAGAGGTCTAATCCAGGTAGCAATGGGAGTCGGTGGGTTTGTAAAAATGTCAGTGTTGAGTTAGTCATCATTCATGGAGATGGAGAGGTCCAGGAAGGGGACAGAGTGTCAGAGATGGTCCAGGTGAATTTAATGTCAGGGTGGAATGTGTTGGTGAAGTTGATGAACTGTTCAACCTCCTCGTAGGAGCACGAGGCGATGCCGATGCAGTCATCAATGTAGCGGAGGAAAAGGTGGGGAGTGGTGCCGGTGTAATCCTGGAAGATGGACTGTTCTACTTAGCTGACAGAGACAGGCATAGCTGGGGCCCATGTGGGTGCCCATGGCTACCTCTTTCACCTGGAGGAAGTGGGAGGATTTGAAGGAGAAATTGTTAAGGGTGAGGACCAGTTCAGCCAAACAAATAAGAGTGTCGGTGGAAGGGTACTGTTGGAGGTGTTGGGAGAGGAAGAAATGGAGGGCTTGGAGGCCCTGGTCATAGCAGATGGAGGTGTAGAGGGACTGGATGTCCCTCTACACTTCCTCCAGATGAAAGGGGTAGCCATGGGCACCCATATTTGCCCCAACTATACCTGTCTCTGTGTCGGCTACGTAGAACAGTCTGTCTTCCGGAGTTACACCTTTTCCTCCGCTACAGTGATGACTGCATCAGCGCCACCTCGTGCTCCCACAAGGAGGTTGTGCAGTTCATCAACTTCACCAACACATTCCACCCTGACATTAAATTCACTCGGACTATCTCTAACACCTCCCTTGCCTTCCTGGGCCTCTCCATCCCCATGAACGATGACCGACTCAACACTGACATTTTTTGCAAACCCACCGACTCCCAGAACTACCTGGATTACACTTCCTCCCACACTACCTCCTGTGAAAATGGTATCCCATATTCTCAATTCCTCCGCCTCTGCTGCATCTGCTCCCAGGAGGACCTGTTCCACTGCAGAACACACCAGATGGCCTCCTTCTTTAAAGACTGCAATTTTCCCTCCCACATGGTTAAAGATGCCCTCCAATGCATCTCATCCACATTCCGCACCTCTGCCCTCAAACCCCACCCCTCCAACTACAACAAGACACCCCTGGTCATCACCTTCCACCCCACCAACCTCTGCATAATCGCATCATCTGCTGACATTTCTGCCACGTTCAAACAGATCCCATCACGAGGGATATATTTCCCTCCCCACCCTTATCCGATTTCTGCAAAGACCGCTCCTTCTGCGTCTACCTGGTCAGATCCACTCCCACTCCCCGAACAACCCACCCTCCCCTCCAGCACTTTCCCCAGCCAATGCAGGGATTACAAAACCTGCGCTCACATCTCCTCCCTCACCTCCATCCAATGCCCCAAAGGAGCCTTCACATCCACCAAAGGCTCACCTGCACTTCCATACATATAATTTATAATATCCGTAGCTCCCGATATGGTCTCCTCTACATAGGGGAGACTGGACTCCTTCTCGCAGAGCGCTTTAGAGAACATCACCACCCTGTCGCTGCACATTTCAAACTCCCCTCCCACTCTGCCAAGGACATGCAGATTCTGGGCTTCTTCCATCGCCACTCCCTCACCACCCGACATCTGGAGGAAGAACGCCTCATCTTCTGCCTCGGGACCCTAGAACCCCATGGCATCAATGTGGACTTCACCAGTTTCCTCATTTCCCCTCCCCCCACCTTACCCCAGTTCCTACCTGCCAGCTCAGCACCATCCTCATGACCTGTCTGACCTGTCCATCTTCCTTCCCACCTATCCGCTCCACTCTCCTCTCTGACGTATCACCTTTACCCCCCAACTCCCTCCACCCATTGCACTCTCAGCTACCTTCTTCCCAGCCCCACCCCATCCCATTTTTCTCTCCACCACCGAGGCTCCCAGCCGCATTCCTGATGAAGGGCTTTTGCCTGAAATGTTGATTTTCCTGCTCCTTGGATGCTGCCTGACCTGCTGTACTTTTCCAGCACCACTCTAATTTTGACTCTAATCTCCAGCGTCTGCAGTACCCACTCCCACCTACACACCACATCTGCTGTTTCGGACACTGATTATCCTGCTGCAGGATAATTCCCCAACAAGGTCGGGCCACAGAGCTACAGACTGCAGTGATTAGCACAGTATGTATCCCTATCTCTTGGGCTCTGGAGTGGACCCCACAACTTTATAACACTGACCAAATTTAAATGTGGCACTTGAATTGTTGAGTAAATATTACAATACAGATCATCAGATCAGAATAATTTAACATGCAACCTTGGCCTGTAGATCTGTACTCAGTCTAGAATTAAAATTACAATTGGGGGCCTATTTATATCACAAGATGCAAATTCTTGATGAAAAGGTGCCTGTTTTCTGAAAGAGTGGGCTATTTTAGTGACTGAGCTAATAGGGCACTTTCAAAATGGAGTCAGCATTGATGGGGCAGCAAAGCCAATGCCATTTGATGCCAGGCATTTTAATTACAACAGGATAACAGTTATAAAGTTCTTCTGTAAGTATTTTAATCAGCCACTTAATGTATATTTTAGAAAATTTATCAAATTAGACCATGGCCATTTTTTTCCACATGTGATTTCTCACCTTCTTACTTCATGGCATGCAAGAGCTCTTTAAACAGTTTAATGGCAGTCAGGAGGCTGGCCTTACTCGTGTGTACTGTACAAAATAACAGATGGTTATGAACAAATCACAGATGTATCTGGCATCTTTTGTTAGTTTGGGACTTATATTTGCAGTCGTGGCTGCTCCACGTTTGCACATTTTGAATGCCTGTAACATAGAACTACATACATGTCTGTAGCCAATAACTGATCATCTGCTGAGTTGCTGCAGTTATTTTGAGTTCAACATTTCTTAATCTGGCTTGAAAAACATCATATTTTTATAAGTACACAGGTACACTTTACATTCACAGTCAGGGTCATCTCATGGCCTTTTAGAAATTGATAGTGTATGTGATCTCTATTCAGATAACCAAAACTTATTAAAAACTGAATGTTAGGAAGATTATTAAATGCTCATTAAGTTTGTTAATTATTGAATTGACCAAACAAACACTTATTTCTCAGACGGTTGAAAGTAGCTGTGTTCTAAATTAGTATTTTAAAAAACTCAGCCAGTAAAAAATTTCTAATCCTCTACATCACAAAAAGTGCTTGAGAATTGTCTTTAGGAGCCGTTGTTTAAAATATAATGTCAGTTAGATTGGTTCATTTGCCACATCAGCAGAGATGGGGAAGTTTAAACTCGATCCAAGGAGTTTGGAGTAAGTCAAAAAATATCTGCAATTGAATGCTGGCCAGGAGCACAGATATAAAGCAGCTGATACAAAGCTGGAAATCATTTCCAGTAGATGCCATCAAATAAAATGTGCTTTGTTGTGTTTGTCGTATGCAAATACTATGCTTGCTTTATGTATTTAACAGCTAATCATGACTTACATTGCTGATGATCTCAAAGTGGTCTGCCTAAATCTCTTTAAGTCCCCCTAGTGGTTTATTTCATCCTTACTTTTCATAACTCCTTTTGTTTAAAACAAAGGTCATTGTTGCCTTTGACTTAATCTGTAGGTAAGGGTGGATCAGTTCCTGCATGTGACTGATGAAGGTTGTAATGTTATATTGCCAAGCTAGATGAATCCCTTCTAGTTCAACCCTTGCCATTAGAGTAGATATTGTCAAACACACTTTATTTAAATCAGTTTTATGCTCACCCTGTTTGTTCTTCATCAGCAAATATTAACCCTTGACTCCAGAGGAAAATGCATCCCTAATCTTACAGCCAGTCTGAAATATGTTACTATCTCCACTTTGTACAGTTTGCACCTAGCCTTCTTCATGCCTTATTACTGGACTTAATGCTTATTGTATTGGGATAAACCTTTTAATTATTTTAAATTGATTAATTGATTACTCATTTTGACTAAATATTGGCCATCCTTTAAACACATGCAGATCTTTGAACCATAGCTATAGATTAAAAGTTTCAGATTAAACGCTGAGATGGCCATGAACTATGAAAACTTATTTGCACAGATTGGATAATGATCGGTTAATATTCAGAAGTGGGATCATGCACCAAAAGGAGTTAGGAGGAAATTCCATCACTTTGGAATTTGGCATCTCCTAGTCAGAGGGTGGTATGCCAAACAACAGTACTGCACTTGTCATAAAATTAGATGACAAAGTTTAGGCTACACCTGAGGTATGGAGTGCTGCAAGTTCAGAGTGCAATAGGTCAGAGTGAGTGAGAAGAGTAGAGACATTGGGATTGATGCTACAGTTTTCAATGAAAATGTCCGGAGAAAGTAAGAGGTCAGAGAAAGGATCAGGTGGAGGGAAATGTTGGTATTAGGAGGAAGGGCACAATGTGTGCTGGAAAGATCCTTGACCTGATTCTTAGATGGTGAGATGGAAGTGCTGAGCTCAAAATTAAGGGAGGTGGGTCATAATGAGAAGTAATCACAGAAACATTACCTTGTCAGCAAACATTGTAATCACTCTGATCAATGGAAGAATGTTGCCGAAGGCAAATCCCTATCGTACTGAGGATTTTTCTATTGGTTAAGCATAGACTGCCATGGTGCCTTGGTAAATTTCAGGGCATGGTATTCCAGCTGATGGCAATTTTTCATTATTTAACATCACCTAACAAAATAATAATTCTAAAATGAGCTTAGATCTGGTTGAAACAATAAAAGAAATGAATATAACATGAGAAAATTGTCAAATTTTCGCAAAATTCCATTCAGCTCAACTAAAGCAGTGAGAAAATGGCAACAGGGTCACATTAGCATTTCTCTTTTTATTATGCAATATTTTAAAAATAAGAGCAAATGTCTCTTTCTACTAATGGAGCTGTGCATAGCTTTCAACAAAATCAAGGGAAGCAATTACTTCATCATTTGCAGAATTTGTGTACAACTACTTCCCCCAGCATCAAATTCATTGTATAATTGTATTATTCACTCATTAAAGCTTAACTTTATACTGCTGAATGAAACAATTAGAAGTTAAATTTACTCGGCTACTTTTCTGGATATTGGTAGCTATCTTATAGAACTGTTGTTTTACGGTTAATGGTCTTACAATCAATCGTTCCTTAGGGATGGAGTAATTCCATAATTAATTTATTGAAAACAGTAAAACAAATTCAAAGTTATGAACCAAATACTACAGAAAACCAACAGATTTATGGGCACGTGCAGTTTGCAGTGCTACAGCAAACTTACTGACAGGTAAAGTATACATATGACGTCCTTAAAGACAAGTTCGCATAAGGAAAGGTACACATACAATATCTCTCCCCTTATCAAATGGAAATTTAACTATCTATAGTAACAAGTTCGTCTATAGTGTCTTTAACATGTCGATCATCAGCTAATACATGCAGATATCATGATGGTGACTTTGCTGCAAGTGCAATTGTTTACCACAGTCATCAGAGATATCGCACATTCTTTCTCTTTGTATTGTCAAGTTTTTTTTTCATGGCCTGTAGTTGATGAATCAGAATTTGCTTATCCTGTCACACCACAGCCAAGTTTTGTTCCCGATTGGACATTGTCTGATCTTGTTCTACTAAATGTTTTGGGTGGTTACAAATGTACATTTACTGTCCTGTTCTTTAAGAGTATCCAGCTCATTTGGAAGCTTGCAATTTTATTTCTTGGATTATTTTAACTCTACAAAAGTTATAGCTTTCTGTTGATCCTCTGGCTCAGTGTTTAGCACTACTGCCTTATAGTTCTAGGAAGCTGGGTTTGATTCCATCCTTGGGCAACTGTCAGTATGGAATTTGCACATTCTCCCCATGACTGCATGGGTTTCCTTCCACAGTCCAAGAATGTGCAGGAAAAGTGGGTTAACCATGGGAAATGCAGGGTTAGAGGGATAGGATAGGTCCGGGTGAGGTCTCTTTAGACGGTTAGTGTGGACTCAATGGGCTGAATGGCCTGCTTCTATAATGTAGTGATTCTATGTGTTTTTCTCTTTACCTTCTCTAATTATTGTCCAGCTCCTCCAATGCTTTCTTTCTTAATTTGATTGATTTCATAGATTATACAACATCATGGTGTGCTGTTATATCTCTAATGTTGGTTCACAGTGTCTTCAATTTAGCACATGTCTTTGTTTCTTTGGATCGGTAGATTGTTCCTTGCGGCTTGATCAGCCTTTGATCAAGTGTATTGCATCTGGCAATGGGCTTTTATGCCACATAATTTGCAAAATCGATCAAAGTTGGACACTTCTTGTTGCATTCAGAGGGCCACGCCTTCCAATGGCTTTCTGTCTTTGGGTGTCCTGACAATTGTCTACCCATTGAGATTTTACTTTGGATCTGCAAGCTTCATTGATATATGAGGATAGCTCCATTTATTTTTGAACA
This sequence comes from Hemiscyllium ocellatum, assembly GCF_020745735.1. Lineage (NCBI taxonomy): Eukaryota > Metazoa > Chordata > Chondrichthyes > Orectolobiformes > Hemiscylliidae > Hemiscyllium > Hemiscyllium ocellatum. Next base: position 29,063,779 of record NC_083432.1, read on the forward strand.
GCTGAGTGATAGTCCAGGATATTGGTTTGTTTTGCACATATTTTTGGAAAGCTTCTTGTGGGCAATGCAACTGCCACTGTTCCTTTAATCAACCGCCACTGTGATGCCCATATGAGGTAATCTCGCAATTCCCCACATTAAAATGCATCTGTCACAATATTGCCCAGTTATGTAACTTTTCCATATCTTATTTCAACTCCTCTGTGTCTTCTTCGTAGGTTGTATTGCCACGTAGCAGTGTGGGTCTTTGCAGAGGAAGCCTCTTTTTCAGAGTTCGTATCAGGCCTTTCAGGAGTGGAAGAACTGAGAGAAAGTTTTGCATGTGGCAGAAGGAAGGCACCCAAGCTATTCTTCTGGATAGCAATGCAGGTGGATATCACAGTGACCTGGGTGCCTTCCAACTCTAGATGAGCTTTCCAACTGAGTTTATACTGCAATAGTTGTTCTTGCGAAGAACGGTTACACCTGACACATTGACTTCTCCACCTCATAATGCTGCCTGGCTTGCTGTGTTCTTCCAGCCTCCTGCTTGTCTATCTCCAAAGGATACCAGCAATCTGCATCATCTGTGACTACTACCTGTGCATTTTACAGCTTCATTCTTCATGTGTTCTCAGCTCCAGTGGCAACTTTGATTCTGTTCTAATCAAAATGGTGCTTATCCATGCAGTTTTTGCTTTCCTCAATGCAAAAAGAATAACGAACAACCATGGTTAAGCAGATATATAGTGACAACATAAATAAAGATGGTGACTGTGTTAAAATAAAAATTTTCTCCTTTGTCTGAATAAGTGAGAATAATCGCTACAATTTAAGGGGAGGCAGTGATATCATGGCAATATCACCAGACTATTAATCCAGAACCCTAGAGTTATAATCTGGGTACATGGTGAAATTTGAAGTGAAAAAGCTTTTGGGGTTTAGAAAAAAAGGTCTAGTGATGATCACGTAACCATTGTTGATTGTTGTAAAAACCCACCTGGTTCACTAATATCCATTAGAGAAGAATATTTGCCATCTTTACCTGGTCGACATGTAATCCAAAACCCACAGAAATATTTTTGATTTTTAACTTCCCTCTGGACAATGAGGGATGCACAAGAAATATTGGTCCAGCCAGGAACATCCATGTTCCATGAATGTATATAAAAATTCTTGTCATCGATGTGTCACAATCTAATGTGCAGTGTTCCAAGAGATATTTAAACTCATGTCTTATGAAACAGAGGCAATCAAGTAATTAGTTTGGACCATTATCTAGATGACCACCCTGTTTACTTTAATTAGGTTTTGAAATATATTATCTTTGGCTGAATCTTTATTGAATGAGATCTTGTAGAAATAAGGTTAGCTGACCACAGAATTGGCTTACTCGCTATTTGGCTTAAACATAGAGAGCTATGGGTAAAGAAATGGATATCTGCAGATGTGTAGCATACATTTCATGCTATGTGGATCATATATACCAATGAGTATAATTTAAACAGGGCATTTTAACTTTGAATACATTGGTGTTCCCCTTTCACATGTTCTTTCCTATCCAGCAGGTGTTTGTATTCCATGGGAATCATATGTGCCAACCATCCATCTCAACTCTCTACAGATCCTCAATCAAATAGTTGCTGTGTATATTTGAGGTTTGCCAGTTAATGCTAGCAGGGAATTTGACCATAAAAATGTAGCAAAACGTTCTGCAGGTCTTTTTGAATAACACATTGTTCATTGCATAAGTAGTAGCTCTGATGTCAACTTTCTGTTTCTCTAATATTAATTGCGCTTGCTATCATGTAGAGCTTTGACAGGACCTGTCAATTGGAACATATTTACACAAATATATATAATTTGGGCTGAATGCTCATCACGGAGACTGGAAGCAGGAGCCTGGGATTGTATTCAGGTCATAAAACTATCTGCAATGGGCAATTCAAGAAATGTAATGTTTTTGTGGGGAAAAGCTTGTGATTAATGTGGAGATAAGTTTCCCATCCAATTACAGCATGTGGGAGTGGACATGGAGATAGATCTAATGAAGTGGGCAATGACTTGGACTCCACCTAGCTACCCATCACAGATGCAACTCTTTGCCATAAAGAAGAAATCTGGTGTTTGTGCCAACGCTTTTTTATAGCACAAGAAGAAGACTAGATGTCAAAGCAAAATCAGAGACCTGGCACCAGGATAGGAAAGACCCTCACATCAGCAGTGTGGACCTAGATTAAATGTTCGAGGCTATGGGGGGAAAGGACCAAAGCAGTCTACTTAGAAAGCAACAAGACATGGCCAGCTTGATGTGCAGCAGGATTCCTCCACTGTGTTCCTCCTCCTTTAATTCTTCCTCTTCTCTCACCCCTTGCACCTCCCCTGATTAGAGCTGTCCGTTCAGGCCTCAGTATCCTCAAGGTCCACTCTTACCTGGACGGTCATGTCAAGGAGAGCACAGGAGCAGCACACAGCAAACATCCTTGAAGTTGAGTATTGGATGGAAACTCTTGACCAACCCGAGCACTGGAGTTGAATTTTTAGAAGCCCAATGGTCTGTTTAATGGTGGTCTTACCGTTAAACTGAATGGAGACGGTGGGAGTGTAGGGGTACTGATTGCATTACCCTTTTGCCTCTGTCTGGTGTTTCCATGAAGGGCTGAGTAGCTATTTCTTCAAGGATGTCCCTTGTCCCCTTGGATCCACACATTTTGAGGGATAAAATGAAGATCTCTGGTATCTCCCATTAGAAGAGAATGAAAGGACGTTGGAATTTAGGAGCAGGAACAGGCTGTTCATCTCCAGCCAGCTCTGTCACTCTACATCATGATTACTCATCTAATTTAATAGCATTTTCCCACATGATCCCCAAACCCCTCAATGTGTATGATCATGCTCCGAAGTTGAAGGAAGAAATCTAGAAAGAAAACTCAGAGAATCTGTTGGACTATAACTGTGGAACAGATCACATGCCCATTGCCTCATTTTCGTGAGATCAGTTTCACGGGATGGTGATGGGCCAGGTTTTACAATTGACCTGCTCTGTTGGTTATTGCTCAGGCATCAAAATGATATGGGCTGAGAGTGCCAACAAGGGGCATGATGGTGGTATTACATTGATTAGAATTGAAATAGTACCAAAAACCCATGTGTATATACTTCTGTCAATGTTAGCAAACCATATCTGCTGTTGTATGTGCTGCTTTTATTTATGAGTTTCCAAGACATTGATGATTATTGTTTAATTTACAATGAGCCTGCAAATTATACACTTGCTCCATAATGTACGGTGGCTCAGTGGCTAGCACTGCTGCCTCACAATGCCAGGGACCTGAGTTCAATTCCAACCTTGGGTGACTGGAGTTTGCACATTCTCCCTGTGTCTGCATGCACTTGCTTCAGTTTCCTCCCACAGTGCAATAATGTATAGGTTAGGTAGATTGGCCATGCTGAATTGCCCATAGTTCCAGCGATGTACAGGCTAGGTGGATTAACCATGGGAAATGCAAGGTTGCAGAGAAAAATTTGGGTGAGGTGGACTCGATGGGCCGAATGGTCTGCTTCCACAGTGTAGGAATTCTATGATCTATCATGCATCGACTCTTGAATTGTTCAACTTAGATCTCAAAATATCTTACTTTCATAGTTCAAACCAAAGGTTAATGTTGATGTTGTGTAATGAGAATATGCCCAAATGGGAATATTTCTTTCTGTTTATATGAGCAGTCATTACAGTGCCCTATTCCACAGGAACAGTCAGCTGTCCACAGCAAGAAAAAGTGCATTCAGAGCAAACCGTCAAATTCACCCTAAAGAAAGGACAGGCATCTCAATATAAAGATTTGGAAATAATTCTGATTATAATAAATGCACTCCCTAAATAATTATCAAAAAATTAGCATCTGAATGCCTTTCTAAATTCAGTTGGCATATTTATACATAAGCGTTAATTTTCAATCCCTGCTGTTGTGATTCTGTTCGCCGAGCTGGGAATTTGTGTTGCAGACGTTTCGTACCCTGCCTAGGTGACATCCTCAGTGCTTGGGAGCCTCCTGTGAAGCACTTCTGTGATGTTTCCTCCGGTATTTATAGTGATTTGTACCTGCCGCTTCCGGTTGTCGGTTCCAGCTGTCCGCTGCAGTGGTCGGTATATTGGGTTCAAGTTGATGTGCTTATTGATTGAATCTGTGGATGAGTGCCATGTCTCTAGGAATTCCCTGGCTGTTCTCTGTTTGGCTTGCCATTCCTAGAGGCATGGCACTCATCCACAGATTCAATCAATAAGCACGTCGACCTGGACCCAATATACTGACCACTGCAGTGGACAGCTGGAACTGACAACAGGAAGCGGCAGGTACAAATCACTATAAATGCCGGAGGAAACATCACAGAAGCACTTCACAGGAGGCTCCCAAGCACTGAGGATGTCACCTAGACAGGGGACGAAACGTCTGAACACAAATTCCCAGCTCGGCGAACAGAACCACAACAACGAGCACCCGAGCTACAAATCTTCTCCCAAACTTTCAATCCCTGTGTTTGAACAAAGACTACATAACTTTCGGAGAAAATTTAACCTGTCAGCATTTTAGTCGCAGTGCAGACTCTGCAGGGCTGCTGTAATGTAGGGAGTAGAAATTTCAGCCAATGCTTTCGCATCATCATGAGCTCGTCCCAAACTTTGAGGATGAAGTCAATTAAATATTAGGCTGAGAATTCATTCCAAGAGTGATTCTGAAGAGACATCCATCCTGTGGATTGGGTGAGGTTTCTGAATGTCTTTGCCTGCCATATCAGAATAAAAGAAACCATTTTGGACCAAGGTCCTAGAATCCTATTCTCCTTTTCGTTCATTCAAAGTTCCTGCTGAGCCCTCATTTGAATGAGGTAGTTTTGAATTGAAGTATCTTTGGTTGAGCCTATTTGGAGCTCAGTATGGTCCATATACTTGCCTTTGGCTGCAGCATTGAAGGGCACCTCGATGGATTTTCTTGGGAAACCAGTCTCCCTTCCCCTAGGCCATGTCCTCGAAACAGCTGTCAGGATGCAGTACAGTAAAAGTGCTTCCTGTAGCTCATATCAGAATTTCCAGGATCCTGGGAGGGGTGTAGAGATAGCTGAGATTTCTTCTGCTCTTAAGTCCAGCCTCTCTGCTTCCTGACTTACCTAACTGGTGTCCCATAAAGAACTAAACACTTTTTCCTTTACAATTTTTGTACATCAATCCCTACCATTCCTTCTTAAATTGAACTCCCATGTATCTGCCACATTGATGGATACTCACTTGGAAACATTTTTTTTAAAGATGTACAAATTTTGACAAAACACCAGCTAGCTTATTCTGTTTGGGAAAGATATATTTAGTGGATAATGAACTGTTCATTACTCCCCACTTAAGTATAGCTTTCTCATGATAACAGTGTTTCATTTCTTGTATTTTTTACTTAAAATATTTTGTCAAATATATGTTTTGGAGTTGCTGTTCATTTGTTTGACCAAAGTCTGAGTGCAATTTCTTTTCCAGTTTATGATGTGTTCTATTGTTTATAAGGAACATCCCAGAACTGAACTTATAGCTCATCTATAAGTCTTTCTATTTAAGACTTTCAGACAGCCCTGTTATCTAGAAGGGAATGGCATAATGGAGATCAATGATCAACTATGCGTTGTAATGCACCAATTTCCACGGATCAGGGCAGGGGTAGTATAGCTAATGATTGGTTTATACGTGTAGCCTATCTGTCACAATGGCTGTATAACTCCTCAAACACAAATGAGGATACCGATTGCTTGGAAGGTTAAGTGGTGTCCTTGTGAGGTGTGACTTTTCTTCACTAGTCACATATCTGACATAGGCCCCTCTTCTGTAAAATGGTGCTAAGTGTGGTAACACATTCTATCAAAAGTTGGTAATGTTTCAACTTCATGGAGGGTTTCTTCAGAGAGCTCTAGCCAGTTATTCATGTAATTCTCGGCTGCTTACCCCATTATGTATACACTATCCTGCACCCACCTGCAGCGGGCATGTTTACAGCTGCCAGGACCTTTGGGAATTTGTACCACTGGTACCACAGTCAACTCACAGCAGTGCCCAGGAATGCACTGCCATTGTGTGTAACTTTGCCTTATTTTGTGTTGCTGCATAATCCAAGAGGGCATGCCTGAGAAAGGGAAGTTAGAATCTCAATTCACTGACAAGGACTTGAGGTCGTGATGGTGGGGTGATAGAAAGGAGGATTTTCCCTCTGGACTGCTAGAGGAGACAATGGCATCAGACCCTACCAACATGGTCTGATATTGCCACCTTAGTCAATGAAATATCAATGGTTAGGAGGAATGCCCGGCAATGCAGAAAAAAAGTTAATGACCTTCTACCCTCTGCAGGGGCAAATGCCACCATTCAACTATCTCATAGTCACTTTATTATTACCACCAAGACTCCTGGTCTACCTTTTTCGCCGTTTATGTAGCATCTTCCTTCAGTCACTCCCGGACGACTACTACCTGCACATATCGTCTGTTCCAGCCACTTTCATCTCACTCAATCCCTCCTTCATATCATTGCTGGAGAAAAGGGTCACAATAAGTCAGGCAAATGCAAATTGGGTGGTGAGGTGCCTGACATTCATCTCCTAGTTCCCTGCAAGGAGAGTAACTTTGCCTTATTGGGAAAGGACAGTGATTATTCACATGGTGATGCCAAGACTTCCATGACTATTGCTGTCAATGTGAATATATACTTAACATGCTCAAGTATGTACGCCTATCTTTCAACTCATTCCTGCCCTTACTTTTTCAGGCACCAGAAGTATCTGCCCAATTTCTGTCTTGAAGAAAGCAATCCCCCTGGATCTTTCATCTCTTGGAAGAAGACACAGATCTCTCTGAGAATGCATCAGGAAGGTCAACTCCTGTGTTTTCCACCAGCACGAATATAGATGCCCCATTGGGTACATTAGTTAGAATAAAGTAGGGGGCACAATTGGATAAGTGGATCACTGGCACATTTCCACAGCTGGGCAAGGAAGAAACATCCACGTTGCTATTGGAGATGAGGCACCTGCTCATCTCCAGGCAGGAGAGGATCCCATGGTGCTTGCAATTAGAGACTTCAAATAAATGGACAAGAAGATGCAGAAACACTTTGCAGGTTTGTTGGGGCATGGAGCAACCTGATACAAAGGCTGAAGGACTGCAGCAATGTGGTTGGCACGCTGTTGTGTCGTGTATGCAATTGTCTAGTGCCTCCAAGAATACAGTAGCCAATGGAGATCTGGGTCCAACAGTCTCAGAGTCTGCTGGACATGAATATAGACCTGCACTCCATTGTCCTAGCCATTTAACCGGAGGGCGAGGGGCCTTGAACATACTCCAGGTATCCCTTCCTCACTAGCATGGTGCCGGGGGATACCCAAGTGAAGGTGGAACCAAACACAGACTCCCCTAGAAAACTCAAATGAAACAGAGGAATCTTGGGATGCTTATCCACAATCCCTAAAGGTAGCAGGACAGGTTAATAGAGTAGTTGAGAAGGCTTAAAGGATTATTGCCTTTACCAGTTAAGGCATAGATTATAAAAGCAGGGAGGTCATGTTAGAGCTGTACAGAACTTTGTCCAGGCCACAGCTGGAGTACTGTGTGAGATTGTGATTGAACTGGAGGGTTGCTAAGGAGATTCATCAAGATGTTACATGGGATGAGCAGTTCAGCATTGAAGAGCAGTTGGATAAACTTGATTTGGAGATGCCAGTGTTGGTCTGGGGTGTACAAAGTTAAAAATCACACAACACCAGGTTATAGTCCAACAGGTTTATTTGGAAACACTAGTTTTTGGGTCGCTGCTCCTTCATCAGGTGGTGATAAGGAGCAGCGCTCCAAAAGCTTGTGCTTCCAAATAATCCTGTTGGACTATAACCTGGTGTTCTGTGATTTTTAACTGAATAAACTTGGGTCATTTTCTTTAGACAAGCGAAGGTTGAGGGGGGTACCTGATTGAAATATATAAGATAATGGGGCAGGGGAGGGGCACGTAGACAGGTGAATAGAAAGCAGCTGCTTCCCTTAGTTGAAGGGTCAATAACAAGGGTGTAATTTTAAAGTGAAAAGCAGGAGGATTTGAGGAAAAGAGTTTCACCAAGATGGTTGTGGGAGTCTGCTTGTTCTCCCTGGAATGGTAGTTGAGGCCTGAAACCCCACAACGTTTAAAAACTACTTGGATGAGCATTTGAAGTGTCATAACATTCGAGACTATGGGCCAAGTGGAACTAGTACAGGTACGAGCATACTTTGGGCTGTACAAACTTGATGGACTGAAAGGCCTCTTCTGTAATGTATGGTTTTATGATTCTATGAAATCTCCTCTCAGGATACTCCAGGGGTGGCTAGGACTTTCAGCTGTGAGCCCTGACACTGCACCTAGTGCGAGGGAAAGGGAAATGAAAATCTAATGAGGGCATAGATATAACATGGAAGAAATTGGATTCTAAATACGTTATGACATTTCTAAATGCACGTTTAATGTTCTTCATCAACTGTCTGAGTGACTTTCATTTTACCTACAATTATAGAACTAAAGGTAGAGAGGCTAGCCACCCTTAGTATCACATGATGGTTCAATGCTGTCTGAATGATATCTTTCCTTTCTGTACTGCCAATATGAACATAATACTTTGCTACAATCGAACGAGGGAGCATCAGATATTGTGAAGGCTCCATTAGTTTGTAACCTTAAGTGTTAAACTTCTATACAAAGCAAAGTGCCACAGTCATACTCCCATGCTCCCATGGAATATTGTTGTAAGGACTTTTTATACAGATGAGTTGAATCAGTTGTATGTTAGTTAACACAGATACAGCATGGCATTTCAGTGTGAGAATGAGAATTTCTCCCCAATCCCAAATTATCCTCAACAGACACCAATGCATATAGGAGAATAATGTGGATAATTCCTACACCAAAGTGTTCAATAAACAACCCCTAGTCCTTTTGTAGGCTATTTGGAAGATCACTGCAAATTGTGAAACTAAGGTGAGGCTTATACTTGTGCTCCACGACCATTGTTCAGATTAATGTCGGGTGAGCTGGTCAAGTTTGCTGGTGGCTAGGACTTCCGGTTCATATGGTAAGTCAATACATGAGGTCCACATACACAACCTTTTTCTTAAATCAGCCTGTTCAGGGATATTACTACACACCAATGAGAGGAGGGACCTGAACCCAGGCCTCCAGGCCAGTGACAGGACACTACTATTCTGCCACAATAGTAGTCCACACACAGACATTTCTAAAACATCAACTTGTTCAAATATGTGACAACACACCTCTACAGCAGGTGGGAGTTGATCCCAGGCATCTTGGCTCAGACATAAGGGTCATTACCACTGTACCATGAAAGCCCTCCACATAAAAAACGTGATAACAGATGTCTTTCGCCTGTATTTTGTGAGAGTATTTTTAATACTATTGCACCTTATTAGGCTTCATGTCAGACAATAAATTGTACGTAAATTGTCATAAATTTGCTGTGGTTCAAGGTGATAGCTTACATCCACATTCTGAATGGATTAGGGATTACTGAATAATGTTCAGCTTGGCTGGATATTCAACAGCTATTCGGTGATATAAAGTCAACTACAGAGAGAGGATTATTTTGCGAAAGGGTGAAAAAATAGTTAAATACATAGTAGCTGGATTAACAAAGAAAGCAAGAGAGAGATTAATTAATTGAAGTGCTAGCCTTTAAAATAAATGCTAGCAGGTATTTCAAGTGGCAATTAACTGTTTAGTCACTGGTGCTAACTTCAAAACCAATTTTGTCCAATACTTTAGCACCAAAAGTATTTGGGAGAAAAATTTCTCTTCCCATCCTCTCCAGGACAGTCAAAACTCTATGCGAGAAATGGATCTAAATTAAATCATAATGTTTTATGAAAACAAATACAGATCAAAGGAAGGTAGGCAGTGATCTAGATCGTATGTTCCATAGTCTGTAGAACTTTGTTTGCCTCTCAGTTGTTCGATAGCTAATCCCACATTAACATATGAATTAAATTTATTTAATACCAAGATCAACACAATAGCAGTAATAATGTCAGAAGCAAAATGTTCTTGACAGCAACCTAAAATCAATGTCATCCTTACTGTATCCTCAGAGTGAGGCAGCACAATGCATTTAGTAGAGTCTACGAGATTTTGCCCTTTCACCTCTGGGGCCCACTTCTAAGTCAGCTTCAGACAAATGGATATCGGCTCTTGTTTGCAATAGTTGCTAAAGGTCACATGTGAAATAAATTCAGACAGGAAATCTTAAAACACAAATGTAATCAGGAAACAGAGGCATGCTAGAAATTTCTGTTCACAAACAGAAGCCAGCTGAGAATTTAAAAAAAAGAGTGCGGCCATCAAAGTTTTGAGGGTAGAAACTTCTTGGTTTATTGTTGTTTTTTAAAGAAGGCGTATGTTAAAATGTCTTCATTGGAAATTCTGTGGATAATTCACCTTGATCTTCCTATTGAATGTTTTCACTTAAAATGGTGGTTTGTAAACAAAAACATTTGACTTAAATACAAAACGTTCACGACCATTTCAGTCTCTGTTAGGATTGAATCAAACATTAAGACAAGCAGAACCGATGCAGGCAGAAAGTAGGCTGAGTTTAATTGTCTGTCTGTCTGAACTGAGATTGTGGGACGTCTCAAGAAGAGTCATATCCTTCACAGTTTCTGGACCTACGGTGATGAATGGAGCAAATGTATCCCTGGCAGTTCAGATGAATGTGTTAAGTGTTTGTATTTGATTTTGCTTGAGGAAAGCAATATAATAACTTTGATGTTGGGGATTTCTATCACAGCCTTCCATTCCTGTTGAATTGAAAGTATCTTTTATATAGTTTGACCTTTTTTTAAAATATCCTCTGTGCTTCTACAGTAACATAGCTAACTTTGAATAAGAACAAGTAAGAGTATATCAAATGAACCAGGCGTGGAGTCATGGGGGGTACTATTGTTCTGTATGTTTTTGTCTGTCAGTGTATTTACAGCCAAACCATTCTGTAGCTGCCAACTAGCACTATCCTTCCCAATGCACAAATTAATGTCAGCAAATATAATCAATATTTAAGACTAGGAAAAATATGCCAGAGAGTGCTAAGGATTTGAGTTCTCTGATCATCTATCAACCGAGACATGTTTTACTTTTCATTGGCTTTTGTTCATTTGGGAATGTCACCAACTGAAATTCTAAGCTCTGTTTAAACTCTATTTTCACTTCTTCCACAATATTTTTAGGGTACTTTTATCACATTTCTACAAGTTGGATGGCTTCAAACGTCAGCCCACAGTTATGTTATTCTAAAATTACTTCAATAAATGTTGCATTAAATGTCTTGCAGCCATGGTTATCAGCGTTTAGTGTTGTTTTATTGAATCCAAAAATGGAACATGCTTGGAAACAGTCCAGAGACTTCTTTCCACCCCCTTCGCATATAGATCTGATTAGCCTTATCAGAATTTAACAAATTCCTCAATGGCTGATAACTTGCAAGGAATTGTTTCCAACAGCAGGATTGTTGCTGGCCAACTTATTTAACTGCAGTTAAAGAATCCTTTCAGACTTTTTGAATAATTTGAACTAAAACCTCTGCCCTAGGTCACTTTAGTGAAAATAGTCTGAGGAAAAATATTCAAGTTTGTGGAGAATGTGCCAATGAATGATTCATCTTTCTGAGTCTCCATTTCCTTGAATCAAATCATTATCAACAAAAAAGGGGAACAAAAGTTGTTTTTGCAAGGTTTTGTTAAAAAGCCAATCAGAGGAAATTCATGCATAATTACACAGCTTTGGAGAGTTTTCAAAAGGTGACCATTTAATGACGCGGTAGGTTAATGAATAGGAAGACTTGGAAATATTAGCACAGTGGTTTTTATGCCTTGCAGCAAGAATGTGGAAAGGTGGTTGCTTTTATTCATTGTGTGGAGAGAAAGACAAGCTCATAAACACACAACGCAGAGGAGAGCTGCAAATCATACCAGGGATTTTTCCAAACAGCAGGATCAATGTCACAGAATCAACTGTCTGAACATAAAGTAGGAACTCAACTCAACTGAGTGGATGCTTAGCTTCGAAATAGAAATGTTATAAAGAGTTTCTTGTTTTATTTTTTGTGGGCTTGTGTTTGAGGGGTTTTGCACATGCCTGGATTTTATTTTAAAAGATCAATGAAAAAAAACTTTGTAATTTTTAACGACGCAAGGCAATAATTGGAACCCCAACTAGTTCAAGACAATTGCTGGTCGTGGTTATTTCAGGGAGATCACCTAATTGTTTATGACTAGGGTTTTTTTTGGACCATTCAGTTTGACTGCTGCTTGGAGTTTGTAAGTGTACTTTCAATTGGGGAAAGCCAATCATAGAACAAGCTGCTTAGCTCATATTTCTTGATTCTGAAATATCTTTGCTGTGAGGTCCATTTGAAACTGGATTGTTCTTTTAGACAAATGACAGAAATAACTTCTCCACCTTATATTTCCTAAGCAAGCTGAAACTGCTGAGACATCAAGATAACTAAGTGTGATGAATCACTTGGCCACATGTGCAAAGCAACTAGACCAATAGATTCCAGAATATCCATTACTATATCCTTTTTGCCTTCAGAAAGTATTTTTCTCTTTATAAGGTAAATCTCTGCAGCGAGAAATCTGTGTTTGTGGTTATCTAGAGGAATAAACATTTTATATTTTCACATTACAATTTATGTCTATTAAGCAATTCATTACCTTCATTAAATGGGTTTATTTTATAAGAAAGTGATTATTTTATTTATTGAAAAAACCTGGTTGATGGATCTTTTCATTCTATGTCTAATATTGAGAAAGCATACATTTGACCAAACTGGTGCTTGTGTCTAATTTTGTTTTATGTTGCAAACCATGGAGTTGATCAACTGGGCACTCTTTCCATCTCGATCATAACAGGAACTGGAGACACCTACTTCAGGAACACCTGTATGCACAGACAATGATTTTCATTATAACAGTATGGCAAAATGTTTCATGTCAAAAGAACTATCTAGATACATATTGGGATATCATAATCAGTTTTTAATATATAATTCCTTAAAGAAATTCAGCATTTAGTTGTCAGGAGACGGTAACACATAAATGTAAAAGATGCTAGCTGTCTATGAAAGCTGCTAATGAGTCATAGATTCGTAGAGACGTACAGCACGGAAACAGACCCTTCGGTCCAACTTGTCCATGCCGACCAAATATCCCAACCTAATCTAGTCCCTCTTGCCAGCACCTGGCCGATATCCCTCCAAACCCAGCATGTGATGCATAACAAGCTGTTTAAGAAAGAGAAAAGAGATATGAATACAAACTAGTGAAGAACAGAAGGGCCGAATGAAAAATGCTGTTTTATGCATCCAAAACTAGGAAGATTAGCTTGACAAATGTGAGCCAAGTAGAGTCAGGGGACTGGGAAATGGGAAGTGTAATAGGAAACCAGAGAAATAATGAGAAAACAACCTTTGGGTGACCCCAAGTACTCAGCTTACCACCAATTTCTCCAGGGCAGTTAGTGTTGGGCAATAAACATTGAGCTAGCCAATGACGCCCCTTGTATACATGAAAAAAAATCATTTGATGGAAGATATAGAAACCATCTCAGAATTACTAGGTGACCAAAGATGTTGTGAAACTGAGCTGCTAAAATAAGCTAGCATCAGTAAAGAAGCAATATTTCAAATGTTAACTCATTTGAAATTTGAGAAATCTTCTGAATCAGATGATCATGATCCTAAAGTGTTGAAGAGAGTGGCTAGTGGAGGCATTCATGATTTTCTTTCATAATCATATAGATTCTGGAGCAGTTACTGTGGATTGAAAAGTAACAAATGTCACCATACTTTTAAGAAACGAAGAGGAGAGAAAGTGGAGAACTACAAAACTGTTAATTTGATGCCAGTAATCAATAAATGTTAGAATTTATTGCAAATAAGAAGATATTTGGACATTTAGAGAAGAGTGGTAATAATCAAAATCAACATGGATTTATGAAAGGGAAATTGTGTTGAATAAATGTAAAGTCTTTGAGGCTATTTCTTGTAGCATTGATAAAGGGGACTCAGTGGATGTGGTGTTTTTAGATATTCGAAAAGCTTTTGTTAAGGTCCCACACAGGAGGTTAAGTAAATAAAATTAGAGCACATGGGTTTGGCGAAACTATGTCAGGTTGGATCGAGGATTGGGGAACAGATAGTAAGCTGACAGTAGGAATAAATGGGTCATTCTGAGAATGGCAAACTGTTACTGGTGGGGTGCCATAAGGACCAGTGCTAGGTCCATAGCTGCTGGCATTACATAGGAATGATTTCATTGGAGAGAACATTTATGTTATTTCCAAATTAGAGGCTCTTACACCAGTGGTATCCCTTCCTTTGAGCTAGGAGGCCTGGGTTCAAGTCCCACCTGATTCTGAGGTGTGTTGTAACACAATTGAATAGGTTGATTAACAACATCTATTATTTCCAAAATTGCTGATGACACTAAACTGGGAATGCAAGTGGTGAAGTGATTGCAAAGGAAGCTTTAAGAGAATATGTACAAGCTAAGTAAATGGGCTGGAAGATGAAAAATAATGTGAATAAGATGACGTTATTCACTTAGGTAGAGGAAAAAAAAGTAGAACATTTCTTCAATGAGGATTCTGGGTAATCCAAGATAGCAGACGGGAAAATTTCTGGCTGTCACAGCTGCTCCTTTTTTTGAGGTATTTTAGGTGCTGGAGGTGATTTCCTCGAATTCCAGGAGCAGCAATTACTGTCTTATATGCTGTTGCATTGTTTTGGAACTTTGGAAAAAAAAGTCAAAACAACAACAGTTTAAAAGGGAGACAAAGGAAGCACATGGTGAGGACAGTGCAGGAGAGAGAGAGAAAGAAAATGTACAGTTACTGCCTTTGCTGTTTTGAAACCATATATCGCTGGACATCGGAGTGCATCTGGGAAAAGTAACAAACAGTGAAATTCACAACTAATCGTGGAGCAACTTGCTTGGGCGAAGTTCACATCACAGAATCTGGTAAGTTAATCGTTGTTTTAAGTGTGTCCAATAGAAAGGCTGCAGTAGTGAGTAGAGTGGGTTCTTTCTTGATTATATGTTTTTGGAGATATGTTTCTTGATTAAACTTAAATATAAGCCATATCTGTTAATTTAACCTTGGGCAGTGTTCTGTAGAGAAATAGGTCGGTGTTATTTTCTGGGTCTGTAGATTGTGAAGGAGCAAAAATAGCCTTCAGTACAGTGATATGTACTTCTTGTCAGATGTGGGAGTTTAAAGAGTGTTTAAGGGTTACTGCAAATTATATCTGCCATAAATGCTGTTGGCTGCAAATCTTATCAGATCGAATGGATCGGTTGGAGAGACAGATAGGAGCAATGAGGAATTTGCAACAGCAACAGTATGTGATGGATGGCAGTTATAGGAAGGAGGGAAAGTCTCAGATATAGTCACATAGATGGATTAACTCCAGGAAAGATAAGAGAGGTAGGCAGCTAGTGCAGGAGTCTTTTGTTGATATACCCATTTCAAACAAGAATACTGTTTTGGAAAATGTAGGGGGTGATGGATTCTCAGGGGAACATAGCACGAACAGCCAAGTATTGAGACTGGCTCTAATGCAATGAGGAGTATGTCAGGGTCCAAGAGATCAATTGTGTTAGGGGATTCTGTAGTCCAAGGTACAGACAGACGTTTCTGTGGCCAGCAGCGAAAAAGCAGAATGGTGTGTTGCTTCCCTGGTGCCAGGATTAAGGGTGTCTCAGAGAGGGTGCAGAATGTTCTCACGGGGGAGAGGGGCCAGCAAGAGGTCATTGTCCACATTGGAACCAACGACATTGGCAGGGAAAAGGTTGAGGCTCTGAAGGGAGATTACAGAGAGTTAGGCAGAAATTTAAAAAGGAGGTCCTCAAGAGTAGTAATGTCTGGATTACTCCCAGTGCTTCGTGCTAGTGAGGGCTGGAATAGGAGGATAGCGCAGATGAATGCATGGCTGAGGAACTGGTATATAGGAGAAGGATTCACATTTTTGGATCATTGGAATCTCTTTTGGGGTAGAAGTGACTTGTACAAGAAGGATGGATTCCACCTAAATTGAAAGGGGACTAAAATGGGCGGCACAGTGGCACAATGGGCAGCATGGTGGCACAGTGGTTAGCACTGCTGCCTCACAGCCTCAGGTGACTGACTGTGTGGAGTTTGCACATTCTCCCCGTGTCTGCGTGGGTTTCCTCCGGGCGCTCCGGTTTCCTCCCACAGTCCAAAGATGTGCAGGTCAGGTGAATTGGCCATGCTAAATTGCCCCTAGTGTTAGGTGAAGGGGTAAGTGTAGGGGTATGGGTGGGTGGCTTTTTGGAGGGTCGGTGTAGACTTGTTGGGCCAGTGGGCCTGTTTCCACACTGTAAGTAATCTAATCTAATCTAATCTAATACTGGCAGGGAAATTTGCAAGAGCTGCTCGGGAGGATTTAAACCAGTAAGGTCGGGGGGGGGGGGGGGGGGGGTTGGGGTGGGACCAGGGAGATAGTGAGGAAAGAGATCAATCTGAGACAGGTACAGTTGAGAACAGAAGTGACTTAAACAGTCAGGGACAAGGTAGGACTAATAAATTAAACTGTATTTATTTCAATGCAAGAGGCCTAACAGGGAAGGCAGATGAACTCAGGGCATGGTTGGTAACATGGGACTGGGATATCAAAGCAATTATGGAAACATGGCTCAGGGATGGGCAGGACAGGCATCTTAATGTTCCAGGATACAAATGCTACAGGAAGGACAGAAAGGGAGGCAAGAGAGGAGGGGGAATGGCATTTTTGATAAGGGATAGCATTACAGCTGTGCTGAGGGAGGATATTCCCGGAAATACATCCAGGGAAGTTATTTGGGTGGAACTAAGAAACAAGAAAGGGATCATCACATTACTGGGAGTGTATTATAGACCCCCTAATAGTCAGTGAAATTGAGAAACTAACTTGTAAGGAGATCTCAGGAATAATAGGGAGGTTATGATAGGGGATTTTAACTTTCCAAACAGACTGGGACTGCCATAGTGTTAAAGGTTTAGATGGAGAGGAATTTGTTAAGCGCGTAGAAGACAATTTTCTGATTCAGTATGTGGGTATACCTGCAAGAGAAGGTGCAAAACCTAACCTATTCTTGGGAAATAAGGCAGGGCAGATGACTGAGGTGTCAGTGGGGGAGCACTTTGGGGCCAGCGATCATAATTCTATTAGATTTAAAATAGTGATGGAAAAGAATAGATCAAATCTAAAAAGTTGAAGTTCTAAATTGGAGGAAGGCCAATTTTGACGGTATTAGGCAAGAACTTTCGAAAGCTCATTGGGGGCAGATGTTCATGGGTAAAGGGATGGTGGAAAATGGGAAGCCTTCAGAAATGAGATAACAAGAATCCAGACAAAGTATATTCCTGTCAGGGTGAAAGGAAAGGCTGGTACATATAGGGAATGCTGGATGACTAAAGAAATTGAGGGTTTGGTTAAAAAAAAGAAGGAAGCATATGTCAGGTATAGACATGATCAAGTGAATCCTTAGAAAAGTACAAAGGAAGTAGGAGTATACTTAAGTGGGAAATCAGGAGGGCAAAAATGGGACATGAAATAGCTTTGGCAAATAGAATTAAGGAGAATCCAAAGAGTTTTTACAAAAGCATTAAGGACAAAAGAGTAACTATGGAGAGAATAGGGCCCCTCAAAGATCAGCAAGACGGCCTTTGTGTGGAGTCGCAGAAAATGAGGGAGATACTAAACGAGTATTTTGCATCAGTATTTACTGTGGAAAAGGATATGGAAGATATAGACTGTAGGGAAATAGATGGTGACATCTTGCAAAATGTCCATAATACGGAGGAGGAAGTGCTAGAAGTTTTGAAACGGGTAAAGGTGCATAAATCCCCAGGACCTGATCAGGTGTCCCTAAGAACTCTGTGGGAAGCTAGAGAAGTGATTGCTGGGCCTCTTGTTGAGATATTTGTATTATCGATAGTCACAGGTGAGGTGCCGGAAGACCGGCGGTTTGCAAACATGGTGCCACTCTTGAAGAAGAGCGGTAAAGACAAGCCAGGGAACTATAGACCGGTGAGCCTGACCTCGGTGGTGGGCAAGTTGTTAGAGGGAATCCTGAGGGACATGATGTACATGTATTTGGAAAGGCAAGGACTGATTGGGATAGTCAACATGGCTTTGTGTGTGTGAAATCATGTCTCACAAACTTGATTGAGTTTTTTGAAGAAGTAACAAAGAGGATTGATGAGGGCAGAGATGTGATCTATATGGACTTGAGCAAGGCATTCAACAAGGTTCCCCATGGGAGAGTGATTAGCAAGGTTAGATCTCATGGAATACAAGGATAACTAGCCATTTGGATACAGAACTGGCTCCAAAGTAGAAGACAGAGGGTAGTGGTGGATGGTTGTTTTTCAGGCTGGAGGCCTGTGACCAGTGGAGTGCCACAAGAATTGGTGATGGGTCCTTTACTTTTTGTCATTTACATAAATGATTTGGATGCGAGCATAAGAGGTACAGTTAGTAAGTTTGCAGATGACACCAAAATTAGTGGTGTTGTGAACAACGAAGAGGGTTACCTCAGATTACAACAGGCTCTTGACCAGATGGGCCAATGGGCTGAGAAGTGGCAGATGGAGTTAAGTCAGATAAATGCTAGGTGCTGCATTTTGGGAAAGCAAGTTTTAGCAGGACGTATACACTCAATGCACTTAAGGTCCTAGGTAGTGTTGCTGAACAAAGAGACCTTGCAGTACAGGTTCATAGCTCCTTGAAAGTGGAGTTGCAGATAGATAGGATAGTGAAGAAGGTGTTTGGTATGCTCTCCTTTATTGGTAAGGATAGGGTAAATAGGCATAGTCTTTTCCCTGGGGTTGGAGAGTCCAGAACTAGAGGGCATAGGTTTAGGGTGAGAGGGGAAAGATATAAAAGAGACTTAAGGGGCAACCTTTTCACACAGAGGGTGGTACGTGTGTGGAATGAGCTGCCAGAGGAGGTGAAGGAGGCTGGTACAATTGCAACATTTAAGAGGCATTTCGATGCGTATATGAGGGATTTGGAGGGATATTGGCCGGGTGCTGGAAGGTGGGACTAGATTAGGTTGGGATATCTGGTCGGCATGGACAGGTTGGACCGAAGGTCTGTTTCCATGCTGTTCATCTCTATGACTCTATTCATACACCCATCCAGATACCGTTTAAATGTTGCAATTTTATCAGCCTCTACCACTTCATCTGGCAGCTCATTCCATACACATACCACCTTCTGCGAGAAAGAGTTGCCCCTTTCGTCTCTTTTATATCTTTCCCCTCTCACCCTAAACCTATGCCCTCTAGTTCCTCCATCCCAGGGAAGAGTTTTTGTCTATTTATCCTGTGCTTGCCCCTCATGACATTATAAATCTCTATATGGTCACCCCTCAGCCTTTGACGTTCCATGGAAAACAGCCTATTCAACCTCTCTCTATAGCTCTATAGCTCAAATCCTCCAACCCTGACAACATCCTTGTAAACCTTTTCTGAACCCTTTCAAGTTTCACAACATCCTTCCAATAGAAAGGAGACCAGGCTTGCACTAAAATGGTAATCAATGATCTTCTAAATGCTTTAGAATTAACAGGTGAAGAATTAACTATATAGATGACTATAGCCAAGCGTAGTATATTCTTGTTTGTTGTTTGCATTTTATTTTTGGGAGGATTTGTCGGGGAGATCTACTCCAGTAACAGTCTTCTTTTGCCAAGCCACCATTTTCCAAACTGGTAACAAAATCATACATAGCGGTAGCCCAGCTCCAATTACAGCATCCCAACTTATTCTTATTGTTTTCCTAAACAAAACCATACATACCAATCTGTAATTTATATACAGTGGATGACGTTGATTGCTCAACATTGTTTACAGACCGAACTGTCATTGTGCATGATGAGTAAATGGAAAATACACAAGAAAAACATGACAGTGTTGATATCAAAGTTAATTTTGATCAACAAAATAGCGAGTGTGCACTTTTCCAGCACTTCTCTGAAATGAATAATTTAAATGGAGAAGAACAGCATTGAAATTCTTGGAGGCATTTGAGCTCAAAATGCAGAAAGCTCATGCACAAGTGCAACAAGAAATCAAGAGGCTAATGGAACGTCCTTATTTCAAGGGATTGGAGTGTAATAGTAAGGAAGTCTTGCTGCACCTGTACAAGGTACTGGTAAGACCACATCTGCAGTATTGTGAGCAGTTATGGTCCCCTTATTTAAGAAAGGATGCTATTTCATTGGAGGCTGTTCAGAGAAAGTTCACCCAGGTTATCCTCCATATAGAGGGTTTATCTTATGAGCAAAGTTGAAACAGGTTGGGACTCTACTTGTTAGAACTTAAAGACTAAAACATGATCTCATTTACTCAAGGAAATTAACGAGGTAAAAGCTGAGAGGATTTTTTTTTCTCAAGGGAGAGTCAAGGACCAGAGGACATATTCTTAGAATAAAGGGACGCCAATTTAAGTCTGAGATGAGGAGAAATTTCTTCTCTCAGAACTCTTTGCAACAGAGAGCTGTGGGGACTAAGTCCTTGTGTACATTTAAGGCTGAAGTAGATTCTTGATCAATAGGAGAATCAAGGGTTATGAGGAAAAGGCAACTAAGCAAACATGATGATTGTCAGGTCGACCATAATCCTATTGAGTGACAGTTGAACTGCGAGGTCAAATGGCCAAACTCCTCTTCCAATTTTTTATGGTGTTATGTTCCACATGAAAGGATAATGATTTGAGATAGGCCCTCTACATGGAAATTAACAGATTCAGGTCCTATCATATTTAGTGGCACCTGGAATTCCTTTTGTAGCACAAAACTTTCCCATATGCTCTGGTGTTGAAGCAAAAAAGTCTAATTTTCACTAATGGCACACAACCTCATTAGATGGGTCTAAAATTGTTGCAATCTACAAAGCATACAATTCTTTGAATGGTAACTTTGGGTGCAGATCTAGATTTTCCAAGTTAAAATGTCGTCTTTTCTCCCATCTTCGTCCCATCATTTATTTTCAAGCTTTCTTCAAGCTTCAGGTGTTTTCTGCTGCAGAGGGACACCATTTCTCCATCTGAGGCTTCCGGAAGTATTTTTCAGCTCTTCAGCTGTCCATGAGTCAATCACATAGCTGTTGACAGACTGCTAGCTTATGTCAATTATTTGCAGAATAGTTACCAAGTTGTCAATAGCTACTTGTTGGCATCCATCTCAGACATTTTCTGGGGCCAGTCCATTTACAATCAACCTCCCTCCGCTGGGTGAACAAAACAGTAGTGTAAATGTCACTAACAGTGATATAATAAAACAAAGAATCATGGATGCTAGAAATCTGAAATGACCACTTCCAATGAGTTTCTTTGATTTGTTTTTAAAATGTGCAGTAATCCCTTCCACAATCCTTGCTTTTTGTTTAAAAATACAGCAGTCCATTTTTCTATCTCTGTTCACAATCAAAAATACAGAAAAATGAATATAATAGTTTTTGCAAGCAACACTGATAGATGATTGGCTTCAAAATGTTTTTGCTCACAGCTTCTTCTTTAGTACATTCCCATTTATTTTCAACAGTAATGAAACTGTCTTCTGACAGATTACTCTTTGTATCAAGGTGGAATGTATATTGGTGAAAACCACAGCAAGGAACGTATCAGTGCTATAGTCTGCATCAACATTATGGCACCAAAAGCTGTCATTTCCAGTGACATTAAAGTTGAAGCAGCCACAAAACTGCTATAAAATCTACCAATTCTTTTCATGTGACTGCACCTTGGTTGGCTGCTCTGTAATGTTTTGTACTTTTAGAGGTTTTGAATAAGTTGAAGGTTGACATCAATTTACTGCCTTTCTACTCAGGAATGTTGGTTTTCTAGCATTTGATATTTCCCATGTTGGAGAGTTGCTTACAGCATACAACTAATGTTAAGTCTAATGTCCCCTGGACCATGCAGTTGACCTTCTGTTGGTTGTAAAGTGTGTTCTACTCTTTATCCACTTTGACTCTCCAGCATGTAAAGTTTATTGTCAACCATGGCTCACTCTCTGATAATATTATGGCACGTTCTTTCATTTCTAACTTGAAATCTGCAAGAGGTTCATTGGCATAAATTCCCAATTGCCAGAATGTTTACCTTTTTGTAGTTCTGTACCATAAGATTCTGAAGATCTCCCAAATCAAAGTTTAATCTTTTCTTCTTAAGATTAATCCTTCTTGCTTCCAGGCCTCTGCTTCGCCCACCACATGAACCTTCCTCTACAGTTTAGTTTTGTTGGGTCTGTAATAAATATGACAAAGATTAATCAATAATGTCTCTAACATTTCAATATCTTATCATAAAGTTATCTATGGACTCCCTGGATGGTGTATTTTTCTCTGAAGTCTTGTTCTTCCAAAAAGTTTATTAGTTCTGAGGTTAAAATAAGTGTTAAAGTCTTTCTGTGCCTCTTTAAAGTGTGTATGTTCTTTCTTTTATCTTTTTTGTGTAATCTGCTACACAGTTTATACAGAAGTGTATTTGCTTGTTCAGTTTCTGAATTATTAACCTGTTGAGAAGGTATTCTATAACTTAAGAATTGTTTTCTCCAGGATGTCCAATTAAATCTTCCTGCCTGTATCATTCTTAGTACCAAGGATTCCTGATATGAGTACATGTTTTAACATCTTAAAGAATCTTGTATTGCAGTAAAGGCAGTTTCCTCATGTTTGCTTCTCATTGAATAGTTCAGCACAGGCACAGGCTGTTTAGCCTACCATGTCTGTGCCAACTATGATGCTATTCTAAACTAATCCCATCCACTTCCATATGGTCCATATCCTTCCTTTTCCTTCAGACTTTACTCTCCCACCAAGCCATCATGTTGTGCAGGTTGATGGTAGGTGCAGGTGGGATGCTCTTCAGCGGGTCGTTGTGGATTTGATGAGTTGAATGGCCTGATTTCATGCTGTAGGGATTCTATGATTCTATAACACCCTGGAGGACTGTAGTGTCACATCTGAAGTTTCAAAAACATTTAGAGAAGTACATGAAAAGGAAAGTTTTGGAGGGATATGGGCCGGGTGCAGGCAGTTTAAGATTAGTTTAGTTTAGGATTCTGTTCGACATGGACTGGTTGGACCAAAGGGTCTATTTCTATTCGGTATGACTCTATGACTCCATGTCATTCTTCAATGCAAAGCTGTTTTCTCATTTGACACTTGCATCTGTTGCTTTGACATCGACAGTGTTGGATAGTATATTGGATTACATAAGGATGCATTCATGTGAGAGTGGGTTATCCTCAGCTATCATGAGACTCTGCTTAGTAAAACATTACGGGCTGATCAGCTGTGGATTCACTCGTCAGAGGTTTACTATCCATGCATCACCAGATGATATGCACATTTCACTAACTTCTGTAATCCCCAATTCATGCAATCACAAATTTTGCTAAAATGCAACTTCTTCCTACATTAAGTCCTATTTGATCATCATTCTTGCGTTTGCTAACTTCCATTCACTCCCTGTGTCCAGACGTACATATTTCAGAAACAATGTTTAATGATCCCTATCTCCCATTACAGTTCCACATGCCTTAAACCTCCTCCAGCCCCACACCTCAACCTGTACTATCTAGCTCATGGACTCTGCCATTTTATAGATTAGATTAGATTAGATTCCCTACAGTGTGCAAACAGGCCCTTCAGCCCAAAACGTCCACACTGACCCTCCAAAAAGCAACGCACCCAGACCCATTCCCCTACACCTAACACTATGGGCAATTTAGCATGGCCAATTCACCTAACCTGCACATCTTTGGACTGTGGGAGGAAACCGGAGCAGCTGGAAAAAACCCACGCAGACACTGGGAGAATGTGCAGACTCCACACAGACAGTTGCCTAAGGCAGGAATTGAACCTGGGTCTCTGGAGCTGTGAGGCAGCAGTGCTAACCACTATTCCCTCAATTTTCTTTTCTCTTCCTTTAATGACCGAACCCTCTGGGCTTGACTATTTGGAACTCCCCTTCTACAGCATGCTATCCCACTATCTCATCCCTTGTCTATTTAAAAAAAAATTCAACATACATATTATGCACTCTGCCATAGCACCTACATTTTTAAGCTTCAACTTAGTGTCACCTTTTCTTTAAGTGCCTTAAAATATTTTACATCAATGGTGCTAAGTAAATGCAAGTTAGTTTTGTTTAATTTTTCTTCAAGACGACAGCCAGTTCTCCGGACATTAAGAATTCTTGTTTGAATTAAGAAAAAAATAAATGTATTTAATTTGATTTACAAAAGATCCAAAACTAAGGTGATGTTCCTCGAGTTTGCCTTGAGCTTCATAGGAATGCCACAAAAGGCCAAAGATAGGGAGATGAGAGAGGGAGCAAGATGGAGAATTAAAATGACAGATGATTTGAAATTCTGGTCATGATTTCAGGCTGAATAGAGATGTTCTGCAAAGTGGTCACCTATCTGTGTTTGACCTCCCCGGTATACCATTACAGCGTTTTTGCATTAATTCTGAGCAAAGTAACAGTGATCTTTTCTTCAGAAGAGTAGCAGACCGAGGCAGCTAGTTTTTACAAACTTGCAGCATAGAATTATAGAGTTATATAGCACAGACACAAACCTTTCTGTCCAATTCGTCCATGCCAACCAGATACCCTAATTAATCTAGCCCCATTTGCCAGCATTCGGCCCAAAATACCTCTAAAGCCTTCCTATTCATATACCTATCCAGATACCTTTTAAAAATTGTAATTGTACCAGCCTCCACGACTTCCTCTAGCAGCTCATTCCATACACACACCATCCCCTGCATGAAAAGATTGCCCCTTAGGTCTCGTTTAAATCTTTCCTCTCTCACCTTAAAGCTATGCCCTCTAGTTTTGGACTCCTCCACCCAAGGAAAAGATTTTGGCTGTTTGCCCTAACCATGCCCCTCATGATTTTATAAACCACTATGTAGAGACCCCTCAGCTCAACACTCCAAAGAAAATAGCCCCAGCCAATTCAGCCTGTCACCGTTGCTCAAACTCTCCCTTCCTGGCAACATCCTTGTGAATCTTTTTTGAACCCTTTCAAATTTCACAACATCCTCGTGGGGACATGTTGAACATAAAGTTGAATTTGATGTTTATAAATCCATAGAGGAAATCTTCCATGGAACAAATTGTTTCACTGAAATGCATCTTCTTGCAAAGATAATTGCCAGACAAAAATTTAGGGGAGCCAAATTAGAAGGGTGGGAGAGGAGGCTGGGGTCTAGTACATGTAGATCATGGAGACAGTTGAGGTTATAACAGCTATTTCTGAATAATGCCAAGGAAATCATGCCTCTATTTTGAACTGAGCGGCAAGGAGATAGGTCGGAGAGAAGCAAGGGCTGCTGGGTAGGTCAATTTTTCCCAGTTAGAAAGGGACCTACCTCAGGAGTCAGCCTCCATTTTGAACAGAGCAGCAAGGAGAGAGGGTGGAGAGAAGCAAGGGCTACCAGGAAGTTTTTTTAAGTGGGTGAGATCTAAATCCGAGATCCAACAGCATAGTGCCTCCGTCCCTCCCACTCACCTCCTCTAACTTTACTAAGAATCTGTAAACTCGGTAAGTTTTCAGGTTTTCTCTTTTTTTTTGACATTTCTTCTCTTCCTTGCTTTGTCCTGTGTGGGCTTTCAGATTAATGGAATATGGCTGATAGAGCAGTTGCATGTTCTGCCTGCAGAATGTGGCAGGTGACAGACGTGACACATGTCTCTGCAGTGCACCCAACTCCAGCTCCTTGAAAACTGAGTTAGGGAACTGGAGCTGGAGCTTGATGAACTGTGGATCATTTGGGAGGCTGAGGGGGATATTTAGAAGATGTACAGGGAGGTGGTCACTCCTCAGTCACAGGATAAGGACGTCTGGGTTACAGTCAGGGAGAGGAAAGGGAACAGACAGACAGAGCAGGGATACCCTGTGGCCATTCCCCTCAGCAATAAGTATACTGTTTTGGATACTGCTGGTGGGGATGGTCTATCAGGGGAAAGTCGTAGTTGTAAGGTCTCTGGCAACGAACCTGGCACTGAGGCTCAGGAGGAAAGAGGGGAGAATAGAAAAGCATTAGTGGTAGGGGACTCAATATTAGATGTATTGACAGGAGATTTCTTGGTCAGGAACAGGACTCCCGGAAGGTACATTGCCTCTTGGGTGCCAGCATCTGGGATGTCGCTGATTGGGTTTACAAAGTTCTGAAGGGGGAGGGGGAGCAGCCAGAATTCATGGTACATATTGGCACCAATGATATAGCCAGGAAAGGAATTGAGGATTTGAAAAGTGACTACAAGAGCTAGGATGGAGGCTGCAGAGCAGAACGAGTAGAGGAGTGACCTCAGGTTTGCTACTGGTGCCACAAGATAGTGAGGTGAGGAACAGTTCGCAAGTGCAGCTGAACACACGGCTGCGAGGCTTGTGCAGGAGAGAGAGCTTTAGTTACTTAGATCTTTGGGATGCCTTCCTGGGGAAGATGGGATCTGTATATGAAGGACAGGTTGCATCTGAAGTGGAGGTGCACAAATGTCCGGGGTGGGAGATTAGCTCATGTGGTTCTGAAGGGTTTAAACTAGTTTGGCAGGGGTCTGGGAACCAGAGCTACACATCTGAGAGGGGGGTAGTTGTAGATGGGGCAGTGACCAGATGTAGTGAATCTATCAGGAAGGTTTTTCATGCGATGATACAAAGGATTTGGTTAAAGTGTGTCTGCTTTAACACAAGCAGTGTCAGAAATAAGAGTGATGAACTTAGAACATGGATCAGTACTTGGGAATATGGCGTTGTGGCCATAACGGAGACATGGGTTTCACAGAGGCAGGAATGGTTGCTAGATATTCCAGGGTTTAGAACATTTAAACAGAACAGGGAGGGTAGAAAAAGAGGAGGAGGTGTAGCATTGCTAATCAGAGAGTGCATCACAGCTACAGAAACGTAGGTTGTTGTGGAAGATTTATCGGTATGGGTGGAAGTTAGGAACAGCAAGAGAGCAGTCACCTCAATGGGGGTTTTCTACAGACCCCTTAAGAGCAGTCGGGAGATTGAAGAATTCATAGGCTGGCAGATTTTGGAAAAATGCAGTGTAGCAGGGTAATTATTATGGGTGACTTTAACTTTCCCAATATTGAATGGAACCTCCTTATTGCACATGGTTTGGATGGAGTCTTTTTTGTCAGGTATGTTCAAAAGGGTTTCCTTACCCAGTAGTAGACAAGCCATTGAGGGGAGAGGCCATTTTGGATTTGGTGCTTGACAATGAGCCAGGACAGGTGTCAGATCTCACAGTGACCATAACTGCCTCACATTTATCATAGCCATGGAGAGGGAAAGGAGTAGTTACAATGGGAAGATATTCAACTGAGGAAAAGGAAATTATGACGCTATCATACAGGAGTTGGGGAATACAGATTGGGAGCAATTGTTCCACAGAAAGGTCACAGCAGACATGTGAAGACTGTTTAAGAAGAAGTTGTTGCGAGTGATGCACAAATTTATTCCTCTGAGACAAGCAAGGAGAGGTAAGATTAAGGAGCCTTGGATGACGAGAACAGAGAAGCTTCTTGTCAAAAGGAAGAAGGCAGCTTACATAAGGTGAAGGAAGCAAGGGTCTAACACAACTTTACAGGATTGCTAAAAAGGAGTTCCGAAATGCACTGAGGAGACCCAGGAGGGAGCACGAAAATGG
Organism: Hemiscyllium ocellatum; assembly: GCF_020745735.1. Taxonomy (NCBI): domain Eukaryota; kingdom Metazoa; phylum Chordata; class Chondrichthyes; order Orectolobiformes; family Hemiscylliidae; genus Hemiscyllium; species Hemiscyllium ocellatum. The sequence goes on from NC_083432.1 coordinate 29,091,554, forward strand.
CTTGGTGGGAAGAATTGGGGAGAACCCAAAGACATTTTACTCATACCTGAGGAATAGGAGAATGATCAGGGAGAAGGTAGGGCTTGTCAGGGATAGCATAGGGAATTTGTGCATGGAGTCTGAGCAGATAGGGGAAGTCCTAAATGAATTTTTTGCTTCGGTTTTCACTAAGGTATGTGACCTTGTTGAGAATGAGAACTTTATGGTGTTGGGGGATATTTGAACAAATCAAGATTGAGGAAGTTGATGGACTGAAAATTTTGGCAAACGTTAAGATTGGTACGTCCCCAGGGCCAGACCAGTTTTATCCTAGGCTGCTCTGGGAAGCAAGAAAGGAAGTTGCTTAGCTGCTGACGAAGATATTTGCTTCCTCACTCTCTACAGGAGTCGTACCGGAGGATTGGACGGAGGCAAATGTTGTTCGTCTTTTCAAGAAGGGCAATAGGGAAATCCCTGACAGTCTTGCATATGTCATCAGCAAGGTTTTGGAAAGACTTCTAAGGGATACGATTTATGACTGTTTGGAAAAGCATAGCATTCTTAAAGGCAATCAGTATGGCTTTGTGAGGGGCAGGTCATCCTCACAAATCTTATTGAGTTCTTTCAGGAGGTGATGAGACAGGTTGATGAAGGTTGAGCAGTGGATGTGGTGTATTTGGACTTCAGCAAGGCATTTGATAAAGTTTCCCATGGTAGACTCATTCATAAAGTCAGGAGGTATGGGATACAGGGAGATTTGGCTATTCTGTCTCGATTCAGAATTGGTTGGCTGACAGAGGCAGAGAGTGGATGTAGATGGAAAGTATTCTGCCTGGAGATCAGTGGTGAGTGATACCTTTGGTTCTTGGGCCTCTGCTCTTTGTAGTTTTATAAATGACTTGGATGAGGAGGTTGAGGGGTGGGTTAGTAAATTTAATGATGACACAAAGGTTGGAGGTGCTGTTGGTAGTATCAAGGGCTATTGCAGGCTGCAGCGCAACATTGACAGTATGCAGAGCTGGGCTGAGAAATGGCAGATGGAGTTCAACCTGGATAAATGTGAAGTGATGCATTTTTGAAGGTCGAACTTGAATGCTGTGTAAAGGATTAAAGACAGGACTCTTGGCAGTGTGGAGGAACAGCAGGATCTTGGTGTTCAAGTGCATAGATCCCTCAAAGTTGCTACTCAAGTGGATAGGGTTGTTAAGAAAGCATATGGTGTTTCGGCTTTCATTAACAGGAGGATCGAGTTTAAGAGCTGCGAGGTTTTGCTGCAGCTCTACAAAACCCTGATGGTACCACACTTGGAATAATGTCCAGTTCTGGTCGCCTTACTATAGGAAAGATGTGGATGGTTTGGAGAGGGTGCAAATGATGCTGCCTGGACTGGAGGGCTGTCATTTGAGGAGATGTTGACTGAGCTTGGACCTTTCTCTCTGAAGAGAAGGAGGAAGAGAGGTGACCTGATCAAGGTATGCAAGCAAATGAGAGGCATGGATAGAGTCAATAGCCAGAGACTTTTGTCTAGGGCATGATTGACTGTCACAAGGGGTCATAGTTTTAAGATATTAGGAAGAAGGTATAGAGGAGACATCAGAGTTAGGTTCTTTATGCAGAAAGTTGTGAACGCATAGAATGCATTGCCAGCGGTGGTGATGGAAGCAGTCATTAGGGACATATAAGCGACTGCTGGACATGCTCATTGACAGCAGTGACTTGAGGAGAATGTATGTTAGGTTATTTTATTTTACAGTAGGATTAATCCTCGGCACAACATTGCCTGTTCTGTACTGTACTTTTCTATGTTCGATGTTCTAAGTGATTCAAATGGCCCTTTACCTGTCCTCTTGAATTCTGAAAATTGCAAATCTTTCAAAAGGAATGTGTTTCAAGATTGGATTTTTGCTTTCTCAGTCTTGTGGATCAACATTCCTATTGAGAGTAAGATGATCCTTTGAAACAGAATTATTTATCATTTGAGGTGCTCTGCAGTGCATTCCATAATTGAAAGGAACCAATGCACTCTCTTATCTCAGTATGTTACCATCAAATAAACTTATAGCTCACTTTATAACAACCGAATTTCTGGCAGGAAAACCATTTATTGACGACAGAACATCTTCTGAAGGGAAATGTCAGTCAGGAATAGTAGCAGTTTTCATTAAGTAGCTGTTGTACATTTTGTTTGCTTCTGTTATGTCTGTTTTCTCTTTTCTGAAGTTTGCCCCACATAGGCAATTCCCCTATAGCTTGGTAAAAGATACAAAGCTACCTATTGTTATAGACAAGAGCCAGAGAATGAAAGTTAATCCTCTGTGAACAAAATTCCAGACACGTGAACTTTGATGAAAGGCCTGGAGGTGAAGCCAGCCTGGACTTGTTATGGAGCAGCTGTTTTGCAACTTGAGGGCCAGGTCCACAGTAAACTTCTAATACACAGAGTTAAACCATTTTCAACAAAAGCAGTTTGGATGAAGTCACTTCCGAAATATGTAGGTCAACTTTATTAAACTGAACTAGTATTCATTTTCTAATAATCTTGAGACTACATCAAAAAAGGCAGATAACTTTCTTTTTAAAGAGGATTTACAACAATAACTCTGCTTTCTCTTCACAGATGCTGCCAGACCTGTTGACTTGCTCCCTCCCTTCTTTTTGTTTCCGTTTGAAGCAGAAAAGTTTTATTTAAATTAGAATAAGGAGATAATTGTATGTAAACATTAAGGCAAACACATGCTTGTTTTTCCAGTTTGAATTTCATTTCATAACATTCCATTAAATAAATACACAGAATGGAATCTCTCTGGATCCTGAATAACATGGGCCATGATAAAAATTTTTAAAGAATTGTTTGCAAAGTCAATAAACCTTTTCTCGATATGGAGACCAACAAGTTACCATTTTCCAACAAATTCAAGAAAGGAAATTCTCACTGGTGAGTGGTGATTACTAAAGATTATCACGCATTATCATCCTCATTATTACTTAACCTCACCTCATTAATGTGAACTCTCCTGTTATAGAGGCACAGAGATGTACAGCACAGAAACAGATCCTTCAGTCCAATTGTCAATGCTGAACAGAAATCCTAAATTAATCTCGTCCCATTTGCCAACATTTGGCTCATATCTCTCTAACCCTTCCTATTCATATACCCATCCAAACATCTTTATATGTTGTAATTGTATCCACTTCCACCACTTCCTCTGGCAGTTCACGCACCATCCTCTACGTGGCCTAGCCAATGTGCTGTACCACCACAACATGATATCCAACTCTTACACTCAATGCATTGACGAACAAAGTTAAAAATCACACAATACAAGGTTATTGTCCAACAGGTTTATTTGGAAGCACTAGCTTTCGGAGTGCTGCTCCTTCATCAGATGATTGTGGAGAAAATGATTGTAAGACACAGAATTTATAGCAAAAGTTTACAGTGTGGTTAACTGAAATTATATATTGAAAAAGATCTGGATTGTTTGCTAACCTTTTACAATGACCATGTTGATTTCAGTTCTTCCATATGTAAATCACAAAACCCTAATCTTACCTGGATTCATGCAGTTTTTGAGCAAAGCAAAAAGTAATTATGCAAGTACAAATTCACCCCACAAACTTATATCTGAATGTGTGTGTGTGTGTGTATGTACAGTGCAATGGGGCCACCTGCAGTGTGACATGAACCCAAGGTCCCGGTTGAGGCCGTTCCCATGGGTACTGAACTTGGCTATAGCCTCTGCTCAGCCACTTTTCATTGTTGCTTGTCCTGAAGTCTGCCAAGCAGAGACTGATAACCGTTCAGTACCCACGGGGATAGCCTCAACCGGGACCTTGGGTTCATGTCACACTACAGATGGCCCCATTGCACTACACACACACACACACACACACACACACACACACACACACACACACACACACACACACACACATATAAGTTTGTGGGATGAATTTGTACTTGCAGAATTACATTTCACTTTACTCAAAAACTGCATGATTCCAGGTAAGATTCTGTAAATCTGTTTTTTAGATTAGAATCAGTCTGACCATTGTGGCACAGACAGCCTCACAGGGAGTTAACACCTTCAATACCTTGTCTGAGCCGACATGACACCAATTGTCAAAGTACATTTGAGAATGTAACTTTTAAAAAAGGTTTTGGGATTTAGATATTAAAGAATTGAAACCAACATGGTCATTCTAAATGATGAGAGACTTAACAAACAATCGGTGTCTTTTTCAATACACTGTATATAATTTCAGTTACATTACACTGTAAACATTTGCTATAAATTCTATGTCTTACAACCTTATTCTCCACAATTACCTGATGAAGCAGCAGTGCTCTGAAAGCTAGTACTTCTAAATAAACTTGTTGCACAATAATCTGGTGTTGTGTGATTTTTAACTTTGTTCACCCCTTTCCAACACCAGCATCTCCAAATCTTGACGAACAAAGGCAAGCATGTCAAAATGAGTAGCTTGTGACTGCAGCTTGCATCTACAACATGCAATAATAGCATACTGGGTAAACGGACTGAATGTATATCAACCATCTCACAAAGTTGAAAGGTTGTAGTCCTCAGTCAAAGTCAAGGAGGCTACTGTCAGTGCAGGGTAATTGTACTATCAGTAAAAGGTAACGTCTATGATCAGTCCCGGGCCTTGGACATGGTCAGACATCCATTTGGAACTGTCAACAGGATCAGGAGAAGGTGAGGACTGCAGATACTGGACATCAGAGTCAAAACGTGTGGTGCTGGAAAAGCACAGCTGGTAAGGTCTCATCCAAGGAGCAGGAGAGTCCATGTTTTGAGCAAAAGCCCTTCATCAGGAATTGGACATTCCTTATGAGGAGCTTATGTTCGAAATATCGACTCTCCTGCTCCTCGGATGCTGCCTGACCAGCTGTGCTTTTCCAGCATCACACTTTTTGACTCTGTCAACATGATCAGTCTCACTACAGTCCAGGGAGCAGACCAAGGCCAGGCCTATAACTCCAATACAACCCGTCAGCAGATCAATGGATTGTAATTTGGAGAAGTGCTTAAGAGATTAGTCAGGGGTCTTGTCAGTCGTCAAGTGGGGCTGTCTGTCTAGGTCAGTTGGGGATAGGGTACAGTCTGTCCTGAGGGAGCAGTGGAATGAACATCACTTGGATATGGTTTCAGGGGGTAATGTTGCCATGTTTTTGTCTGATATTGAACAATGATAAGAAGCTGAGCTGCAGTGAACATGAGGATTTAAAGAGAGAAGTAAGATGGGAAGTGGGGCTAGGGACAGTGACCCATGTGGCTTGCTGCTTAAACAGTGATAGGTGAATGAAATTACAGTCATAGGTGCAGGATAGTGTCCCTGTAGCAGCTGGAGCGGTCAGGAGGGTTGCTTTGTGGCTACTGTGCCATTATGTGCACTATCTGCTCATGCTTGACTGGATACGCTGCAGTATTTCCAAGATGGTGTTGGCACCAAGGACACTGGTGCGTTCCAGATGTGACTATATTGAGCGAAGAATTGGACTGGCATTAGTGACATTAGGGTGTGGTAGGTAGTTAATAAGGTGGGTTTGAGATGACCATGTGAGAGAACACATTATGACTCACAGAGGAAAGCAGTCCATGAAATCTGATGAAAATGACACTTTGCCAAACTATGGGAACATTTAAACTTTAGAATGCAATCTTAACTCATTCTCGGGGGACATTTTTGTTCGTCTTAGAAGTTATTCAGGATCATTACTTACAATTTATGAAAGCTTTAGTGATTTATGAAGAAGGGATTAAACAGTAGAGGCTGAGAAGACAGGCTTTTTTGTGGAAAATAGACTCAAGGACATGCTTGTTATCAAATATACTTGATTGCGTGTTAGCAACTAGCTGCAGTCATGTTGACATGGTAGGCATGTCCCAGTCTTTTGTGATCTAAAGCCATTCTAACCACAACTTCCTATGTCGTCATTGCAGTGGGTGATACTTATGATATGCCTCAATATTAACCCTTTCAAACCCATATTTAACAATTTCCAATTATTCCCTTCAATGCTGCACCGCTCCATTCTTCAATAATGATGGGTAAAGGGGGAAGGACATCATTCTGTGAGCTCCTTATTTCAGGCCTACAAATTCTTTAATGCAATAGTGATTTTAAAGGAATAAGATAAGCATGTTAGTACCAATAAGGCAAATGGTGGTGTAGTACTGGTTCAAACTTTTCCATTTCCATCCTGAACATGCATCACATCTACATAAAGTCACCAGGATCTGCAAACATTTGGTGCAGTCGATACATCAGTGTGAAGCTTTCAAAATTCCATTAAATCTGCAACTTGGAAGCTTGGCAGTTTCAGACTGGAATGTTGCAATTTAATCTTGCTGTTTAAGGGAGGATGCAAATAGAAAAGAGGGAACGACAGACTTGTTAGCCTGATATCTGCAGCAAGGAAAATACTAAAATCTAATACTGAATATTAGATAATAATTGGCTGATTGGACAGAGTTAGCATTGATTAATTAAGAGAAAAACAGCTTTGAGGAATCTGATAGACTTTAGATGGAGTAATTGGATTTTCAGAATGCTTCTAATAAAGTCCGATACAGGAAATTATCAAATAAAATTGAAGCACTTAGGATTGAGGGTAGTATGTGTATGGATTGGCTAACAAGTGGAAAGCTAAGAGTAGGAACAAATAGGTCATTCCCAGACTGGCAGGCTGTGAATAGTGGGATACCTTAAGAATCGATACTTGGGACCCAGCTATTCGTAATCCATATCAATCATTTGGATGTGGGGACTAGGTCAGGTGACCAGGATTCAAGACCTGCCTGCTCCAGAGGTGTGTCGTAACCCTGCCTGAACAGGTTGATTAAAAATGTCAATTTTGATATGTAATTATTAGGACATCAGGATCCAGAAACACTCACAGGATTCCTGTGAGGGGATGAAAAAGTGGAGCATATCACTGCAGACACTGGACACTGCACTGAAAACAAATACTGCTGAAAATCACAGCAGGTCATGCAGCATCTGTAGAGAGAGAGAGCAAGTTCATGTTTCGAGTCTAGATGACTCTTCATAAGAGCCCAGTTCTGGTGTAGAGAGAATGTTTCTCCTGCTGTCATAGCCCAAACCAGGGTTTTCAATCTCAGAATAAAAAGCAAGCCACTTAAGACTAATTTTGGAAAGATCCTTCATTCAGTGGGTGGTGAATTTTGGAATTCTCTATCCCAATGTATGTTGAAGCTTAGTCAAAGATAGAGGTTGATAGATTTCCAGTTAAGGGAATAATGTTAGAATATGACAGTGATACGGTGTAAATGACCAGCCATGATCAAGAGTGACAGGGCAAGCTTGGGGACTGAATAGCCTAAAAGGAGAAAGTGAGGACTGCAGATGCTGGAGATCAGAGCTGAAATTGTGTTGCTGAAAAAGCGCAGCAGGTCAGGCAGCATCCAAGGAGCAGGAAAATCGACGTTTCGGGCATGAGCCCTTCTTTAGGAATCCTGAAGAAGCGCTCATGCCCGAAACGTCGATTCTCCTGCTCCTTGGATGCTGCCTGACCTGCTGCGCTTTTCCAGCAACACATTTTTAGGACTGAATAGCCTAATCCTACTTTTGTATTTCTATAATTTCATGAAAGTATCTTTTCATTATCAGGCTCGTACAACGTGCTAAAGCAGTTCTTTACTTGCTCTGTGCTGTTTATGCCCTTGATGCTTTGTCTAGATTCTCCCTTTTACTTCAGTGCTGGCAATACTGTCAACTGGAATTCATTCACTTTTGCGACCACCACCCTCATCTCAGCACTATTTCAGGTGAAGGAAGTGCACCAAGAGGGCAGTGCTCCAGTACTTAAAGACTCAACAAAGATGAAGCCTAGGTTAATGGCAGCAGAGGTTCTCTAATTATTCACAACCAAAAAGCTGACCAAGGGCCAGGAAGACATCGATTAGGAGGTAAAATAAAGTAAAGAATTAGTAAGGGAGAAACGGCGGCAGACATAAGAAGTGAAAGAAAGAACAAATTTCATAGAGATAAGCTGAATCAGACTTGGTTGGACCGAGTAATGGACAAATCTTATTTCTGGCTGACACGGGCTAGTTCTTTTAATAGAATAGAAATCACCAGAAAGGAACCAACCTTTGAGCTTCTACATCTGGAGAGAACTAATCTAATAGATCAGCTTGGAGATTGTTGGTTCTGTGCCTTAAATCATTTCCTGCATGAAATCTGTACACACCAGAAAATGTAGTGCCTGTTTTGTAAGAGGTGAGTAATCTTGAAGAAGTCACAAATGAAAAGAAGACTTTTGAAAAGCGAGTGAATGAAGATATTTTTGTAGGCAAGACTAGAGGGCAGGTGAGCTGCTTCTGGCTCCATAGTCAGGTGGCAAAACAGAAGCCGAAAACAGAAATTGCCGGAAAAACTCGTTCTGAGAAAGGGTGACTTGATTTGAAACACTAACTCTGATTTCTCTCTACAGAGCTGCCAGACCTACTGACCTTTTCCAGCAATTTCTGTTTTTTTTTGTTTCTGACTTACAGTTTTAGTTTTTATTAAAAATGGAAGCTGTCCTGTTGGGTAGCATTTGAACTTAGCAAGCGTTGAATGAAGCATAGGTACATCAAGAACAAATCCTCCTTGAAGCATATTGTTCTTCCAATGTTTTTGACATACACCCTCTGATATGACACACTTTCCACTGAAAATGTCAACACACTACCAGTCACCACTTACTGGGTTGAATTTCTAGTTTATATTGTCTATATTTACAGTCTTCAATTTCACGAGCTTCCATTGAAAAAGATAAAAGACATTCCCATAAGTTCATTTGATCCAGGGTGAGCATTTAGTTTTCATAGGAATTTTTTAAAAATCCATTCCACTTTCAGTGAAGTTATTTATTCATTTATTTCCTATTCCCTCAACAAAATTGAACATTATTTTTCTGGCAATGGTTGATATCTGTTTATTGGCTAAACCGTAAATAACTTCTTTTTACAGTGTTGAAAACCAATGGATCCTGCTGATATGGGGCATATACTTTGGCTTTCACCACGCACTCACTTAAGAACCCTGCAAACAAACTTCAGACCAAAACTTGGACTGAGATTCATTCTGACCTGAGGAGGAAATATTTGTCTGTGATCTCTGGCAGCTCTCCTGACATCTAATATCGTGCCAGATCCCACCAACCGAGAACTGTTTTAACACTCTGCAAGAGATTTTCCATGTTTTAATTTAAGTCCTGCCCCCTCTATCAACAAATAGGCCAGCTGACAATTTGTTTTTTAACTCTTGGTATCACGTGGCCAAACACAGAAGAGGCAAATTGTTCACACCAATACATACAAAGTGTACATATATCTGTGCGTTAGATCTCAACATCAATTTATGCTTATCAATTTTGACGAATGCCTAAATTTGTCTCACTCACACTTCCTTACAGAACCCAGTTTGAAGAACTTTCATCATTGATCGAGTTATGTTACTTAATTAAGTGGAACAATCGAAAAAAGACATAAGTAAACTCCAGTTGCCAGACATGTCAATGCCTAAATAGATGTAGAAATGTATTGTTAATATTCCTTTATCAAGCTGGTAACATCATCAGGAGAATGAATATAAACAATGACTGCTGGGAAGGAAAGGAAGGAGGAAGATAGTAGGGAGGATGGAAAGAAACGAGGATAGTGTACTACTCATTTCAAAGGTATCTAAATAATAATCATTTAAATTAATCAGTGTTCTTGGAAGGAAACATATTGTCAGTTGGCAAATTACTGCAAATAATAATCAGTTAATCAGCTTTTATGGTGTTGGGTAAGGGATGAGTGTTGGCTGCAATCTTGAGAGAACTCTTTTCTATGAATCCTGATTTTTTTTTACATGCACTAATGTGGTCCTTGATTCTGAAAGAAAAAAGAATTCCAATAAAGGCCAGTTGATTCTTAGTAATTGTTATGGATGCTTTCATCTTTTGAGGAATATTATAAATCAGTTTGTGCTAATGAAGATAATAAGACAGCTGGTTGTGAGTATTAGGAGAGAAGTGAATGGAGAGTAGGCTGAGAGTTTGTGATATAACCAGTTGGAAGAGTACATATACTGTTGTGAAAGAACAAGTTTGAAGTTTTCAGTTTGCGAGCAGCAGACTGTCACTCTCCTTCACTTTAATGCACATAGATATTAACATCTTTCCTAAATTTTCCTTTGACTTTCACAGCATTTAGAAATCAATCCTTTAGTAAATTAAATCTGTTTTTACATAATTTTAAAACCATTAAGAGTCTATCACTTCATGACAATTCTGTAATTTTGTGATGTTCCTCTGGACATTGCATATTCTGCTGTACAAAGTAAGCTGTCTTAGTCTCCTATTTGAATGAATAAATCTAATGATGGCCTTTCAAGTGATTCAAATACACCCCATATCTGAAGGGGGGAAATGAGTTTGGGCCCAAAGTACTGTGTAGTGTCATCTACAAAGCACTGCTGATTTCATCAATATTAAAGAAGTTGTTGCTCCAAGAAAGTAAGTTACAAATTTCAATCCTCAGCAACCTCAGTAACCTCAGCATGTTGCACTTAATAACAGAGTCAAATAAACATACACAACACACAAGAATTTTGGTCACTTGTTGTGTTCATGGTTAAAGAACATAGCTCAAAGAAAATTAGTGATTTGGTTAACTCCACCTGCCTCTATCTTGCAATAGTATAGAGAGGACAACCTCCAACAAGCAAATTGGACTGTCAGGGAATGTTGCAATTACATCATCAGTGAGGACTGCATAATACAAATAAACCATAATAGATGTACCAATGAGTGTTGAGTATAGCCATGAATAAATCAAGCCAGCTTTGTATAAAGTCAGCTATTAATGCATGCTGCCACACATGTAATGGACAATTTATACCAATTAATGCAAATTTCAGACTCTTCACATGCTTAATCCAGATTAACAACCTGCTGGACTTCTAACATTTGAAAGAGTTTTAAAAGATTGACATGGGCCATTAACACAAAGTGGAAAATAGAATGTGGGTAGCCATGCAAGCATAGCAATTCTAATTCGTTAACTCCCAGAAACTCAGTTGCTGAGTTACTTTAGTAGGTAATGTAGCAGTAACACCCAGCCTCTACAAAAATAGCCCAAACAAAAGATTGGATGCAAAACATCAACTGGTGACTATGTAAGTCATTTGGTGATAGCAGCACAAGCTATGAATGATACAAATAATATGAGAGAAGTACCAGCACTATAATTACTCATCTTAATATTACATATGGTTTACATCTGTTCTAAGCAGCATTCAGTATTTACAGGGCAGTCAGTGACCAGGTTGTAAGGACCAGAAGGTTATAATGAGTTAGAAGGAAAACCTGTCACATTTATACAAGGAACAGAGATGGAAATTGACAAAACACTAACTTCTGTTAAGTGGAGACATAACTTGGTCATGACCCTGGTGTAGATGACACCACACAGTACTTTGGGCCCAAACTCATTTCCCCCCTTCAGATATGGGGTGTATTTGAGTCACTTGAAAGGCCATCATTAGATTTATTCATTCAAATAGGAGACTAAGACAAGCTTACTTTGTACAGCAGAATATGCAATGTCCAGAGGAACATCACAAAATCACAGAATTGTCATGATGTAAGAGGAGGCTATTTGGCCCATCTAATATATTTTATTAGGGGAAATTTCATTCCTGGAAACTTTCTTGTAAGCTTCTTCTGCACTCTCTCCAATGCATTCACATTCTTCCTGAAGTGTGACACTCAGGAGTGTACACAAATGAAGTTTAAATACAATCTGATTGAAGTTTGCCATTCAATGACTGAGACACAGTTAGTTGTAGCTCTTAAGGAATAAGTAAACAAACAGTTGAAGTAGATGACCCTATGAAGGACAATGGATGGAGCAGCAGACATATATCGTCAATTGTAAGTGAAGACCAGAAAACACGTATTACGTACAATGAAGTCTTTCTGCAGTTCTAAAATAGCCCTTTAGTCATTAGAAGAAACATAATTACAGGTTTTGAATATTTGGATTGTTTTTCCCAAGGCTGGTAGAAATTTTGACAGCATGATTCAGTGGTACTGCAAATGTTACCTGAATATTTTCAAGCATTGATTTATGTCTTGTCTTCAGAGTTCTAACTTAAAAATACAATATTAAACTGTATTAGTACTGCTTAGTATTTAGGTTGTAATGTATATTTACAATATTTTCAACTGGGAGATCCTTAGCTTCATGTCTCTGAACATGACAAAGTAGACAAGCAAGAGGCTGGAAAGTCAGGCAGCATCAGGAGGTGGGGAACTCAACATTTCGGATGTAACCCATCTTCAGGATCTGGGGTAGGTGTAAGGAGAGTTGTAGATAAAGAGGAGAGTAGGAGAGAAGGAGGTGGGGTGTTGTGGTAGGGTAGGTGAACAGCCTGGTGGTCTCAACATTGAGTTCTCCAATTTCAAATAACCTCCCTTCCCATCCCCTGACTCACTTCCCAGCCCCTCCCCCTCCCTTCCCTTCCTCTGATCAACTGTACCTTCCAGCTACCAACCGGATTCATTCCTCCCATTGACTAACCTGTCATACATTCTACCTGTGTTCATTTATCACTACCTCATCATGCTGCGCACACCCCCGCCAAAGCCCCCTTTCTCTGCAGCTCTCCTTATACCCACCCCCAGTCCTGAAGAAGGGTTACACCTGAAATGTTGACTTCTCCTGATGCTGCCTGACTTGCTGTGTTCTTCCAGCCTCCTGCTTGGATCTTGGATTCCAGCATCAGCAGTTTTTTTTTCTCTCTGAATACAACAAAGCATTAAAATAAAAATGTTCAATTCTCATGTAACCAAACATTTTTGGAATAAATAATATAGAACCATCAGTTCCTCTTGTCTCCGCAAATAGTAACTCCATCTTGGAATGCCAATTCAACTCAACTTCTACAGAACTCAATATAAAACTCTATGACAACATTAATGTTTTTGTTGCTTCTGTTTTACCACATATAGTGCCCTTTCCTTGTTCAAAGACTGGTCATACAAGAGATTCTTTGAGCACACCCAGATGTTCTGATCTGCGTCAGAAATGTTATTTCTGTCGGATTAAATCATTTGATTGAATTAAACCATATAATCTTAAGAACTTAACTTTAGATGTCTGTCTCATTAGAGATTCATGGACAAGGCCTCCATTTATGGATCACTCCAGAAATCCACAGATCAAGCAGTGAAGTTCTTTGTAAAAACCAAACTTCCTTTTGCAATGTTTTCATTATATAATATAAATCTTCAACAGAATAACCAGACACTTGGATAGCTGCTGTGGAAGGAGAATTATGTAAGGCAACTGTTAGGGTTAAGATGTCATATTGGCAGGGTGTCAGAAAATAGAGTTCCAAGTGAGCAGGGTGTCAGGACGTAGAGTGCCCTGTGTGTAGGGTGTGAGGAAGTAAAGTGGCCTGTGAATAGGGCATCAGGAATTATGGTGCCCATTAGGTAGGGTGTCAGGAAGTGGGGTGTCCAGTGGGTAGGATGCAAGGAAGTAGAGTGCCCTGTATGTAAGGTGGCAGGAAGGAGGGTTAGTGAGTTTTGAGAAGATTTGTAGCTCAGGTTGAGGTTCTGGATGTGGGTTTGCTCACTGAACTGATAGATTCGTTTTCAGACGTTTCATCACCATTCTAGGTAACATCATCAATGAGCCTCCGGTGAAGTGCTGGTGGTACAGTCTGCTTTCTATTTATGTGCTTAGGGTTCCTTCGGTTGGAGATGCCATTTCCTATGGTGATGTGATTTCCTGTGGTGATGTCAGTTCCAGTTCATTTCCTCAGGAAGTGGTAAATGGGATCCAAGTCAATGTGTTTGGAATGCCATGCTTCTAGAAATTCTTGTGTGTGTCTCTGTTTGACTTGTCCTAGGATGGATGTGCTGTCCCAGTCAAAGTGGTGTCCTTCCTCATCTGAATGTAAGGATACTAAGGAGAGTAGGTCATGTCTTTTTGTGGTTAATTGATGTTCATGCATTCTGGTGGCTAGTTTTCTGCCTGTTTGTCCAATGTAGTGTTTGTTACAGTTCTTGCAAGGTATTTTTATAAATGACATTAATTTTGTTTGTTGTCTGTTTAGGGTCTTTCAAGTTCATTAGCTGCTGTTTTAGTGTATTGCTGCATTTGTGGGCTGTGGGGTAGGGTGTAGGAAGTAAGGTACCCAGTGGGTGGTGTGGGAAGATGTAGGGTGCCCTGTGGGTAAGGTGTCAGGAAGTGGAGTGCCCTGTGGATAGGCTGTCAAGAAGTAGTGTTTCAGTGGGCAGAGTGTCAGGAAGTAGTATGTCCAGTGGGCAGAGTGTCAGGAAGTGGAGTGTCCAGCTTGTGTTGTTTGGCAAACCAGGGAGCAAGAGAGGTGATTGCCATGAAGTATTTGGGGATGTTCCGTGTCGACAATCTGGTAACATTGGGGGTCAAAGGGGGTAAGATGTCAAGTTTAGCAGCAGTGGATGATGTTGCGTAGGAGGGTTGATCAGGTCCACACTATTCCATCAGTAGAAGGGGAGGTTAGATTCAGGTCAGGAGGTTGTGTCAGGTCCTGGTGGTCAGGAACGGCAGGGAGAGGAGATTGTCAAGTTTAGAGACATTAGGCCCAGCTCCCAGAAGGGTGTCAGGCTGGCGGTAGGCTCTGGGGATGTGCTGAGGACAGGAGGCCTTCACGACCGCAGTGAGAGTATTAAATTCTGGGGAGTTCCAAAAGGGGATGCGAAATCATGTTGGATTGGGTTTGATTGGGGTGATAGTTGTAAGGGACTCTAAGGAATTAAACGCCGGGCTTGGGACAAGGGGGTGCTGTGTTCTTGTTGGGTGAAAAGTGAGTCAAACATTCAGGCTAATTGTTAGAGTTGCAACGTGTTTTTAATTCTCTAACTTCTCCATAGGTAACAATTGACTGAAGTAAGTCAGTTCTCTCACATTCTCAGAGTTTAATGGACTCTTTTGAAGGGTTCCAGAGCTGGGGAATATTTTTACACATGCATGACATCTGGGCATTGCCAACTGGGCCAGCATTTATTGCTTATCCCTCGTTGCTCTCAATAAGGTGGTGTTGAGCTCCCATCTTGAAGCACTGCAGTCCATATGCTCTAGGTTGACTCACAATGCCCTTAGCAAGGGAATTTCAGAATTTTGACTCAACAGCAGTGAAGGAAAAGCCAAGTTGGGATGGTGAGTGGCTTGGAGGGGAATGTCCGGGTGGTGGTGTTCCCATGTATCTGCTGCTCTTGTCTTTCTAAATAGCAGTAGTCACCGGTTTGGAAAGTGCTTTCTGAGGATCTTTGGTAAACTTCTACAATGCATCTTGTAGATAGTACACACTGTTGCAACTGATTGGACAGAGTGGATGCTTGTGGATGTGGTGCCAATCAACTGGGCTGCTTTGTCCCAGATGGTGTCAAGCTCTTTGAGTGTTGTTGAAGCTGTACCCATTCAGGCAATTGGGGAGTATTCTACCACACTCCTGATATGAGCCTTGTAGATGGGAGTCAGGAGATGAGTTAATCACTGCAGTATTCCTAGCCTGTGATCAACTCTTGTAGCCAGTATATTTATATGGCCAGTCCAGTTCAGTTTCTGACAATGGTAACTGCTGGGATGTTGATGGTTGGGAATTCAGTGACAGTGATGCCATTGAATGTCAAGGGGCAGTGGTTAGTTTGTCTCTTGTCCTGGATGGTCATTGCCTGTCAGTTGTGTGGTGCCAATGTTACTTGTCACTTGACACCCAAACTTGGGTATTTTTCAGATCTTGATTGCTTTTGAACATGAACTCCTTCAGTATCTGAGGAGTTGTGAATACTGCTAAACATTGTTGACTATTTATTGCACACTCTCAATTCTGACCTTACGATGGAGGGAAGGTCATTGATGAGTTCCCTGAAGAACTCCTGAAGAGATGTCCTCGAGCTGCCTCCTCCACCAACCATTGTCCTTTGTATGACTCCAAACCAGCAGAGAGATTTCCCCCTGATTCCCATTGACTCCAGTTTTGCTACGACTAATTGATGTCACACTCAGTCAAACATGACCTTGATGTCAAGGGCTATCGATCAGAATCTTCGCCTTCTTGGGCAACTCCCACAGAATCGGCTGCTGGTTAGGGATTCAGCATGGTCCCACTGCTCAACTCAAGGCTTTGCTGCTCCAACAGCTTTCTTGCCATTGGAATATCTGACCTATTATTTCCATGCCAAAATCTAAGAACATTCAGTACTGAATAGTTTAACCACAGGGAAAATAAACCGCTGGCTAAGACCTACATCAATGAACATTGCCACTACTTACAAACTGTTTCTTGCATTCAAGTGATGCTGGGTCACCCACATACAGTAGATCCTTTATTACCATCCTCTATTCAAGCACAATACATTTTGTTGTCTTAACATTGTCTAAAGCAAATTGCAGCAGTACCAAAGATAGTCAACATGCATGTCAACTAACAGCCTCACTAATTGTATTTCTATAAAAATCTTTCCTAGTGTTTGCATACCTTGGCTGTCACCACAGAATCACCTCCGCTCAGACACTCAGGCATGTGCACAATAAATCCAACCCTCCATATTTAGAAATTCTGTGGTCCAAGAAAAGTATTTCTCTTTAAGTTTATTTAGAGCACCTTTATAGTACTGAGTACACAGAATTGTATTCCTTTGCAGTGCTATATTGGGAGAATTGTCCTTACTTTAGATCTGAGATATTTTGTGAGAGTAGAGATTTATTGAAGTTACCATTGAAATTTTTATTTCATTGTAGAGTTATGGAATCATGGTTACAGCACATGAGAAATCCATTGTATCCATGCTGTCTGTCTGCAAGAGCAACAAAGCTATTTTCCTACTCTTTACCCACAACTCTGCAAATTTTTCTCCACAGGTAAGTATCCATTTTTCTTTGGAAAGCTATGAGTGAATCTACCTTCTATTACATATTCAGGCAGTGCATTCCATATCCTAACCATTTGCTGTATAAAAATATTTTTCCATGTACCAACTGTGGCTCTTTTGTCATTCTCATTCTCAAAACGTTTATTAAAGGGAATGGTTTGTTTGTATCTGTCCAGTTCCTTCATGACTTTGAAAACATTGATCAAATCTCTTAACCTTCTCTTCCCAAAGGGGATCAGCTCCAATTTCTCCATTCCACAACTGAAGACACAACTGAAGTTCGTCATTGTTGGAACAATTTTTTCCACTATCTCTACAGCCTCCCAAAAGTGTGTGCTCAAAACTAGATACAGTACTCACATTAATGCTGAACCAAGTACTTTTAAGTTCCATCATGACCTCCTTGTTGATGTACCCAATACCTTGTTTATAAAATCCAGTCAGAAGTCACACGACACAGGTTAGAGTCCAACAGGTTTATTTGAAATCACAAGGTTTCGAAGCACTGCTCCTTTATCACCTCCATTTTGAATAAAATCCAGGATCCTCAAGCCTTTAACTGTCCTTCTAGCTCCAATAAATGTTGCACATATACCCTCACTTCCCAAAATCTGTTGATACGTTGTGTAGGAGACCTTCACGTCTACACCGGCTCTTTGAATAAACAATATACTTAATACCATTCTCCTGACTTTTCCACAAAACCCTGGACATTGTTTTTTTCCTTTTTAGGTTGACATTAATCCCCTTTTGAATGTAAAACAAGCCCAACTGTGGGTGCTACAAATCCAAAACTGAAATTGCACAGGAAACTCAGCAAGTTTGGCAGCATCTGTGGAGAGAAAGCTGAGTTAATGTTTCAACTCCAGCGACCATTACTCAGAACTGATAGTCAGCAGGAAAATGCTGTATCTGCAGGTAGTTCTTCTATCATCCACGTTTCATCAGCTTGAATTGACTATAACGTGATTGATGAATTGTGGACATTGTTTGCATAATGTGAACTTTCTGCTGAATGGGTTTTCTATAGCGTAATCTTCTACAACGCGATTCCTATAGTGTTTTCCCATAGCATGATTTTCTATAGCGTGGAGTCGCAGAGGAACACACTGTTGTGTTATAGCAGAATGACCTGTATGCTGAAGACAGGTGTGCGGCAGCTGGTGGTGAAGGAGTGAGCATTAGGCAGAGATGGAGCCCTGAGAGAGACAGAAATGGGGATGGATGGTAATGTGACAGAGAGAAAGAGAAGCTGATAATGTGACCATAAGGAAGTGAAAATGGAAGTGAAAACAGCCCATGTCATGTCAGGGCCTGTGGTGTAGTGGTGGGTAAAGGACTTGGAATGAGGTATTTGGGTTCTAAGATTACTGAGCTTGATACTGAGTCCTCAAGGTATGGACTGAGCCAGTATCTTCCACAGTCTTGAGTAGGATATTTCCAATGTTAACCATTTATTGGATGAAAAGATTAATCTTCATGTCATTTCTGTTTCTTTTACCATCTCCCAGGCCCGCTGTCAAGGAAAGACCGCCAGCATTCTTAAAGATCCATCCCACCCTGGCAATGTTTTTCTATTTGTAGAGGGAGGAAGAGAGCTTTTCTACAACCTCTACCATCAGGGAGAAGGTAGAGAAGCCTGAACACATGCACCAGCCGGTTTTGCAACACTTTCTACCCTACTGTTGTTAGAATACTGAAGGGATTCACAAACTCTTAACATTTGTTTTTGCCGCTATTATTTACTATCTGTGCTACTTAACTCTGTGACCTGCCTGTATTGCTCGCAAGACAACGCTTTTCACTGTGCCTCTGTACACGTGACAATAAATTCAATTCAATTATTCAAACACAGTGCCCTCTCACCTTCAATTCTTTCATAACTGGGAACACGCTCTCCCAATGAACACTATCTAGGACCCTCATGAGCTTGAGTACCTTTGAACAACTCCTCATCTCTGTCTTGAAAGTGTGACACCTAATGTTTAAAAAGTGCCATTGTTCTGGACACACCCAATGAGAGAAAACATCTGATCCATATTCACCTTGTCCAGACTCTTCAGGATTTTATACTCTTCCATCAATTGCCCCTCACTCTTCTGCCCAGTCTGTCTGACCTTTCCTCATAAGACAACCGCGTTCATTCCAAGGAGCAATCTCGCAAATCTGCTGTGAACAGAGTTCAACACATTGCCTTCCCTCCTTAAACAGGGAGAACTAAACGGCAAACAGTATTCAAGATGGGGGGGGGGGTCTCACCAATGCCCTGTATATCTGAAGAATAACATCATTACTTTTTTTATTCAATTCATGTCGCAATAAGGGATAGTTTGCAGTTGCATGCCAACAGTACTCTATACAATTTGGTGAATCATCTACAATTTGCCAGTTTATTGCCTTGTTTTGTGCGACAGATTTCAGGAAGACTGGGAAGGGCATAGATCAGATAGTATATTCACAAAATCTGGGTCAATATCGCTTTAATCGAGCAGCTGTTAATTGTGGGGAAGGATACAGTTGGACAAACATGGTTGGACATGCTGGGGTGAAACCTGAAAGTCGTCAGCTTTAAACTCATCAGCACCATCCCCACTCATGCCCTCACACCTCCATATTAAAACTCCTTCCTATTTACACTTTCCTCCAATATCAGGTTTGCCAAAGAAACTCAGTCTAAAAAATTAATGTTATAATTAAACCATGTCATTGTAGTGAAGTCAAACGTTCTGTGAATGGCAACAAAGGTAACTTTTCTTCAAGTAAGATTCCATGACGTTATTTGCATTTAACAGCCTTTGCATTTAAATACAATGTGGTAAAGTGTGAGGTTATCGACTTTGTTAGGAAGAATAGAAGTGTAGACTATTTTCTGAGTGAGGAAAGGCTTTGCAGATCTGAAGCAGGAGAAAGTAAGGACTGCAGATTCAGGAAATCAGAGTCGAGAGGCTGGTACTAGAAAAGGATAGCAGTTCAAATCAAGAAGGGCTTATGCCCAAAACGTCAATTCTCCTGCTTCTTGGATGCTGCCTGACGTGCAGTGCTTTTCCAGATATTTGAAGCACAAAGGGACTTCGGAGTCAAAGCTGATGAAGGGCTTGTCATATTAGGATTAGTTGAGGACACTGGGTCTCATTGGAGTTTAGAAGGATGAGGGTGAATCTTATTGAAATTTAACAAATGCTGAGAGGATAGAATTAACATGGAGAAGATGCTTCCACCAGAAGGAGAGACTGGGACCCAAGGACATAGCCTCAGAGTGAATAGATGACCCTCTATAACTGAGATGAGGAGGAATTTCTTGATCCAGAAGGTGGTGAATCTGTGGAACTCAGTGCTCCAGAGGGCTGTAGAGGCTAAGTCATAAGAGTGTATTTAAGTCAGAGATAGATAGGGACCAAGGGTTACGGGGAGAAGGCAGGAAAAATAGGCCATGATCGAATGGTGGAGCAGACTCATTGGGCTGAATGGCCTAATTCTGCTCCTATATCTTATGGTCTTATGATCCAACGCCATTTGAGAACAAGATCTGCCTTAGCATTAGATAACTTCCATTCCAGGGAGGAATATACTGGCCTCTATTGATTACATTTGAAACTCCACACAGGGTGTTTAAGATTCAGATTAGTAATTTTATTTTAATCTTCTCCCACTAATGATTTCCTAACCAACATGTCAGGATAGATTTCCACTTTTAGAGAGAAAAAGTTTTTCAGCACGTTGTGTACCTGCCTGTTTCTGCCAACAAGAAGCCCAAGGCCTTTATAGGGTCAGGTTTTATTTGGTTCGAGCCACTACAACCAACATTACCAGAAACCTTTCTCGCCTCTTTGTTGCACAGCCAACAGGAGTGCTTCTAACTACGACTGGATTGATTGCTCAATGCCGGGACATACAAATGAAGTATATGTAGTGAATGGCCCATCCATGTACCACTGAAATTTACGGTCATGGTCCATTGTTATTGGACCTTAATTGCCACAACCTAGTCAGCAATCACCTGAAATAAATTGACCCAGTAATCACCCAAGAAACTGCACTTTAAAAAAGTAGTGCTTCCTGATACATTTGTGTTAATAGAGCAGAGTGTCTACTATCTCCATTTAAGGACTGTTATATTCTCAATGTTTGTTTTTTAATAACATTTAGTCATCCAGCTACATAGAGACTGACACTATTGCTTTTCTTTGATAGATGGCTTTCCAATTAAGATATAGAAATGCTTTGTATAAAATCTACTTAAGTCTGTTTTACCGAACTGGTATAATCCCAGACCAGACTATCAGCTTTTTGGTCACCAAACTACATTACAATCTGCAAGGAGAAAGTGAGGACTGCAGATGCTGGAGATCAGAGCTGAAAATGTGTTGCTGGAAAAGGCAGCATCCAAAGAAGAAGGGCTCATGCCCGAAATGTTGATTCTCCTGCTCTTTGGATGCTGCCTAACCTGCTGCGCTTTTCCAGCAACACATTTTCAGCTACATTACAATCTGTCCAATTAACAATATCTTCCCACTGACACTAACAGTGGCAGACCAGCATGTTGCTTGTGATCGTTCAGGTTACATGGAAAGGATTCCTGATTCAAAGGTATTCAATGTGTGATTGGGGCACCAGCATTTTAAAGGGGGAGCCCACTAAGAGCTATCCTCCCCCTGGCCTTACTGCCAAGCCCCATCCCATAAACCTCACCCCAGAAAAGCCCTCCTGCCATCATGAACCTTGGGGGTGGATTGCTAAGCAATCCTGGAGCTCCACTGCATGACTTTAGCGCAGAACCTATTTCCTCTTATGGAGCTGGTGGTCTCTGATTAGCCAGAAGATCTTGGTAACTGCGGTCTCTTGTCCCTTCTGTCTTGATTCTGTGGAAAGCTCATTGGTGACTGCTGAATGAAGTGATCAGCCCCTAATTCCAGTGGGCGTTCCCAGAGAAGGCAAAACTGGTCTCTCACTGGATCTTCAGCTGGTGGCTGAGACTTCCAATTGCCTCTGTAAAACCCCCTCAATAGAATCATGCAGTACACAGGGAGTTTGAATAACTATGAATTTAATTCCAATGAACAACTCTTTCCACAGCTAAATTGCTGTTGTGCAAACACTATTGTTCCTCATAGGAATACCATTGTGCTTACTGAATCAGGCATTTCTGTAAAGAATTTTAAACAAATCAGTTGGAGTCTCTATGGCTTGCATTGTTGGGTTCTGGATAGAGCGATATTGCTGAGTTGCCTTGTCCAGTCTAACTCTGATACCTTTTTCCACAAAATTCTAGTTCACAAATAAAATGAATGTTTAATTTAATTTGTTTTGAGCCAAAAGTCCGAAGGAAAACCATATCGGACAGTGAGAGAGTTGAGGCCTCTGTCAATGAAAGGATCCTGTGCAGAGTCCATCACATGTGAAAGAAAATATCTAAGCCAGTGATTGAAGAAATAAAAAGATGTCCATTGAATCTTTGAAGACAGATCCTCATTAATGCCAGTGAGGACAGGGGCTTTGTTTGAATGAACTATCGCATTTGCCATGTTGCAGAGGTCATCTTTAGATTAACTTTTGAACTACAGTCCTCAAATACACTCCATTGATCAGATAATGTAGAAGAGGCACATGGGGACACACACTTATTCCTTTTACTTCCTATACCACTTCCCTCCTGTTCTGAGGTGATGTCTGTGATGATCATACAAATTGGGGGAACTGATGCTCAGCTCTTTGGCAAGAAGAGCTCTCCCCTTATTTAAACGCGTAGGCGAGTCACCCGAGGCACTACACGAGTAGTGCCTCCCACCCTTCCACCTCCTCTAACCTAATAATAAGACCAATTGTGACTAGCGGGTAAGTGCTGCATTTTCCTTGTTTGTTTCTTTAGATTGAGTTGGTTTTTGTTTTTTTTTTAAGGAAAGCTTACTTTTAGAGGGATGGCAGTGCAGAGAGGGCAATGTTCCTCTTGCAACATGTATGAGGTGAGGGAAGCCATCAGCGTCCCTGCTGAGTACACTTGCAAGAAGTGCACCCATCTCCAGCTCCTCCAAACCCGTGTTAGGGAACTGGAGCTGGAGTTGGATGAACTGCGGATCATTCGGGAGGCAGAGGAGGTCATAGATCGGAGCTATAGGCAAGTAGTTACTCCGAAAGTTCAAGATAGATGGGTGACAGTGAGGGGGAGTGGGAGGAGGAAGCCAGTGCAGGGACCCCCTGCGGTCATTCCCCTCAAGAACAAGTATACCGTTTTGGATACTTGTGGGGGGGATGACTTACCAGGGGCAAGCAACGAGGTTCAGGCCTCTGGCACGGAGCCTGGCCCCGTTGCTCAGAAGGGTAGGGTGGAGAAAGGTAGAGCAATTGTTCTTGGGGACTCGATAGTGAGGGGTACAGACAGACGGTTTTGTGGGGGCGACAGGGACTCACGTTTGGTATGTTGCCTCCCAGGTGCAAGGGTACGTGATGTCGCTGATCGTGTTTTCCGGGTCCTTAAGGGGGAGGGGGAGCAGCCCCAGATCGTGGTCCACGTTGGCACCAACGATATAGGTAGGAAGAAGGGTGAGGATGTCAGACAGGCTTTCAGGGAGCTAGGTTGGAAGCTCAGAGTTAGAACAAACAGAGTTGTAGTCTCTGGTTTGTTACCCGTGCCACGTGATAGAGAGTCGAGGAACAGGGAGAGAGAGCAGTTAAATGCGTGGCTACAGGGATGGTGCAGGAGGGAGGGATTCCGGTTTCTGGATAACTGGGGTCCTTTCTGGGGAAGGTGGGACCTCTATAAAAAGGATGGTCTACACTTGAACCTGAGGGGCACCAGTATCCTTGGGGGGATGTTTGCTAGTGCTCTTTGGGAGGGTTTAAACTAACTCCACGGGGGCATGGGAACCAGGACTGTAGCTTTAGGGTACAGGACCTTGAGTGTAGGGAGGTTAGGAATAATGCAGCGATCTCTAAGGAGGGTGCCTGTAACCAGAAAGGTGGATTGAAGTGTGTATACTTCAATGCCAGAAGTATAAGGAATAAGGTAGGTGAACTTGCAGCGTGGGTTGGTACCTGGGACTTCGATGTTGTGGCCATTACAGAGACGTGGGTAGAACAGGGACAAGAATGGCTGTTGCACGTTCCAGGGTTCAAATGTTTTAGTAGGATCAGACATGGGGGTAAAAAAGGGGGAGGCGTGGCATTACTTGTCAAAGACAGTATCACAGCAGTGGAATGGACGATGGAAGAGGACTTGCCATCTGAGGTAGTTTGGGCTGAGGTTAGAAATAGGAAAGGTGAGGTCACCCTGTTAGGTGTTTTCTACAGGCCTCCTAATAGTCCTAGAGAAGTAGAGGATAATATTGCGAGGATGATTCAGGAAAAGAGTGAAGGTAGCAGGGTGGTTGTTATGGGGGACTTTAACTTCCCAGATATTGACTGGGAGAGCTATAGCTCGAGTTCATTAGATGGGTCGGTGTTTGTACAATGTGTGCAGGAGGGTTTCCTGACACAATATGTCGACAGGCCAACAAGAGGGGAGGCTATATTGGATTTGGTTCTAGGTAATGAACCAGGCCAGGTGTTAGACTTGGAGGTAGGTGAGCACTTCGGGGACAGTGACCACAACTCGGTGACTTTTACTTTAGTGATGGAGAGGGATAATCGTGTGCCGCAGGGCAAGAGCTATAGCTGGGGGCAGGGAAATTATGATGCAGTGAGGCATGACTTAGGATGTGTGGATTGGAAAAACAGGCTTCAAGAGAAGAACACTAATGAGATGTGGGGAGTGTTCAAGGAGCAGCTACTGCGTGTCCTCGATAGGTATGTACCAGTCAGGCATGGTGTAAAGGGCCTTGTGAGGCAGCCGTGGTTTAGTAAGGAATTAGAGTCCCTTGTGAAAGGGAAGAAGGCGGCATATGTAAAGATGAGGCGTGAAGGTTCAGTAGGGGCGATTGAGAGTTATAAGGTAGCCAGGAAGGAGCTAAAGAGGGAGCTAAGAGAAGCGAGAAGGGGACATGAAAAGTCTTTAGCTGGTAGGATTAGGGAAAACCCAAAGGCTTTCTATAGGTATGTCAAGAATAAAAGGATGACTAGGGTAGGTATCGGTCCAGTCAAGGATAGTAGTGGGAAGTTGTGTGTGGAGGCGGAGGAGATTGGAGAGACATTAAATCAGTACTTTTCATCAGTATTCACTCAGGAACAGGACACTGTTGCTGATGTGAATATGGAATCACAAATAATTAGAATGGATGCCCTGGAAATATGCAGGGAAGAGGTTTTGGGAATATTGGAAAGGATGAATATAGATAAGTCTCCTGGGCCTGATGGCATTTACCCCAGGATCCTATGGGAAGCTAGGGAGGAGATAGCAGAGCCATTGGCCTGGATTTTTATGTCGTCGTTGTCAACAGGAATAGTACCAGAGGACTGGAGGATAGCGAATGTGGTCCCATTGTTCAAGAAAGGGAGTAGGGATAGCCCTAGCAACTATAGGCCAGTGAGTCTGACTTCAGTGGTGGGCAAAGTCTTAGAGAGAATGGTAAGGGATAAGATTTATGAACATCTGGGTAGGAATAACGTGATCAGGGATAGCCAGCATGGTTTTGTGAAGGGCAGGTCGTGCCTCACAAACCTTATTGAGTTCTTTGAGAAGGTGACCAAGGAAGTGGATGAGGGTAAAGCAGTAGATGTTGTGTATATGGATTTTAGTAAGGCATTCGATAAGGTTCCCCATGGTAGGCTAATGCTAAAACTTCGGAGGTATGGCATTGAGGATACATTAGAGGTTTGGATTAGGAATTGGCTGGCTGGAAGGAGACAGAGGGTAGTAGTTGATGGATTATGTTCATCTTGGAGCGCAGTTACTAGCGGTGTACCACAAGGATCTGTTTTGGGACCATTGCTTTTTGTTATCTTTATAAATGATCTAGAGGAAGGACTTGAAAGCTGGGTAAGCAAGTTTGCGGATGACACAAAAGTCGGTGGAGTTGTGGATAGTGAGGAAGGAAGTGGTAGGTTACAGCGGGATATAGATAAGTTGCAGAGCTGGGCGGAAATGTGGCAAATGGAATTCAATGTAGCTAAGTGCGAAGTCGTTCACTTTGGTAGGAATAACAAGATGATGGATTACTGGGCTAATGGTAGGCTACTTGGTAGTCTGGATGAGCAGAGGGATCTTGGTGTCCATGTACACAGATCTCTGAAAGTTGCCACCCAGGTAAATAGTGCTGTGAGGAAGGCATATGGTGTACTGGGCTTTATTGGCAGAGGAATTGAGTTCCGGAGTCCTGAGGTCATGTTGCAGTTGTATAAGACTCTGGTGCGGCCTCATCTGGAGTATTGTGTGCAGTTTTGGTCGCCATACTATAGGAAGGATGTGGAAGCTTTAGAATGAGTGCAGAGGAGGTTTACCAGGATGTTGCCTGGAATGGTAGGAAAATCTTATGAGGAAAGGCTGAGGCACTTGGGGCTGTTCTCATTGGAGAAGAGAAGGTTTAGGGGAGATCTGATAGAAGTGTATAAGATGATTAGGGGTTTAGATAGGGTAGATACTAAGAACCTTTTACCGCTAATGGAGTCAGGTGTTACTAGGGGACATAGCTTTAAATTAAGGGGTGGTAGGTATAGGACAGATGTTAGGGGTAGATTCTTCACACAGCGGGTTGTGAGTTCATGGAATGCCCTGCCCGTATCAGTGGTGAACTCTCCTTCTTTATGGTCATTTAAGCGGGCATTGGATAGGCATTTGGAAGTTATTGGGCTAGTATAGGTTAGGTAGGATTCGGTCGGCGCAGCATCGAGGGCCGAAGGGCCTGTACTGCGCTGTATCCTTCTATGTTCTATGTTCTATGTTCTAAGAATAAGCTGTCTATTGGGAAGCTTTCCCGCCTTAGGCAGATGTCAAGTATTACTCACTCTAACTCTTGCTGTACCCATTCCGTGGTGACTGCCAAAAGAACACCTTGATCCTAAACCATGTAGCACAGCTGTGTCAGCATGTATAACCATATGTTAACACAAGTGTGTTACTGCTGTGTAAACAGAAACCCACAGCTGCATCAGTATGTCAATTGATGCTTGTATTTGTCTTTGTCCCTGCTAATGCTGTCTAAATAGATGCAAATCGAGATATGATTCCACAGGGAGGTGTGCAGATTGTGATGAGCTTGTGTCAATTGTAAAGCATTCAATCTTCATAGAGCAATTCTTTTTGATATCTTCTAGCAGTTTAGGAAGTCAGCATCATTCAGGAATACATAAATGAAAGTCTTATTACAGTGCTGTGCAAACATCTGCTCCTCCCATATGTAAGGAGACAACTATGTGGCTTTTCAAAATTATACCATGTAGATTATTATTGAATCAGAGGATAATGTAGCACAGTGAAAGCTAACCAGCTCATTGAGTCTGTGCTGACTCTCTCATGAAGGATTCCAGTTGTTTCCTCTCCAACACTATTTTCCTGTATCACTGTGACTTTTTTCTCCTTCAATTTGTGATCCAGTTTCTTTTGTAAGGTTACTGTAGTATAATTGCACAGAAAGCTACGATTGTATAACTGAACATACCTTAAACGGGCACCATACGTTTAAATCAATAAGGTGGCATCATGACATATGATGTGTAAGTACAAAACATCTTCCTCCTATATTCAGTCAATATTCAGTCACCCTGGTCAATGGCTGTAAGATCCCTGCAAGAGCATTGAAGTTAAACTCTCTCAGACGAGTAACACTTCGGAGACAGTTGTCAGTAAAATTATCCTTACAATCCAGATAATGTAAGACAAATCACTTCGATGTCTGCAGGTGAATTGCACCACTTGCAAGTTCTCCTCCAAGTCACAGATCACCTTGACACTGAACTGTATTGCTGTTCCTTACTGTTGCTGGGAATAAGTCCTGAAACTCCCTCCCTAACAATACCATGAATGCCCATACAGAATATGGATTGCCAAAGTCTAACATGTCAGTTCACCTTCTCAAGGGCAATTAGGAATGAGCAAAAAATGCCCTACTAGCCAGAGATGCCAATATGCCATGAAAAATTAAAGAAATGTTTTCCGGTCTTAATTGTTAAACATTGCTTCAAGAAATAATCTTGCTTTACCTTGTGTGCAGTAGTCAAGTGTTGTGAGTGTTTGAACATATGCTTTTTCTGAGGATGCTTCCTTCTCATCATTAAGTAAAGATCTACAACTCCTTACGTGCTGTAACATTCCTTGGTAACCCTTTGTAACTCTATGGGGAGAAAGGGAGAGAATGAGCTTGAGAAACTTACCAGCCATGATTGAATGGCCGAACAGATTCAGTAGGCTGAAAGGCCTAATTTCTGCTCCTATATCTTAGAGTCTTATCTGTATATGTGGGTTTTTAAATACTGCTCTCTCCTTTAGTGTCTAAGTCTTCTCTCTTCATATATTCATTCTAGACTTTTGTCTTCTCTTCTACTGTCATCAGAGTCATGTGATCAGTTGTATTATCCCAATTTACTTGAATCTTAACACACCAAATTTCTTTATACTTGGTCTGTATTAATCTAGTAGTTTACTTTTATCAATTTACAAAGTCTTCGTAACTGTTAACATTATTATTAATCTCTTTGTTGCCATTATCATCATTATGACCATTATCCTCATCTCCTCGTCCACCTCAAAGTCTGAATTATACAGCAATCTTGACCTGTAACAGTTCTAAAAGACTTAATGTAGAAATTGCATGAGGTTCCACCTAATGCAATTATGTCACATAATTTTATGGTGAAGGACCGGGGAGTCTAGAACAAGTCCTGATGGAGACAATTGGGAGATGGAGGTCAAACTTAGGACAAATGTAAAGAAGTTTCCCCTCCCCAGGGATGTCTGAGGAATATAGAGCTTCTAGTCCACCAGTATTTCATATCCTAACCCTACCTTCAACTCACCAAGCCTCCTCCTCAAGCCACTGCTCTGCCTGGGGAGGACCCTACTTGAAATTAGGAGGCCCTGTCTAGGATCCCTGGATACTGTATCCATTGGAATCCCCACCTGATTTCATCTCCTTATGCAGACATCAAAATAAAATGGTTGTTGACATGTGCACAAATGGATCCAGTAGCATCAGTTGGTGACAACACTATGCTCCTAAGAATATGGATTCATTGTTCCACCTACAGATGCTATTCACAACTAATGCCGTCTTGTAATTATGGCTACCTATTGCTACCATACAATAAACTACACCTTATTAGAATTAGAATCCCTACAGTGTGAAAAAAGGCTCTTTGGCCCAACAACTCCACACTGACCCTCTGAACAGTAACCAACCTATGTTTACCCATGACTAATGCACCTAACCTGCATATCCCTAAACACTGTGGGTAATTTAGCATGGCCAACTTACCTAAAATGCACTTCTTTGGAGAATGTGCACACTCCATTAACCGAGGCTGGAATCAAACCCAGGTCCCTAGCGCTGTGAGGCAGAAGTGCTAACCACTGAGCCACTGTGTAACCCTGCTTATTATGTGAGGCAAGTACCTTCTCTTTTGGAATCACTAGTAGTCTCCCCTCTAGCACTGGTATTTACACAGACCCATAGAGTTATCACAGAATGGAGGATTGGTAGCAGCAACTACAACAACTACAACCACCAGTGAGTGGCACCCAGCACCCAATACACCAAAGATTATCTGGAACACTGACTAGACATCTTCATCTGGTTCACATGAGTTCAACACGAGGGGTTAATTATGCCTGGAATAGCTACACCAACTTGTACATTATCTGATGTAGTCTAGATATAGATGACCCACATCTTGTGATGGTCATACTCGGTCTCATTTCTGGGCTCAAGTAAGATTAATGGTTTCCTCTTCCTTATGAATGCTTCCTCAGGTGTTCTAAAAATGTAAGATCTTTGTGGATCTGCTTGTCACGTGACTGTGGCTTTTAAATTTCTGTCCCTTAACCAGCCTTTTTGCTCTAGATTTAAGGTGTACAGAGTTTTCCCCTTTGATCCTGCAGTTACACCCTCTCTGTTGTTTTTTGCTGTAACATGTCTCTAATTGCTTTACTTTTTTCTGGTTTTGAGAGGTTATATTTGGTTTGAGGTTAAGGTTTGGCAAAAGACAAAAGTGCATTGTGTTAGGGGTAAAGTGTTAGCATGGATAGAGGATTAGTTGACTAACAAGAAGCAAAGGTTAGAGATAATTGAGTGCTATTCCAGCTGGCAATCAGTGACTAGTGGTGTGCCTCATGGATCGGTGTTGGGACAACAATTATTTACAATTTATATGAATGATTTGGGGTTGGGGACCACATGTAGTGTGTAACAGTTAATAAGTAACATTAGGGTAAGTATGCAGGGGAGTGTGAAACTTTGCAGAGGAACATAGATACATTGAATGAGTGGGCAAAGATCTGGCAAATGGAATACAATGTTCCATTTGGTAGGAGTAACAGCAAAAAAGATCATTACTTGAATGGTAAAAAGTTGCAGCATGCTGCTATGCCGAGGGACCTGCGTGTCCTTGTGCAAGAATCACAGAGGGTTGGTTTGCAGGTACAACAAGTAATTAGGAAGGCAAATGGAATTTTGTTCTTCTTTGCTAAAAGAAATTTAAAAGCAGAGAGGATTTGTTGCAGCTGTAAGTGTAGTGGTGAGGTCACACCTGGAATATTGCGTGCAGTTTTGGTCTCCTTACTTGAGAACTGATTTGGAGGTGCTGGTGTTGAACTGTGGTGTACAAAGTTAAAGATCACACAACACCAGGTTATAGTCTAACAAGTTTATTTGGAAGCACTAGCTTTCGGAGCTCTGCTCCTTCATCAGGTGGTTGTCCTGTTTACAATCACCTGATAAAGGAGTAGTGCTCCGAAAGCTAGTGCTTCCAAATAAACTTGTTGGACTATAACCTGGTGTTGTGTGATTTTTAACTTTACTTGAGAAAGAATGTACTGGCACTAGAGGGGGTGCAGATGAGGTTCACTCAGTTGATTCTGGAGTTGAAGGGGTTGGCTTATGAGGAGACATTGAGTAGACCGGGTTACATTCATTAGAATTGAGAAGAATTTTATAGAAATATATAAAATTATGAAGAGAGCAGAGAAGATAGCAGTAGAGAAGATGCAGGTGAAACTAGGACAAGAGGGCATAGCCTCAAAATTAGGGGGTGGAGATTTAGAACTGAATTGAGAAGGAACTTCTTCACCCAGAGGGTTGTAAATCTATGGAATTCCTTGCCCAGGGAAGCAGTTGATGCTATTTCAGTAAACATTTTTAAAGCTAAGATAGATTTTTTTGAACAATAAAGGAATGAAGGGATACAGTGACAGTGTGGATAAGTGAGTCCACGAAAAGTTCAGTTATGATCTTATTGAATGGCGGAGCAGGCTCGAATGGCTGGACAGCCGACTCCTGCTCCTAGTTCTTATGTTCTAAAATGGTACATAAAACAATATTTGGATTAACAATTCCACTAGTGAGTAATCATTATTCAATGGTGTTGCTCTGGAGTTGGGTAGTTTTAATTCTCAGTTCGGATTTTTATGCATTTGTGAATTCTATAATCTTGAGTGCATGTTCCACTGAGAATGAAGTGAAGAACTAGTCATCTGGTTGTTGCTTGCTTCCAAAGTGAAGTTTCTCAAATTTCCATTCACAGATTAAAGCCCATTGTCCAACACATCATCCTCTAGAAAGCCATATATCACAAAGGACATTTTCAGTGCAGCAATCACAGAGTTTGCTGTGGTTGTTGGAAGTTATGTCACTTCAATCCACTTTGAATAACAGCTGACGAGGACTAAATACATCTTCCCTCTAAAATTAAACAAATCTGTTGCTAAATTTTCCCCGAAATATTCTGGAATTCTTGATGAAATCATTTAATGAAGGCTGTATGTGGTTTACATTTGGAACAACAACATGTAACCTTTATGTCTCAAAATACCTGGTCACGACATTAATAGTTGTGTTCCTGCTCTGCACTTTATGTTACTTGATGACCTTGATGAAGTTTCCTTGAGGATTTCTGTTCACACTGATTTTAGCACTGGTTTGCACTAATTAAACCACCATGATTGTCGAGTGTTGTTTTTGTTTGCGATACCTTTTCAGCATTTGGTCGACTGGACAACAGTTCCACCAGCCAAGTCCTGTCATGTTAAAAATTCTTCACGTGACTATTAATTTAAAAACTCACCGTTAACTCAAGAAGACTTTATTAAATAGACTTCTTTGAAAACCCAAGTCAATTTGCGTCCAGGAAAAAAGTATCAACAAGGAAAGATTTCATTTTTAAATAATAAAGAGAGGAAAAAGCAAGGAGAGAATAGAGAGAGATTCAGGAAAAACTGCAGGAAGACAAGATAAAACTAAGCACAAGTTAAGGAGCAAAAACCCAACTGCAGCTTATGAAGAGGCACAGTGGTTAGCACTGCTGCTTCACTGCACCAGAGACCTGGGTTCAATTCTTGCCTCAGGCGACTGACTGTGTGGAGTTTGCACATTGTCTGTGTGGGTTTCCTCTGGGTGCTGTGGTTTCCTCCCACAGTCCAAAGATGTGCAGGTCAGGTGAATTGATCATACTAAATTGCCTGTAGGGGTATGGGTCAGTGTGCTCTTGTTGAGCTGAAGGGTCTGTTTCCACACTGTAAGTAATGTAAGAGACTACTGGCTCAGGTTTGAAGGTTCTGTGTTTTCTCATCAAATTTCTCAATTTGAGGAGACACAGGTAAAATCTTTCTTTATGTCTTTTCAGATGGAGTCAGCAGTTAATGTGACCACTCCAACATTGGTTGTTATCACTGCAGAGTAAGCTTTTGGGAGAAGCACACACGGTCTACTCCGTCTTGCCTGAGGCAAGTGTTACTGATTACAAGGCAGTAAAACAATGACCTTCTACACTCTACCAGTGTGAATGCCACCGTCTTCTCTTTGAGATTTCAGACTCACTCCATTTCAGCTACTGCACCCAACACTCCCAAGGGTCATGCTGTAACACTCTCATTATTACCTGCAACATCATTTCTCACTCGCTGTCACCCACTAGAACCACTAACACCACTAACCCTGCATGCCTTCTGTCCTACCTACTCACGTGCTCGGGACGCCTCCCCACCTGCACCCAAAGTAGCACAGTGCTACCCACTAACATTTCCCTTTAAAAGCTGCTTACCTTTCTTTCCAGGAGCAAAACAGCCTAAAGCAGGGCAGAAAGTGTCAAGATGGGTGGTGGGCTGCCTCACAATCAGGTCCTCTGAGGCCAGGGTACTGAACTTGACATCTTTGAGTGGCTGACTGACCACGTCCAAGCCCGTTGACTGGTATCGGAGAAGGCCCTTGACTCACTGTTTTGGGACCCCTGATTGAAGGCTATTTCTTTTGACCTGAATGAGGCCTGCCAACACACGCAGGCTTTGTGTTTGCACTAAATGTCACAGCAAAGTAGCGGCACTGTGAGCCTGGTATCTCTGGCTGAGGGACAGGGTGTGAAAAGGTAAGGAAAGGATGCTGTGAACATGCACATAAGCTCAACGAGAGTGAGTGAGTGAGTAAGTGAAAAGCTGGGAAGTGCAGCCTGTTTCAGACCCTGAGTGCAAGGTGTCTTTGCTGCAGTGTTACCATGATAGCTGCCAGTGCAGCATTGAAGTTCAGAACCATCCGAAGTAGAACAGAGATGCATCTTCAGGATCTTTCAAGACTGGTACATGTTGGATGGTACAGTTATCTAGTCCCCATGGAGCATGCCCTGGGATGCTGGTGCCTGGTATCCAATATAGAGACCCTTCGGAACAAGCAGCATGCTGAAATTGTCAGGCACTGCTCTGAATTCCAAGTTTCTGCACAGCTCTGTTAATTCTCATTGAGAATTCACCACATCTAGTTTGCTCATAGTGGGTAGGGGAGATAGAATGTCACGTATTAATAAGGTGCAATTTGCAGTTAATATAAAACCATAAACCCCTTAATGGGGAACTCAATACTGCCTCAAGAGAATCTCATGCTGATGCCCGGAACTTAGTTATAAGATGCCCAGTGAGTTGTCCCAAAACTTTTCATGCAACTCTGCCACATTTTTTGCCATAGCCAATATTGTTCAGGCATTATTTAAATTAATCATATTGTATTGTACATCTCATAATGAATACTCAGCTATACTACATAAAAAACCAAAAGAACTGCCGTATTGTAAATCAGAAGCAAAAACAGAATTTGGTGGAAGAGCTTAGCAGGTCTGGCATCATCTGTGGAAATCAGAGTTAACTTTTCAGGTCCAGTGACCTCTCCTCAGAACTCTGCTATCTCAGTCTACTTAGCAAAGAATCAGACAATTTCTTGAGCCCTAATTTTAACGGAGCATGCAAATCATAGGCAGAAGCAGACAGCTGCTGTTCCTCAGAGCATGAGACTTGGCACACTTTTGACAGGAGAAATAAAGCAATAAAAGGACACTATTAATTTTGTGAGTATAGTTGAGAAAGCAAAGGGAGGTTGAAGGTGGAATTTTATAAGGAAGTGTCAATCGATTCAGTGTTTAATGTTGCTAAGTGTTGATACCATTCCAAAACTGGTATTTCCGGAAAGAATTTATCTTCTTAAGGTTTTGTAAAGGTCAATCATGAAGAACACATTCAGACGCACATCAAAGGAACAGAACTGGTGCTGGTTGGGAAATTAACACAAGAACTGAGACCAGCTGGAGAGAAATGCATACGGCCAAATGTTGATTGAGAATAAGAGCTAGTTCCTTTTCAAAAGTATATAGTGGTGAAAGAACAAAATGGTGCTGAGGCAGTAGAGGTTGAGAAAGTTGTAGCTGGGTTGCACTGAAGGTTGTCACTCGCAATTTTAATAGCACGTGGACCTTCCAAATAGATGTGAATAGTAAACTCTGCCCTGCTCCAATAAAGGCAGAGCTGAACTTCTGAAAATGTTGAATGCTTAAAAAAAAACATTTCAACTTTTTTATAATGAAATGGCTGTGCTTTACCTCCCAGCTGTGAATCTGCGAAAGAAGGTAGTTTTCCAACAATATCCAAAAATATTAGTCTTCCAAACAGAAGCAAAAAGGAATTGTACACGTGAGCCTGTTTTCACTCTTGGTTCTGGTAGACTCTAGCCAACCTGGATTTTCATAACTGAATAGACATGTGGCCATTTTGAGTCATTGCAGTTACCAATGTTCTGTGTCCAATCCAAGTTCTGTGACCCATTCACTTAGTAGGTAAGAACAATGACTGAAGATGCTGGAAACCAGATTCTGGATTAGAGGTGCGGGAAAAGCACAGCAGTTCAGGCAGCATCTGAGGAGCAGTAAAATCGACATTTCGGGTAAAAGCCCTTTATTAGGAATACAGGCCCTGTATTCCTGATGACGGGCTTTTGCCCAAAACTTCGATTTTACTGCTCCTCGGATGCTGCCTGGACTGCTGTGCTTTTCCAGCACCTCTAATCCATTCACTTAGTATTCTAGTCAATGTATTTCAGCCATAGGGCATTATAATAACTACATGGGCTTACTGTTGAGATATGCAACAGCTGTTTGTTTGTTCAAACAACCAGACCCCTTGATCTGCAATACAGTGGACATCTACTTAAAAGTTCAGAGTTTGCATGTGAGAGAGATAGAGAGAGGTCGATTAGAACACACATAAAGTCAAAGAATCATACAGCATGAAAACAGACCCTTCTGTCCAAATAGTGCGACTGACCATGTTCCCGAACTAAACTAGTTCCGCCTGTCTGCATTGGGTCCATATCCCTCTGAACCTTTCCTACTCATGTACTTATCCAAATTTCTTCTATATGTTGTAATGGTACACACATCCACCACTTCCTCTGGCAGTTCATTCCACACACTAGCCACTTCCTGCGTAAAAAAGTTGCTCCTCGTGTCCTTTTTAAATATTTCTCCTCTCGCCTTTAGAAGCATATAGCAAAAGAATTATAGAATTGTAGAAAATGATTGCACAGCAGGAAGTCCTTTGGCCCTTTGGGTTCACCAATCGACCAGGATCGCCAAGACTTTCCCAGGTTAGAAAAGTATAAATATGCAGTCTGTCCAAGTTTAGGGTAAATAAGAGAAGCATTTTCTAATCTTGTTCATGTTCTATGATATTTTATGCTGTCATACCCCAAAAAGGTAATACATTGTAAAGTAGACTTATAAGTCTGGGGAAGGAAAACTTCATCACTTAATGAAGATAGCTGTAATGCATACAATAACAAAAAGTATTGTCAACAAGTAGCCTAATCACAGAAAGTCCAACATCAGAAGCTTTAACTGACAAGATACCAATTAAAGCTTACACAATGCCAAGTTTTGTACATCTTTAATAGTCAGAAGTTGTCACATAATGACTACCTTTGTATCATTTCAAATTCCCGTTACTGTGGCCTGAAGGACCACAACAACATTAAACATTTAGCGCCATTAATGCTTGTGATGATTGTTCATCCCTCTGAAATGTTGACTTTCTTTCTTTACGGATGCTGCCTGTGCTGCTAAATGGTTTCCAGCTTTTTCTGATTTTATTTCTGAATGTTAGTATCCCAAATATTTTTTCTCACTACCTTCCCATAGGTGTTTTGCTTTAATCATGACACATTTTTGTTGTATGCTAATGGTAGCTAAAAAAAAGGCTTCGAGTACGTTCTTACACACCTTTTTAAGAACATGTTACTGATTTGTGTGGCTTTCTTCCTTTTCCAGTTTACTTTTTATTCTGTTTTTTCCTTGATATATACATCTTTCCCACCCAGATTTTGCCAATCCAAATTTATAAGAGGCTTGAACTTATGAAAACACATCATGAAATTAATTGGGCCCTTTGCAATTTCTTTTCTCATTTGTTCCTGTGGAGAAGTGTGTGAATGATAGGGGGATAGCTTATTGATTAGTAAGGGCATCATGGATTACAGGGAGAAGGCAAGAGAAACCAGAGTGGACTTGGTGGGCCAAATTGACTATTCTCCTACATCTTATCATCTTAAAGTCTTGTGGTGAGTAGGTGAAATCCAATCCTGTTGTGAATGCAAAATGGATAGGGAGGGTAATGTAGTGACAGCCCTTCCACACCCTGACCAATGATTCTTTTCATTTAAGGTAATTGAAACAGAAAGTCAGGAAGCATTAGTTGACCTGATACCCCTTATTTTGTGGCATTGTTGAGGATTTTTCATTTCTCAACATCTAAATCTAATCTGTTGTTTTTAAGTAGAAAAGATTTCCAAAGGTCCACAAAAAAAGCCTTCAAATAACTCAAAGACAGAGAAAGTTTTAGAATCCCCACTTATTGAAAAACACTTTCCTTTTGACACCGTTTATTTCCATATTTTTAAACCATGTGCTGCTGTTACAACTTGGTTGCATTTCTCAACTTGAGCGGTTTTTCTTTATTTTATGTCTCCACATCTTCCCTAATTCCAAATTTTATGACTCTTTAAAAAAATTCTTTGAGATTTTCTTGTACTTTCAATACTGGAGAGGTATTACAGTTGTAACAATACTATGCCTTCAAGAAGTGTATTTTGTCCTGTATTTTTTGCAGACAGATTTTAAGACAGAGTTATGATACTGTCTATTTAAATCCAGTAAAGTAAACAGCTTGAGGCCTTGGGATTTTTAAAAAGTTGGAACAATAGAAGCAGCCTGAATGGGTGGGGCAAGTTCCCACAGATCCAGGATTTTTAGTTTTAGTTTTCAGTAGCAGTTGTTGCTGGGTCTAGAAGCTGGGTGGCAGCTACAGTACCTCACCCTCTCCTACCCTCTCCCTCTCAGAGTTTTCTCTTGATGTTTTTACTTCCTGTTACTGGAGTTGCATGTGAAACAACATGTTTTCTGAATCTGCCTTTTGCCAAGGGTATGTTTATAGGGTATCACTAGATTGAAACAATTAATGTTTTTTGACTAAATAATCTATTATTCTGTTACATTTTCCAATGGAATTAATTATTCCAATTTCTTCTTTGTTTTGCATTTTGGCTGTAGTGTATAAATAAGATTTTTTTTCAAATCTGTTGATTTGACCAATGGAATTGGAACTTGCGCCTTACATTTACCTGTAAAATAAGAGAAATATTAACGTCTAAACTGTCTTCTTAATATATTTCATGGGATTTGGTCTGTCCATTACACAATTCAAGCCATGCCTCAATTTCCATAGGCTAAGCTGTATATTCCACATCCTGAAACATGAGATATTTGTTTTGAAATACTTGATTTATTGGATAAATCCAAACAAAAATCCATCAGCTTTCTAGCTAGGGGAGAGATCATGAAGGCGAGTACAGCAAAACTTCTTAATCTTGTTTTCAAATCCCTCCATGACAACATTTTCCTTTTACTGTAATCTCATACAACACAACCAGTAACTTAAAAGTAGACAGGAAGAGTTTCTAAAGGGTACAAAAAGGAAGCGACTGGCTCAAGTTAATATTGGCCCATTGAGGATGAGATTGGAGAAAGAATAATGGGAAACAAAGAAATAGTAAGGGTTATGTAGAAGTATTACTTTGGAACATTTTAAAGGTATCCCACTAATTATCAAAAATCAAAGAAATTAGGAAGGGAGGAATTTAAAATAGGACTGTGCACGCTGACACCCAGGAGCATGTGGACTAATGTTGACATCGCTCATAAATATATTTAAACAAAGAGTGAGAAATATCTAACAAATATCTAAAAATGAAAGGATATATCATGTATGAAAAATAAAATGGTAAAGTTATTGGATTTTTATTTTCACGTGCAGAAATTGGCTTAATATTGCACAGACATGTATACATGAGTATTCAGAAATAATTGACTGTGGGCACAGTCATATGATCATCCAGATCATTGGCATCAGCAAACAGATCCTAGAATAAATGCAATCACTGGAGAAAAAAATCCTTGGAAAATGAATAGGACTGAAGGTTGATAATCTGATGACCTGATGGCCTGCATCCTACAGAAGATATCTGCATAAACATGGTGGACATATTAGTCTGAATATTCTCTTCATGTATTTTTCATAATATTCTTGTGATGTGTCTTGACGCAATATAAGCACCATGTGATTATTATAAGTGTTTTTGTTATCAGAGCCAGAATGACCTCAACAGAGAACTCAGGAAACATGTCTGCTATTGGGCTGGCTGTCAGGAATTAGCACAAAATACTAACACTGTTATTTTGATCTTTCAGGATCAACAAAAACAACTAAGCTGACATTTCATAAAATGGAGACTAAAATAGTTAATCAGATATGACAGGTTATTTTGCTACCACTGTATGCCTTCATCCACAGAATATTGATGACGTCACATTTAGGTTGCTTCTAAAAATAATCTAATGTATCTGACATTGAGGCCTGGACGCATTTAGCACTAACTGCTGTGCAAATAAAGGTTTCCTCATGTGCAAAACAAGCCCCTGTCCCTATATGAAAATGGTAAGACCAGAGCCCTTCTAGCAATTTGACCTGCTTTACATCCTCCATTATTCTTCTCTAGCGATCTTTAAAAACATCAGACTGCGGTGATCGATTGGGAAGGAGACCAAAGGTGAACCCGTTGGCTGTAGTAATGCTAACATTAAACAATTCAAAAAGGCTCAGTTAAATGGTCATAATGGCTTCTGAGAATGTAAGTAACAGAAAAAAAAGAAAGTAAAATGGCACAGACCTTGTCTTCAAATTGAATCTTTTTGCTTGATCCCGTTGCAGCCTCACAGCGCCTGAGACCCGGGTTCAATTCCCGACTCAGGCGACTGACTGTGTGGAGTTTGCAAGTTCTCCCCGTGTCTGAGTGGGTTTCCTCCGGGTGCTCCGGTTTCCTCCCACAGTCCAAAGATGTGAGGGTTAGGTGAATTGGCCATGCTAAATTGCCCGTAGTGTTAGGTAAGGGGTAAATGTAGGGGTATGGGTGGGTTGCGCTTCGGCGGGTCGGTGTGGACTTGTTGGGCTGAAGGGCCTGTTTCCACACTGTAAGTAATCTAATCTAATCTTTAAAATATGTCCATGTGTATCAGACTGCTCAGAATCCCTCAACAACTATTAGATTTGGGCAGGATGAACTCTATTTTCTCTTCAAAATTTCATTAATGTGTAAATAATGTCACCTTCTGTTCAATTTCATACTTTCTGAAGTGTCTGTTTTTCAGACAATTTTCACCTCCTGTCCCAATCCCCATTGAAAACCAGAATGTCCTCATTAAACAGAGATCAGTTGGGATTAATCTGTGCTTCCAAATATACCTGTTGAACTAAAACCTGGTGTTGTATGATTTGTAACTTTGCCCACCCCAATCCAACACCGGCACATCCAACCCATTTATGATCTTTGGCAGTGCTAAAGTTAGACCTCTAACTGAGGATAGTAAACAGCAATGTTAGAGAAAGATCAGGTCAATTGGGAGAAAAAAAATTGCCTTCCCTTTACCATGTCAGGTTGAGATCTGGAACTAGTTCTAAACTCAGGTTGCCAAACCTGGACTAAAGATTCCCAACTATTCAGATAAAAACGGCAAGCTTGGTAATATGCTGATGTAAAATGACAGAACAATATCTAAAAATTCCATTGCTATTCCTAAATATTGTCTAATAAACTGCTGAGCAATTTTGTAGTAAAGTTGAATTACTTGCATCGGAGTAGGAAAGATATGATTTAAGATTCCTAATTAAACTCTGGTGTATTTTATAAGGAAAACTTTAGTAGGTTGGGCCAACACCTATTGGAGTTCAGAAGGATGAAAAATGATCAAATGGAAACAATTAAGACCCTGAAAGGACTTAACAGGGTGAACTCCAAGTGGGCATTACCCTTGTGAGGGAGTTAATATCCATGGGATACAGTTTAACAATCCGGGATCTCCCATTTTAAGAAAGAGGTGAGAATGATTTCTTTAAGAGGATCATCAGCCTGTGAAATTATCTTCAATGAAGAGCAATGAGTTTGAATCATTGAACGTATTCAAGATGGAAT
Source organism: Hemiscyllium ocellatum (assembly GCF_020745735.1). NCBI lineage: Eukaryota > Metazoa > Chordata > Chondrichthyes > Orectolobiformes > Hemiscylliidae > Hemiscyllium > Hemiscyllium ocellatum. Next base: position 29,132,384 of record NC_083432.1, read on the forward strand.
TAAGTACTATTTAGTTATGGCAGCCTTGATGTGGAGATGTCAGTTTGGACTGAGGTGGACAAAGTCAAAAGTCACACTACACCAGGTTATAGCTCAACAGGTTTATTTAAAATCAATAGGTTTTGGAGCACTGCTCTTTCATCAGGTGAAGTCAGGGCTTTTGACTTAATTATGTCAGGTGATCCAGGAAGCAGACTGGAGTAGAATTAAGGCCATTTCATGAGCATGTAGTTATTATTATAGATTTTGTAATCAACTGTTATCTTCTTTTATAGGTAAGCACAAAGGACCTTTTAAACATTGCCTCCAAAATCCACATGATTGCTCCTATAAATTCAAAGTATACAGTTTGACCCATTGGGATCTGTTCAAACAATCAGGCTGTGTTATCTTAAAAATCATTCACAAATGGTCATCAAATAGTCCAAAGATTCCAAGATTTTCTATTGAATCCTCCAAAGGTGTGAAGACTCAAAGCTTCTCTCATGTGGAGAAGGAGACAGGAAGGAGGATGTTACAAAACATTGAAATAAAATCTGCTTGCAACAGAGAGACAGAGGACGACATCCAGAACAAAAACAAAACAGCTAAAGGACTGCTGAACCAGACTAATGAGAGATCATCTCTAGTAGTGGACTGCTAATGTACTAAAAGACTTACACCAACAGTCTGAACATTGGACAGCCTCACACAGGGCACCTCACACCTTCAATGCATTATCTGGGCCAACATTCTAAAAGTTGAGAGACTTCCCAAACAATCCAGTTTTCTCAATATACAATTTCAGTTACATTACTCTGTAAACGTTTGCTATAAATTCTGTGCCCTATAATCTTTAACTCCACAACTACCTGATGAAAGATCAGCGCTCTGAAAGTTAGTGCTTCCAAATAAATCTGTTGGACTATAACCTGGTGTTCTGTGATTTTTAACTTTGTCCACCCCAGTCCAACATCGGGACCTCCACATCAAATCTACACTAACAAGAGTCACAAAGTACAATGCTGTAAAAGTGAACCAAGGGAGACTTTACCCACTCCCTGGACTTTTTCCTGAATCCATCTGCGGGAAGAACACTTCCCCTCTCTACCCTCCCCCTCCCAAACTACATAAGTCATCACATCTGTTGAATTGAACTTCTAGTTTCAACCCCTTCCCTTCACAAAGTGATTTTTTAAACAAACTAGGCCTGCCAAGATACCAGAGATCAATTTTATTTTCATCTTCATATCCAACTCTCATTCTTTACACAAATCTTTGTACATGTTTTCACTAATCACCACTTTTACTAATTGACTTCCAACAATTTTTGTAGAATAAGTTAATTTTTTAATCTTGTTTGAAACAAATTTATTATGCAAAAATTCAAAGGGAGCTCCATACAAACGCAAATAAATTCTCCATTCAAAAGCCATGCTGAGGAAATGGTTGGTATGTGATTGTAACAACATAATCAGGTCAGCAAAGCTTTAATTAAATAATCGAGCAGGTTCAAGGGGCTGATTGGCCTACTCTTGTCACTAATTCTCATGTTCTTTCGTAGCTCTCAGTGGTGCCACTAACAGAATGATTGGTTCCCAGAATTCTCTCCTCACTAATCGTTCATTTCAGAAATGAGAAAATAGGCTGTGCATAAGAATTTGGACAGCATGGGCGTCTGGAGATGCTTCCACCTTGGTTACAAAAAAAGAGCTTTTTGAGAAGCTATAATTCATATCACAGACTCAAATACTTTCTCATTTTTATTTCCAGTATTAGGAAAACAGATGTCTGCTATGTTTAACCAATAGACAGAATGCTGCAGGGTAAAGCTCTGTAGGAGTGTGAGGTCTTCATTTCGTAATCTCACTCCAAAATCAGATTGGTAATAGTATACGATAAGCTGAATGTTGTTCCACTTCTTAATCTGCTTTTAGACCGACATGAGACTGTCACAACATTTGCCTCAGGTACAATGCCTTCGCATGGATCACAAAATATAAATTCCTTCCATATTCAGAGGCACAATGTTCAGAAGCGAGCAGTCAAAAAATTATTTCTAGAAGATGTCTCTTATCCTTTAAGAGCTGAATTAAATGCTTCAATGGGAAACTGGAAACTGATGTGATACAGCGAACGGGCTCTCAGGATCTGTGGGAGTTCAACTGGCATGCTGGTGTAGCTCCAGTAAGAAACCAATAAAAATGCTGAGGAATGTCAAGGTAAGATAATACTGGACAATGCAAAGCCAACCAGGCATATCATTTTCAAATATCTAAGTCGAGTTATCCCACTGATAATAACTATCCAGTAAAAGTGGCACAACTTAAATAAATCGTCCATCAATTCTATGGAGAACTGCATCAAAGATACTTGACACATTCAAAACTCATTAATTTGCAGAAAGATAAAAGAGACCTTATTCTCAGCATCCAGTCTCAGGCTGATAATGCCAAGGACAGGCGTGTTCAATTCTGAACAGAATAGTTAAGGAACATGGCCAGAATTATGAAAAGCCTGAGGAGCTGAATTTCAGCAGTTTGTTGTCAAGATATCATGGAATAGTAGATCAGTGAGGGAAGCTACTTCAAATGCAACAATATCCAGGCTTGGGCTTACAAGTGATGTTCACAGCACACAAATGCCAGGCAAAGAACATCTCCAGAAAGAGACCATCACTGTCACCTTCCTGGACATTACCATTGGCCAGAAATTCAACTGGACTCACCACAAAAACACAATGGCTACACGAACAGGTCAGAGGCTCAGAATACTGCGGTGAGTAACTCGCCACCTGACTACCTAAAGCCTATCCACCATCTACACAGCACAATTCAGAAGTGTGATGGAATAATCCCAATGGTCTGGATGAGTGCAGTTCCAGCAACACTCAAGAAGCTTTTCATCAACCAGGAAAAAGCAGCCCTCTCAGTCCACCATTGACACTCAGTGGCAGCAATGTGTATATTATCTACACGATTCACTGCAGAAGTTCTCCAAAACTCCTTAGACAGCTCCTTCCAAATGCATGCGCACTTCCATCTAGAAGGGCAAGGACAGCGGATGCAGGAGAACACTAACACCTGCAACACCCTCCCCATCATATCACTCACCATCCTGACTTGGAAATATATCACCCTTCCTTCACTGTCACTGGCTTAAAATCCTGGAATTCCCTCCATCAGAGCATTGTGGGTCAACCCACAGCATGTGGACTGCAACAGTTCAAGAAAGCAGCTCACTACTACCTACTCAAGGGCAACTAGACACAGGCAATAAATGCTGGCCATGTTCCATGGGTGAATAAATAAGATTTGCTTGTTGAGTCTGCACTGGCCATAGTAGATTCCCTAAACAGATTAAATTAGATTGCCTACTGTGTGGAAAAAGGCTGTTTGGCCCAACATGTCCACACCGACCCTCCGAAGAGTAACCTACTCAGACCCATTCTCTGACATTTACCCAGATTAATGCACCTAACACTATTGGAGAACAATTCAGTTTTCCATTACCTAGCTCTTTCTGCATATCACTGCAATATTTTACGTCAGAGCTGAAAAATGTGTTGCTGGAAAAGTGCAGCAGGTCAGGCAGCAGCAAAGGAGCAGGAGAATCGACATTTCGGGCATAAGCCCTTCTTCAGGAATGAAGAGGGTATGCCAAGCAGGCTAAGATAAAAGGTAGGGAGGAGGGACTTCGTCATTTCCGCCACTTCCAAACAGACCCCACCACCAAGGATATATTTTCCACCCCTCTCCTATCAGAGTTCCAGAAGGACCACTCCCTCCGCAACTCCCTCATCAGGTCCACACCCCTCACCAACCCAACTTCCACTCCCAGCACCTTCCCCTGCAACCGCAAGAAATGCAAAACTTACGCCCACACCTCCCTCCTCACTTCCCTCCAAGGCCCCAAGAGATCCTTTCATATCCATCACAAATTCACCTGCACCTCCACACACATCATTTACTGCATCCGCTGCACCCAATGTGGCCTCCTATACATTGGGGAAACAGGCCGCCTACTTGCGGAACGTTTCAGGGAATACCTCTGAAACACCCGCACCAACCAACCCAACCACCCCGTGACTCAACACTTCAACTCCCCCTCCCACTCCACCAAGGACATGCAGGTCCTTGGCCTCCTCCATCGCCAGACCATGACAACACGACGCCTGGAGGAAGAGCGCCTCATCTTCCGCTTAGGAACCCTCCAACCACAAGGTTGCAGATTTCTCCAACTTCCTCATTTCCCCTCCCCCCCACCTTTTCTCAGTCCCAACCCTCGGACTCCGCACCGCCTTCTTGATCTGCAATCTTCTTCCCGGCCTCTCCACCCCCAACCCCTCTCCAGCCTATCATCCTCACCTTAACCTCCTTCCACCTATCGCATTCCCAACGCCCCTCTCCCAAGTCCCTCCTCCCTACCTTTTATCTTAGCCTGGTTGGAACACCCTCCTCATTTCTGAAGAAGGGCTTATGCCCTAAACGTTGATTCTCCTGCTCCTTAGATGCTGCCTGACCCTGCTGCACTTTTCCAGCAACATATTTTTCAGCTCTGATCTCCAGCATCTGCAGTCGTCATTTTCTCCTAATATTTTACATTATCAAGTTTTGGTGCAATTCCCTGTTGAAGTCCAGTATTGGACCTGATTCCACCTCCTGTCAGGCACTACATTCCAAATCCTAACCACTCATTGAATTAAAACCTCACACAGTTTCTGTTTCTTTTACCAATTACTTCCAACCTGTGCCAGCTATTGTCATGGAGAAAGTGAGGACTGCAGATGCTGGAGATCAGAGCTGAAAATGTGTTGCTGGAAAAGTGCAGCAGGTCAGGCAGCATCCAAAGAGCAGGAGAATCAACGTTTCGGGCATGAGCCCTTCTTCAGGAATGAGGAAAGTGTGTCCAGCAGGCTAAGATAAAAGGTAGGGGGGAGGCACTTGGGGGAGGGGCGTTGGAAATGCGATAGGTGGAAGGAGGTCAAGGTGAGGGTGATAGGCCGGAGTGGGGTGGGGGCGGAGAGGTCAGGAAGAAGATTGCAGGTTAGGAGGGCTGTGCTGAGTTCGAGGGATTTGACTGAGACAAGGTGGGGGGAGGGGAAACGAGGAAACTGGAGAAATCTGAGTTCATCCCTTGTGGATGAAAGGTTCCTCGGCGGAAGATGAGGCACTCTTCTTCCAGCCGTCGTGTTGCTATGGTCTGGCGATGGAGGAGTCCAAGGACCTGCATGTCCTTGGCGGAGTGGGAGGGGGAGTTGAAGTGTTGAGCCACAGGGTGGTTCTGTTGGTTGATCCGGGTGTCCAGAGGTGTTCTCTGAAACGTTCCGCAAGTAAGCGGCCTATGGTCACGAATGCTTCAGCCACTGGAAATCATTTTCCTTCATTTGCTTAATTTAAATCCTTGATGATTTAAATATGTGTGTAAAATGTCCAACAAGCCATTTCTACTCTGAGCAAAACAATAACATCTTCATTTTATCCGTGTAACTTTACTCCCTGGAATTGTCCTAGGAAATTTCTCCAAAGTTCATCATACAGTGTAGTGCCCAGAATTGCACACAGCACTTCAGCTGGGACTACATTCATTTTAATATAGGATCATAAGGAATTTGAGCAGGAGTAGGCCATTCAGCTCATTAAGTCTAACCTACCATTCAATAGGATGATGACTGATCTGATTGGAGTCTTAACTTCACTTTCTTGACTATTCCCCAGTTGATCACAAACCTGCCTGACTCAGTCTCAAACATTTTAGTGATTCAGCTTCCATTTTTCTCTGAAGCAAAGAATTCTAAAGACAAATTACGTCTTACTGCAGCAGCACACTGACGTCAAGCCCCTCTATACGTGGAGTTACCACAAAGTAGGCAAAATCCCCAATTTACTGTTGGATAGACATGGGTTAACAAGAAACATGGATCAGGTTCATGCACTTAACAAGAGATGCCATTGATTACTAATGAATAAATTTTAATCTCAAGTAAACAGCTATGAGATACAATATATGGCTCTACTTGTTAAAAGTTAACACCCTTTTTGAGCCCCTATGCACACATACAGTTGAAACAAAAACAATGTTTGTTTCATGGATGGAGGGCAAAAGAAACATGGTGGAAAACAGTTCAATTACACCAATCTGCAGGGTTCACTAAAATGATGCTTTTGCTTGCCAGGACTTTCTGCTCTTCAATCCTCATTCTCCATGGTCTTTTCACTTCTTTGCAGGAGGCACAGAAGTTTGGTCTCATAGTTTCTAAAAGGCCACAGCTTACAGCAACTAATGGGAATAAAATGACAGGGTTTATTCAAATTTCAAATATTTTACTACACATCACCGCTCCTTCCAGAGGTCCAAAAGCTTCTCACTATGTTGTTCACATCCACAAGCTGTTCAGCTACCCAGGACCCAGTCGGAGAGTTGTCATCAGGCTGATGATCTTTGGCATCTACAACTGAGAACAATTCCATAAAGCAATCAACAACGAGTATGTAACATGAGAGTCAGTCAAATCTCATGTTACATACAATTTCTAATGACGACCCATCAATAAACAGCATCCCCCACTGCTTGAATAAAGCAGCAGTGTAAACATGACTAACAATGAGATTCGGTATCAGTTTTCTTTTAAAATGCAACAATTCCTCCCATATTCTTGTTTTTTTTTCCATTCAGTCCACAATCAAACATAAATTTAAATAAAAAGTCCATTTCATCTTAAATGGAAGACACTTAGGCCAGAATTTTCCCAGCCCTTGACTGATTTGGGTAATCACAAGAAATGTGGCAAGAATGAACAAAAAAAATCAGATTCACGAATGCAAGAAAGAAAAGATCGATTTTCCTCTGACATTTCAACGGCTAGATGAGAATCTTACTGGTAAGTGAGATCCAGAAGAGGAAAGTGTGAGGGAGACGGAAAAAATTAGGGAGAGAATTCCAGACTTTAGGATTCAGCCAACCAAAGGCACAAACTGTGGGCATCAAGGTTTTTCATATGATTCAGACCTTTGAAAATTTGGACAATTTAGAGGCAAAGGCAAAGTACTGTGAGCTTATGTTGCCTTCTGTCCTGACTGTGGATCTACAAGATGAATTCACAAGATGCCCACAGTTTTTGGCCCAAGCAATTTATGATCAGAAAATCAAAAACACCCAAATTTCTGAAGTGTATGGCTGTTAGCCAACGTTTCCTGCTTGTGCTTGTAAAATTGTCCTCGTATAAAGAGAAAAAACAGCTCTCAATGGGAAAGCAGTTACATTCACTCAGCAGGGAACCTTCTGTTTCTGTTCTCTTCTTCTCTGGAGTATGTTGGGAATAGTCAATTAATGAAAGTTTGTCACCGGGACATGTTACAAATATGTTGACACATTTTGAGCACACAACACAACTTAAATATGTTGCAAAATCCAATCCTTTAATGAGTACAAAAGATCAAGTTAATTAATGCCTTGGGTGAATGGAGATATAACTTAATCATTAGTCTTTTTCTTCAAAGTTATCTTTGATACTGATTTTCAGTAAATGTTGTAGAGTACATCTCCTTCCCAGTAATACCACCTTCATTATAAATAACACACTTTTATGTAAAACTTTGCCCATCTAAATACCTTAAAGCTTTCTGCAATAAATGATTTATTGACTATTTTTGACAAAAATGTCTTTATTCTAGAAGCCATCTGTTTACTTGTTGAATTTTACTCTTTTTATATATTTCGAGACAATCCAATTATTTACAAACAATTGTGAGGTGTGATCTGTTTTGATGTCATTGAAAATTAGTTATAATAGGTTTCTCCCATCTCTGAGAGTTCTTTGACTGATTTGACTGTAATTTCAAATCTACGGTGATTTTTGATAAAAAATGTGAATAACATCTTTTAACATCTACATCACATCACTGGTTTTGTCATCACAAATAGAAAAGCTTTATTGGTCACAGGAGATGAAGCCTATTTATCAAGCACAATCAAATAACAGATAGAAATGATAGAAGTTGTCAATAAAACCAAAAGTCAATGCAAGGTGTATAGCAGCAATATGCAATATTTGTCTCGATGATTTGTGGTCATCCTGATTCTTTAACTATCCTGGAGACTAGAAGGGATGGATATAAAAGGATAAACATTAAAGTTTAACATTGTTCATCATCTGTGTCGTTACCATATCCCGCTGAACATCAAAGTGGACTTTGAAAGTTGACTAAATCTATTTCCTGTGTAGAACCCCATTAAGCAAATTCAGACATCAGTTTTCAATTTTCATTAAGTGACAGGTAGATGTTAAGAGGAAACCATTTATGCTTTGATGTTTAGTTCCTTATTGCATTCCTTTACTCTCCACACCTAAGAACTCTTATTTTTGTCGCACTAATATTCCACACACATCAGCTGTTCTTTAGCCTTTCACTGACATGGTCATTCCTTGTGCAAAGGTTAATGAATTCAGAGAGACAATATGGCTGAACAAGGAAAACGGGGTGAGAGGGGGAAGTTAGGGTGGGGATGTGAGGCACATCACATCCAGATCAAAACCTCTCTATCTCCAAAATTTGCATTTCTCAACACAGATAGTTAAATAGCAATCAGGAGCAGGAACAAAGGCTAACATTTCTTTTTCCAACAACCAGAGCCACTAGTAGGGCCCTGGGGAGTGTTGCTGCAGGAAGAGACCTAGGGGTACAGGTCCATAGTTCCTTAAAATTGGAGTTGCGAGTAGACCGGTAAGTGACGAAGGCATTTGGCACACTGGCCTTCATTGGTCAGAACATTGAGTATAGGAATTGGGATGTCATGTTGTAACTATACAGGACATTGGTGAGGCCACTTTCAGAATTCTGAATACAATTCTGACCTTCCTTCTGTAGGAAGGATATTGTTAACCTTGAGAGGGTGCAGCAAAGATCTACAAGGATGTTGTCAGGGCTGAAGGGTTGAGGTTATAGGGAGAGGCAGAATAGGTTGAGGCTTTTTCCCATTGAGTGTTGGAGGTTGACAGGGTGACCGTATAGAGGATTATACAATCATGAGGGGCACGGATAGGGTGTATAACCAAGATCTTTTTTTCTAGGGTAGTGGAGGTCAAAACTAAAGGGCATAGGTTTAAGGTGAGAGGGGAGAGATTTAAAAAGGACTTGAGGGGTAACTTTTCCATGCAGAGGGTGGTATGTAATTGGCATGAGTTGTCAGAGGAAGTAGTGGAGGTGGGCATAATTACAACATGAAACTGAAGGGCTAAAGGGATATGGACCAAAATGTTGGCAAATGGGACTGAGTCAGATGGGATCTCTGGTTGACATGGGTGAATTGGACTGACGTGTCTGTTTCCATACTGTATGGTTCTATGACTAAAACTAATTGCAATGTTCCTTTTGTTCCTTCAAATGGGATCAGTGATCTATGTGCAAATTTAAGCTCAATCTCAAGACTTCCCAGATATTGATAAAGTTATTTGTAAGACATCCATTTCTGCTTATTTCCATTTATTATTTCATTCTTCATTGATTTATGACTAAGCAGATATCAATTCAAGTGCTTAGATAAGATTAATTAAAGAGAATAACCACTGAATTTCCATGGATAGTGGACACACATTAGCTGACCTGCAATTGTAGATTCCCTCCAGGAACTATCTTCCTTATCCATATTAAACAGTAGAATGAGTGGAGCATATACATGAGCGGATTTCTTACTTATTGATGCATACCACATTTTTCAAAACAAACATCACAAGACAGTTTTCCCCTTTTGTGCAACTTCATTGTGTTGAAATCAAGTCTCACTTTCTTAGTTCCTCTTCTAACTCATTCTTTTCAGCACCTCACAACTATGAAGATTTATTGTTCCTCTTCCTCTTATAATCGGAAAGAAGAAGTGTAAAAGAAAAGTTGTCATAGTCCTACCAGAGCATCGGGCTGCTTTCTCATTGGAGGGAGATGACTGGTGACAGTTTAACTTGAAGGTCAGCATGTCTCAGGCAAGGGGAGAGGTTGAGAAGGAGGTTCCTTAATGGTAACCTCAGCCAGTGCCAGGAATTGAATCCACTCTGTTAGGATCACTCTGTATTGCAAACCAGCTGCCCAGCCAACTGAGCTAACTGTCACCACTGTTCTTGTATTTAAAGCACCTTTTGAAATTTTCCAAAGCTGTTAGCCTATGAAAGTGTTTGAAGCATAAGCATTGTTTTAACATGGAACAATGCAACTGAAAGTTGGTGCACGGTAATGTTCCTCAAAGAACAATCTTTATGTTGATGTGATCAAGCGATAACTGCTGGCCTACTCTACTTCTCTTCAAGCCATGCTGTAGAACCTTTTCTGGTGACTCAAGAAGAAACTCAGAATCTCAGTTAGATGTCTCATCTGAAAGATGGCACCTGAACAGGGCAGTGCCGCATTTTGATATCAGCCAACATATTATGCTCAGGTTCTGAGGGAGCCTTGAACTCATGACCCTCTGTCAAGTGGCAAGTGTGCCACATCTGAGACATTAAAAGTCTTTAAAATTCAAGTATAAGTATCATTTCTTGTCCTTCTTTCTTCAACTATCAAACTTAACCTTTCACCTCCACTGATAAACTAAACAATAAAAGGTCAAAGTAAAATGAAATGTGGATTCTGTTGAGTAAATTAAATTGGCCCATTATGATTACAACCTGATTTAGACCACAATTATTTAAAGTAACACACTTTTAATAATGCAGCTGAAATTATCTTTTCCCAAATCAGCAAGTTTGAAGTTCATAGTACATTTTCCAATTTTAACCAAATTTCAAATAACTAAAAATGATTCCCTTTTTAAACTTGCACACTTCTTCTGCCTAAAACATCTTTAAGTGTCTCCTCAAAGGCCTGCAAATGGATACAAATCCGCAGAAATGTGGCATGGTAATTAATTTGTTCTGGGGATGTATCTGGTTTTGTGGATGAGGCCAAAATCCAGAGCAACCTTTTCGTAAAATAACGCATAAAATTAGAAACATAGAACATAGAACGTTACAACGCAGTACAGACCCTTCGGCCCTTGATGTTACACCTACCTGTGAAAATAATCTGATGCCTATCTAACTTACACCATTCCATTATTATCCATATCTATTTCCAGTGCCCATTTTAGTGCACTTAACATCGGTGAGTTGCAGTTAGGCCGTCCCATGCCCCTACTACTCTCTGAGTGAAGAAACTACCTCTAACACCTGTCAGAGGTAGGAACTACCCCTAAATCTAACAACCCTCAATTTAAAATGATGTCCCCTTGTGTTAGCCTTCATCATCTGAGGAAAAAGCACTCACTGTTCACTCTCTGATTATCTTATAAGTCTCTATTAAGTCACCTCACAACCTTCTTCTCTCCAATGAAAACAGCCTCAGATCCCTCAGCCTTTCCTCATAAGACCTTCCTTCCATACCAGGCAACATCTTAGTAAATCTCCTCTGAAGCCTTTCCGAAGCTCCCACATCCTTCCTATAATGCAGTGACCAGAACTGTACGCAATACTGCAGATGCGGCCTTACCAGTGTCTTGTACAGCTGAAGCATGACCTCATGGCTCTAAAACTCAATCCCCCTGCCACTAAACGCCAACACACCATATGTCTTATTAACAATCCTCATAACCTGGGTGGCAACTTTCAGGGATTTATCACCAGGACACCGAGATCTCTCTGTTCATCTACACTGCCAAGAATTTTACCATTAGCCCAGTATTCTGCATTCTTGTTACTTCTTCCAAAGTGAACTACCTCACACTTTTCCGCATTAAGCTCCATTTGCCACTTCTCAGCACAGCTCTGCATCTTATCCATGTCCCTCTGTAACCCACAACATCCTTCGGCACTATCCACAACTTGCCTACCTTAGTGTCATGCATAAATTTACTAATTCATCTTTCTACATCCACATCCAGATCATTTCTAAAAATGACAAACAACAGTCACCCCAAAATAGATCTCTGTGGCACGCCACTGGCAACTGAGCTCCAGGATGAATATTTCACATCAACCGCCACCTCTGTTTTCTTTCAGCTAGCCAATTTCTGATCCAAACCGCTAAATCACCTTCAATGCTAAAACTCCGTATTTTGTGCAATAGCCTACTGCGTGGAACCTTATCAAACGCCTTACTGAAATCTATATACACCACATCAACCACTTTACTTTCATCCACCTGTTTTATCACCTTCTCAACGAGCTCAATATAGTTAGGGAGGCACGGCCTACCCTTCACAAAACCGTGTTGACTATCCCTAATCAAATTATTCCTTTCCAGATGATTATAAGTCCTATCTCTTGCAACCTTTTCCAACACCTTACCCACAACCGAAGTAAGGCTGACTGGCTGATAATTACCAGAGTTGTCACGACTCCCCTTCTTAAACAAGGGAACAACATTTGCTATCCTCCAGTTTTCTGGCACAACTCCTGTTGACAGGGATGACGTAAAGATCGAAGCTAAAGGCTCTGCAATCTCCTCCCTGGTTTTCCAGATTATCTGAGGATACATCCCATCTGACCCACGGGTCTTATCTATTTTCAGATCTTCTAAAATTTCTAAAACCTCCTCTTTGCCAACCTCAATCACATCTAATCTTGTAGCCTGTATCTCCCATATTCTCACTAACATTGCCCTTTTCCATTGTGAATACTGACAAAAAGTATTCATTAAGGACTTCCCCATGTCCTCAAATTCCACAAACAACTTTCCACTGCTATCTTTGCTTGGTCCTAATCTTACTCGAAGGGGTGGCACAGTGGTTAGCACCCGGGTTCAATTCCCTCCTCGGGCAACTGTCTGTGTGGAGTTTGCACATTTGCCCCGTGTCTGCGTGGATTTCCTCTGGGTGCTCGGTTTCCTCCCACAATCCAAAGATGTGCAGGTTAGGTGAATTGGCCACGCTAAATTGCCCGTAGTGTTATGTGCATTAGTCAGAGGTAAATGTAAGGGAATCGGTCTGGGTGGGTTGCTTTTTGGAGGGTCAGTGTGGTCTTGTTGGGCTGAAGTGCCTGTTTCCACACTGTAGGGAATCTAATCTAAAAAACAATTATTTTATTCCTGATATACCGAGAGAAGGTCTTAAGGTTTTCCTTGATCCTATCCACCAACAATTTCTCACATCCCATCCTGGTTCTTCTTAGTCCTCTCTTTAGATCTTTTCTGGTTAACTTATAACTCTCAAGCCCCCTAATTAAGCCTACATATATAATCTTCACATAAGCCATCTTCTTCCTCTTGACAAAAGCTTCAACTTCTTTAGCAAACCATGGCTCCCTCTCTCAACAACCACCTCCCTGCTTGATAGATATATACTTATCAAGGATCCCACAGTAGCTGTTCCTTGAATAAGTTTCACATTTCAAGTGTGTCCATCCCCCTGCAGTTTCCTTCCCCATCCTATGCCTCCTAAATCTTGCCTGATCGCATCATAATTGCCTTTCCCCCAGTTGTACCTCCTTCCCAGCAGTAGATCTCTGTCCCTGCTCATTATTATTGTAAACATAATTGCTCACCTACCTCCAAATGTAACACTTGGCCGGGTTCATTCCCCAGTACCAATCCAATATGGCAAGTCCCCTTGTTGGCCTGTCTACATACTGTGTCAGAAAACCCTCCTGCACACATTGAACAAAAATTGACCCATCTAAACTACTTGAACAATAGTAGTCTCAGTCAATATTGGAAAAATTAACGTCCCCTATAACAACTACACTGGTACTCTCGCTCCTATTGAGAATCATCTTGGCTATCCTTTCCTCTACATCTCTGGAATGATTTGGAGGCCGATGGAAATCTCCCCACAGGGTGACCTCTACTTTCCTGATTCTAAACTCAGCCTAAACTACCTGAATGAATGAGTCCTCAAACATTATCTCAGCTGCTGTAATGCTACCCTTGATTAATAGTGCTACAATCACCACCACTCCAAACCCCACTCCCCCCATTACCATCTTCTCTGTCCTTACTGAAACATCTAAATCCCGGAATCTGCAACAACCATTCCTGTCTCTCCTCTACCCATGTCTCTGAAATGGCCACAACATTGAAATCCCAAGTACCAACCCATGCTGCAAGTTCACCCACCTTATTCCGGATGCTCCTGGCATTGAAGTATACACATTTCAAACCAACATCCTGACTGCTGGTGCCCTCTCGCGATCTTGTAAACCTATCCCTGACCTCACTACCCTCAACCTCCTGTGGACTGCAACTAAAATTCAGGTTCCCATCCGCTGCTGCATTAGATTAAACCGCCGCACCCCACTCCCCACCCCACCCCACCCCCTACCTCCACCCCGAAGAGCATTAGTAATATCCCCCCCACAGGGTATTGGTATCTCTCTGGTTCAAGTGAAGACCACCTGTTTGTAGAGGTTGCACCTTCCCCAGAAAGAGACCCAATTAGCCATGAATTCAAATCTCTCCCTCTTGCACCTTCCCTGCAGCCACATGTTCAACTCCATTCTCTCACTGTTCCTCGCTTCACTAGCACGTGGTATGGACAACAAACCAGAGCTAACAACTCTGTTTGTTCTAGCTCTAAGCTTCCACTCTAGCTCCCTGAATTTCTGCCATAGATCTCTACCTTTATTCCCACCTATGTTGTTGGTGCCTATGTGGACTATAATTTGGGAATGCTCCCCCTCCCAGTCAAGGATCCCAAAAACACGGGATCACAAACCCTGGCACCTGGGTGCAACACACCAAGTGTGAGTCACTCTTGTCCCCACAAAACCTCCTATCTGTCCGCCTAACTATGGAGTCCCCAGTAACTAAAGCTTTGCTCCTCTCCCTCTTCCCCTCTGAGCAGCAGGGACTGACTCTGCACCAAAGACCTGTGCCCCATTGATAACCCCTGGCATGTTGTTTCCCCCCCCACCCCAGCAGTATCCAAAACAGTAAAGTTGTTATTGAGGGGAACGGCCACAGGAGATCCATGCACTGCCTGCCAGTTCCCTTTCAGTTCCCTGACAATAACCCATCTACCTTCTTCACATGGATGTGGAGTAACTACCTCCCTGTACCACCTCTCAATAAACCCCCTCTGCCTCCCAAATGATCCGAAGATCACCCATCTCCAGCTCCAGTTCCCTAACGTGGTTCTCGAGGAGATAGAGTTGGGTGCACTTCCCACAAATGAAGTCAGCAGAGACACTAGAGGTGACCCTCACCTCCCACATACTGTAGGAGGAACATTCAACTGCTCTAACCTCCATTCCCATTATTCTAAATTCCCAAATAGACCACTGAAAAAAATGAAACATGAAAGAAAACACTTTTCACCTTACCAGCCAACGTACAGAACATTTTTTTTGGTTAGAGGAGGAGGAGGGGAAGTGGCAGGGAGACACTACCCAAGTGGTGTTTCAGGTAAAGCAACTGCCCAAATATGTAACCTTGTGACCTCTCCGACAGCTTCCTGCTCGATCCTCCCACACTTCCTGCTGCCAAGACAACAATGGTGGGCCCTGACACTACAGGTGAGTTTTCTAATTTTTCACTCACCTTCCCAACAGCCTCCTGCTCGATACTCTTGCACTTCTTGCTGCTGGAACAAAAAACATAATTTGCTCCTGCAGTGATTTAACAAGGTCAGCCAGGTGGACCTCATGAAATATGATTTCTTTGATTGGGGCTGTTAACTCAGTCTAATCAGGGAGCCCTGACTGACAGATATAAATACCAGTGTCAAGTACTATGCATGTGTGAATAAAGGGTGACTTGGTGACGAGGTACCGGTCTCTGTGGAGTTATTTCAACTCCCTAAGTAATTGGCACATGAAATACCTTGATCTTTTACTGGTTTGGCTGACGGTGGGAGCATTGCTATGTAAAGGTCAACAGAACCCGACAGTGACTCCAAGCACTTTATCCATTACAGTTAATCAGTTCCAGAAAGCTTTGTACAGGACTTGACAAGCTCAGGAGGGCATTGAGCCCCTTAATTAGACAACGTCATTACATTGCTGTTGAAATTGGACAGCATGAGACCAGTGAAAGAAATTTCCAAATTGTTGATATCGTCTGTGCACAGCAAACAATCTGCCTGTGAAGTTTCATTGCCCTACTTGATTTTCCAAGAGTAGGTGGTGGTTGTATGTGCTGTAATGGGTTTTTCTTTGTAGTCCACCTGTGGTTATGCATTGAAGTTCCTAACTCTTTGCTAATTTTAGTAGGTATGCAAATGCAGACCACCCCCATCACTGCCCATTGATATTATTCATCTGTATTTATTTAGGCAATGGATGCTTTGTTTAATTGCAAACACCGAATTAAGTGACTCTTCAATGTTCTGTAACATTTTCAAAAGATATCCAGCCCCATTATTAAATCTATTTAATGTTATTTAATTTATATATAGTTGTTATTCATTTACTTTCCACATTGTTCCCTTTACATATTCATATCACACCATCATTTATTCAGCCTTTAAAATGGGAATTCTGTCTTGATGCCTTTATAATGACAATGTTGGTAATGCCCTTACAATATTGAATGTCTACCATGACCAAGTCCATATAACAAGAAAAGTTTGTTTTCTTCTTCCGCATTCTTTGAGAATTCCTGTGTGAAATACTCTGCCCCTGTAAGTGCAGCTGATAAGAATAGTGGATTACATCAGTTTCTTTCTAACACGGTACGTTGATTGGAGTACTGAAAGAACAAAGAGAGAAATGTGAAATTAGACCAAATGAGCTCCGTGTTACAACACAAGCTGTGGCATTTTATGAACATATCAGCATACAAGTTCGGAGCAGTAGTAAGCCATTCAACATGCCCCACCATTTAATAATATTATGGTTGATCTGATTGTGGCCTCAATTCCATGTGTCCACCTACCCTCAATACCCATTGACTCCCTGTAGGTCAAGATATTAACTACTACTGCCTTAAAAATATTCCATGACTCTGCCTCCACTAACCTCTTTTGAAGAGAGTTCCAAAGCCTTTGACTCTCTGAGAGATTGGATGGCTCCTTAACTCAATCTCAAATGGGCAACCTCTTACTTTTAAACCGTGTCCCATGGTTCTAGTCTTTCCCAAAAAGAGAAATATCCT
This sequence comes from Hemiscyllium ocellatum, assembly GCF_020745735.1. NCBI lineage: Eukaryota > Metazoa > Chordata > Chondrichthyes > Orectolobiformes > Hemiscylliidae > Hemiscyllium > Hemiscyllium ocellatum. The sequence continues at coordinate 29,149,414 of NC_083432.1, forward strand.
TTTTGTAACCATGATATCAGATCTTCTCCTGATTTTATATGTCTCAATACGATCATATCTCACTCTTCTAACCACCAATAGATACAGATCCAGTCAGTCAAACGTTTCCTCATGAGATAACCCACAATCCCATTAAGTGAATCTTCTTTGAATTGCCTCTGACGCATTTATAAAAGATGAGACCAGAACTATACACAGTACTCCAGATGTGGCCCAACAAAGTCCATACAACCAAAGCAAAACATTCTTGCTTTACATCCCATTATCCCTGCAGTTAATGATATTTGAATGGCCTTGTTAATCACTTGTTATATCTGCAAACTAGCTTTTAGTGAATCATGCACCAGGATTCTCAGTTCCCTTTGCACTTCTGAAGTTCCACAGGTTCTTGAAATAAAAGGCTCTTTCTCTATTCTTCCTGTCAGACTGCATTAATTCCCATTTTCCCACATTAAACTGACCCCTCCATTTCTAAAGTGCAATTACGTTAAGAACCTAATTTATGTACCAGCAATAAGATTCTTACTGAGTGCAGGGAGTATTTGATAGACCAAGCTCACTGAAAACATCATAGTTACGGTTGGGTTCAGAGTTCTTTTGCAGGGTTGACCCATAATTAATTGGGTGACAAGGAAGAAGAAAGACAAACATAGGGTCTGCAAAGATTTAGACAGTTCTGAAAGCAACCGAGGGTCAATGAATGAAATGCACATAAAATGAATAGGTCCACAATACGGAAGCCTTAATGAGTTTTGAAAAGTTTTGTAGCTCAGGTTGAGGTTCAAGATGTAGGTTTACTCGCTGAGCTGGAAGCTTCATTTTCAGATGTTTCATCACCACACTAGGTAACATCTTCAGTGAGTGTCCGGATGAAGCACTGGTGGCATGGCCTGCTTTCTATTTACATGTTTAGGTTTCGTTGGGTGGGTGATGTCATTTAAAAATGAGATATCATTTAAAAGTAAATAAGTCCATTTATAGGCCTGCAGCCTATAAGGTTGGGCACAAACGTTCAAGGTTGGGCAATTCTTCAACAACAATTTTATTTATCATTTATTTAAATGGTTTGGATGAGCATTTAGGGGCTATAGTTGGTAAGTTTGCAGATGATGCCAATGTTAGTAGTATAGCGGACAGGGAAGAAGGTTATCTGGGACTGCAGTGAGATCTTGATCAACTGAGCCCATGGGCTGAGGATTGACGGATGGAACTGGATTGAGATAAAAGCAAGCTGTTGCATTTAGATAAGGCAAACCAGGGCAGGACTTACACCATCAATGTTAAGGCCCTGGGGAGCATTAGAAAACAAAGAGATCTAGGGGTACAGGTTCACAGCTCCTTGAAATTGGAGTCACAGGTAGTCAGGATGGTGAAGGTAGGGTGCTTGCTTTCACAGTCACAGCATTGAGTGTAAGAGTTGGGCCATCTCGGTGCATAATACAAGGTATTGATGAAGCCACATTTGGAGCATTGTGTGCAGGCCCAGTTGCCCCACTATACAAGGATATTATTAAACAGAAAGAGTGCAGAAAAGGTTTATTAAAATGCAACTTGGACTGGAAAGTTTGAGTTATAAGGAGAGGTCAGATAGGCTGGGACTTTCTTCCCTGAACTGAAGGGTGACCTTACACAGATCTATAAAATCATGAAAGGCATAGTTAAGGTCAATAGCCAAAAGCTTTTCCCCGTGGTAGGGGAGTCTAAAACTAGAGGGCACAGTTTTAAGGTGAGAGGGGAGAGATACAAAAGGGTCCAGAGAGGCACTTTTATCACACAGGGAATGGTGAGCGTCTGGAACAGGCTGCCTGAGGTAGTGGTGGAAGTGAGTGCAATTTCATCATTAAAGAAACATTGAGACAGGTGCATGGCCGAGATAGGAATAGAGGGTATGGATCAAACACAAGCAAATGGGCAGCATTGCAAGATGGGCCCAAGGGCTTCTTTTCATTCTGTAAACCTCTATGACCATAATCTAAGACCCTAAACAGCACCATTCTACATGGCTCCTGTATTTCAGTCTTCAGCCACAAGGCATGTCCAATAAATCACTCAGTACCAACATGCAAGATTATTTCATTTCAGCACAAACAGATCATGGGTCCCGTAACGTGTTTTGATTCACAAAAGATGTAAATAATTTGAAAATATAACCACAAAGGACATATATTTTATTAAATATGATATATTCACTTATATTTGTTTCACATTAAATTCCAACTAAGTATTTTTTTAAATGTCTTCAGTCTCTTAGACAAAATTAACAACTAATTTCCAGAGGAAGGCAAACTAGTGAAACTGGAGGCATTATGACTTAGCTTTAAACTTTCCTCACGGGATACAGGAGCAGCTTAGCCACATTTATTGACTTCCTCAATGTGAAGGAAAATGTGGCAGATAGGCATGTGGGCATTATTGTCAGTTTGCTGCTGAATTAAAAAGTGCTCAACCTTATTCCAATAGCTGTGCACCCCTACAGAGTGCCAAGCTGAGAAATAGAAGGGAACATTTCACTCTGAACCTGTCAATTCATTCAACAAAAATCTAACTGGGCAGTAAATCCAATTCAGCTGTGCAAAGATATTTTTACTTCATCCACACAGTGCCTAAACATTTGGATATTACTGAGACTGGACTTTGCACACAGTGAAGCAATGATGCACACTGATGACCAGGAAGAAAGCTGTTGACAAAGGTTTTGTGATCTCTGCTGTGTGGACTTTGCCTTTCCCTATCTGGCACCAAGTCAAGGAGATCTCTTGCTGCACTGAGCCAAGACCATGGGAGTTCCTGATCACAACGAGGTTCACTGAAAACACTCATTTCTTCATTTGAGCCCTTCAACTAACAGAGCGCTGGTTGGCATATGGGATTTTAGCTTCAGCACCTTGGGTATAGACAATATCCAAGACAAAAGTGCTTGTTGAGTAGTAGTAATAAAAGCAATTTAACTCCCCTCATTATGTTTACCTCGAGATTAATTCTGGTAAGCAGATATAATGGAACTTGAAAGTAAAACTAATTTTAAATTGGAAGCCGGGAAAGCATATCCACTTTTTCAGATTCAGCACCAGGGTTGAGGCCATGAATTCCCAGTTGCTTTCAAATTCATCTTCAAGGCACAAGAGGCATTAAAATCAGATGAAGAGATGCTGGCTACACTTAATGATGTTGTGAGAAAATGAGATCACTGGTATTTTGCATATCTTCCCTGAACACCGCTCTTCTGTATTAAGCAGAGTTAGTGTGCAATTTTGAATCTTTTTCATTTAGCAGTTGCAGAAGACACTGAAGTTGACTCAGTGTAGTGAAAACCAGTCTCCCATCCCTAAATTCCATTTCTAACACCACAATAAAATAATGCAGATCGCTCATCTATCTGAGAAAGGAGAAGACAGAGGGGAGGGGAGAAAATGTATGATAAATGGAGATGATCATTCACAAGAAGGCATCACAGCCCTTAGTTTGCTCTTTCAAGACAGAGTGACAGAGAATGGAGCCTGCTGCTGATGTTAGATGCTGATCATTTTGTGCATGCAGAGCTGTAGGATCTTCCTGTAGTCTTTGTCTCACCGACAATTTTCATTAACAAGGAGAAACTCATCAATGACAAACAACAACCGTAGTAGCAATCACCGTTCGATGTGGATGGATTTTGTCTGATGAAGACGAGGGCACTGGAGGGAAAGAGAATCTAACCCAACTGAAAGCAAATGACCTGCTAGTATTACAGGCAAAGAACAACCTACATATTGTAGTTACCCTTACGCTAAAAGGGGCAACAACTGATGAAGATTTTAAATAAATGTACGTATGGCTAAGTTGTATGGCTGTGTAGTTAATATTCCATCATCTTCCTCCACCACATAAACCCGCTCAATATACCATACATAGAACTCAGAAGTCTGTGAAGGAATAACTAAAATTAGTGGGAGCAGTTTTTAAAATAGTTGAACAATAAACAAACACAAGGAACACTTCCTACAGCTACAGGGTACTCAAGATGTTTGAGAAGTCTCAGATTATGGAGTTAGAGAGAGATCTTTGTTAAAGCATGAAGATGGTCTAAGGGTTTTGATGAACATTGATGCTTTAGGCAGGATGGATAGTACCCCACGTCTAGTCACTGAAATGGCCAAGGCAATCAATCGCTTCAATTGCCATGAGAGACTCTGGAGAGAGAGAGAGATCAGAGACCTTCATTTAAATCTGCATGAAAAATCATTATATGTCAAGCCGATATTAATGATAAAGATCAATGGTAGAATGACTATGATTTTTTGAAAAAAGAATTAGAAGCAAATGGAAACAAAATTGCAGACTATAGGCCCTCATCATTGAGTAAGTTTAAACATGTGGAGATAATGTGGAATAAGCAGGCCAGTGATGGATTATGAGCATCCTTAAACTGTCCATCAAATCTCCAAATCAAAATGCTAAGCAGGAGTTCTGTGCCCGAAGTATCCAGGAGGATCTTATTTCCTCAAATCTTCAAGTTTCTTCCATTATTAATGATAGTGTAATCCTTCATTCTGATGGAGTCTCCAGGAAGTTATTAGAGTCATAGAGATGTACAGCATGGAAACAAACCCATCGATCCAACCCGTCTATGCTGACCAGATATCCCAACCCAATCTAGTCCCATCTACCAACACCTGGTCCATATCCCTCCAAACCCTTCCTATTCATATACCCATCCAAATGCCTCTTAAATGTTACAATTGTACCAGCCTCCACCACATCCTCTGGCAGCTCATTCCATACACGTACCACCATCTGCATGAAAACGTTGCACTGTAGGTCGCTTTTATATCTTTCCACTCTCACCCTAAACCTATGCCCTGCAGTTCTGGACTCCCTGACCCCCGGGAAAAGACTTTGTCTATTTATACTATCTATGCCCCTCATAATTTTGTAAACCTCTATAAGGTTACCCCTCAGCCTCCGACGCTCCAGGGAAAACAGCCCTAGCCTGTTCAGCCTCTCCCTATAGCTCAGATCCTCCAACCCTGGCAACATCCTTGTAAATCTTTTCTGAACCTTTTCAAGTTTCACAACATCTTTCCAATAGGAAGGAGGCCAGAATTGCATGCAATATTCCAACACTGGCCTAATCAATGTCCTGTACAGCCGCAACATGATCTCCCAACTTCTGTACTCAATACTCTGACCAATAAAGGAAAGCATACTAAACGCCGCCTTCACTACCCTATCTATCTGCAATTCCATTTTCAAGGAGCTATGAACCTGCACGCCAAGGTCTCTTTGTTCAACAACACTCCCTAGGACCTTACCATTAAGTGTATAAGTCCTGCTAAGATTTGCTTTCCCAAAATGTAGCACCTTGCATTTATCTGAATTAAACTCCATCTGCCACATCTCAGCCCATTGGCCCATCTGGTGCAGATCATGTTGTAATCTGAGGTAACCCTCTTCGCTGTCCACTACATCTCCAATTTTGGTATCATCTGCAAACTTACTAACTGTACGTCTTATGCTCACATCCAAATCATTGATGTAAATGACAAAATGTAGAGGGCCCAGCACTGATCCTTGTGGCACTCCACTGGTCACAGGCCTCCAGTCTGAAAAACAACCCTCCACCACCACCCTCTGTCTTCTACCTTTGAGCCAGTTCTGTATCCAAATCGCTAGTTCTCCCTGTATTCCATGAGATCTAACCTTGCTAATCAGTCTCCCGTGGGGAACCTTGTCGAATACCTAACTGAAGTCCATATAGATCACATTTACTGCTCTACCCTCATCAATCTTCTTTGTTACTTCTTCAAAAAACTCAATCAAGTTTGTGAGACATGATTTCCCACTCAGAAAGCCATGTTGACTATCCCTAATCAGTCCTTGCCTTTCCAAAGACATGTACATCCTGTCCCTCAGGATTCCCTTCAACAACTTGCCCACTACCGAGGTCAGGCTCACTGGTCTATAGTTCCATGGCTTGTCTTTACTACCTTTCTTAAATAGTGGCACCACGTTTACCAACCTCCAGTCTTCCGGCACCTCACCTGTGACTATCGATGATACAAATATCTCAGCAAGAGGCCCAGCAATCACTTCTCTAGCTTCCCACAGAGTTCTCGGGTACACTTGATCAGGTCTTGGGGATCTATCCACTGTTATGCATTTCAAGACATCCAGCACTTCCTCCTCTGTAATCTGGACATTTTGCAAGATGTCACCATCTATTTCCCTACAGTTAATATATTCCATATCCTTTTCCACAGTAAATACTGATGAAAGTATTCATTTAGTATCTCCCACATTTTTTGTGGCTCCACACAAATGCCACCTTGCTGATCTTTGAGGGGCCTTATTCACTCCCTAGTTACCCTTTTGTCCTTAATATATTTGTAAAAACTCTTTGGATTCTCCTTAATTCTGTTTGCCAAAGCTATCTCATGTCCCCGTTTTGCCCTCCTGATTTCCCTCTTAAGTATACTCCTACTTTCATTATACTCTTCTAAGGATTCACTCGATCTATCCTGTCTATACCTGACATATGCTTCCTTCTTTTCCTTAACCAAACCCTCAATTTCTTTAGACATCCAGCATTCCTTATACCTACCAGCCTTCCCTTTCACCCTGACAGGAATATACTTTCTCTGGATTCTCGTTATCTCATTTCTGAAGGCTTCCCATTTTCCAGCCGTCCCTTTACCTGTGAACATCTGCCTCCAATCAGCTTTCAAATGTTCTTACCTAATACCGTCAAAACTGGACTTTCTCCAATTTAGGACTTCAACTTTTAGATCTGGTCTATCCTTTTCCATCACTATTTTAACACGAATAGAATTACAGTCACTGGCCCCAAAGTGCTCCCCCACTGACACCTCAGTCACCTGCCCTGCCTTATTTCCCAAGAGTAGGTCAAGTTTTGCACCTTCTCTAGTAGATACATCCACATATTGAATCAGAAAATTGTCTTGCACACACTTAAGAAATTCCTCACCATCTAAACCTTTACCACTTTGGCAGTCCCAGTCGATGTTTGGAAAGTGAAAATCGCCTACCATAACTACCCTCCTATTCTTACAGATAGCTGAGATCTCCTAACAAGTTTGTTTCTCAATTTCCCTCTGACTATTGGGGGGGTCTATAATACAATCTCAATCAGGTGATCATCCCTTTCTTATTTCTCAGTTCCACCCAAATAGCTTCCCTGGATGTATTTCCAGGAATATCCTCCCTCAGCACAGCTGTAATGCTATCCCTTATCAAAAATGCCTCTTCCCCTCATCTTTTGCCTCCATTTCTATCCTCCCTGTAGCATTTGTATCCCGGAACATTCAGCTGCCAGTCCTGCCCATCCCTAAGCCATGTTTCTGTAATTGCTATGATATCCCAGTCCCATGTTCCTAATCATGTCCTGAGTTCATCTGCCTTCCCTGTTAGGCCTCTTGCATTGAAATAAATGCTGTTTAATTTATCAGTCCTATCTTGTCCCTGCCTGCCCTGACTGTTTGACTCACTTCTGTTCTCAGCTGTACCCGTCTCAGATTGATCTCTTTCCTCACTATCTCCCTGGGTCCCATCCCCCCGTCTTACTTGTTTAAATCCTCCCAAGCAGTTCTAGCAAATTTCCCTGCCAGTATATTAGTTCCCTTCCAATTTAGGTGCAATCCGTCCTCCTTGTACAGGACACTTCTACCCCAAAAGAGATTCCAATGATCCAAAAATGTGAATCCTTCTCCCATACACCAGCTCCTCAGCCATGCATTCATCTGCTCTATCCTCCTATTCCTGCCCTCACTAGCTGGGAGTAATCCAGATATTACTACTCTTGAGGACCTCCTTTTTAAATTTCTACCTAACTCTCTGTAATCTCCCTTCGTAATCTCAACTATTTTCCTTCCAATGTCTTTGGTTCCAATGTGGACAATGACCTCCTGCTGGCCCCTCTCCCCTGGGAGAACATTCTGCACCCTCTCTGAGATATCCTTGATCGTGGCACCAGGGAAACAACCCACCATTCTGCTTTTTCTCTACTGGCCACAGAGACGTCTGTCTGTACCTCGGACTACAGAATCCCCCAACACAATTGATCTCTTGAAAGCTGATGTACTCCTCATTGCATTAGAGCCAGTCTCAATACCAGAAACTTGGCTGGTCTTGCTATGTTCCCCTGAGAATCCATCACCCCCTACTTTTTCCAAAACAGCATACCTGTTTGAAATGGGTATATCCACAAAAAACTCCTGCCCTAGGTGCCTACCTGTGTCACCCTTCCTGGAGTTAACCCATCTATGTGACTGTATCTGAGACTTTCCCCCTTCCCATAACTGCCATCCATCACATACTGTTGCTGTTGCAAATTCCTCATCGCGTCTATCCGTCTCTCCAACCGATCCACTCGATCTGATAAGATTCGCATCCAACAGCATTTATGGCAGATATAATCCGCAGTAACCCTTAAACCTTCTTTAAACTCCCACATCTGACAAGAAGTACATATCACTGCAAAGGCCATTTTTGCTCCTTCACAATCTACAGACCCAGAAAATATTCCTCTACAAAAACTGCCCCAGGTTAAATTAATAGCTATGGCTTTTATTTTAAGTTTAATCAAGAGACTAATCTCCAAAAACATATAATCAAGAAAGAATCCACTCTACTCACTACTGCAGCCTTTCTCTTGGACAGATTTAAAACAACAATTAACTTATCTGATTCTGTGCTGTGAACTTCGCCCAACAGTTCCTCCAAGATTAGTTATGAATTTCACTGTTTGTTAATTTTCCCAGATGCACTCCGATGCCCAGCGATACACGAAATCAAACAGCAACGGCGGTAACTGTGTACGTTCTCTCTCTCTCTCTCTCTCCGATTGTTTGTGGAGAACGAACTCAAGCTGAAGCCCCAGTGGAAATAATACAGAATATAGCCTATATACACAAAGTGAACTCTCTATTTGTGGGATATGAACAAAGTTATGATTTCCTCATCTCCAGAGTGCCCTTCATTCTAATCTTCATCAAGATAGATCCCTTGGTCAGAGTACAATGCAAAACAAAAAGAATGCCAGCTCCTTGTCTTCCTTCTCAAAGGGTTATAAAGGTTAGGGACCTAGTATGATCTCAGTTGGACCAGTTTTCCCCTGATCTGTCTGCATTATATTTACAGGTAGGCCTTCATCGAGTAGGAATTAGCATTCATGTGTAGCTGCGTCCCCTTCCACCAACGTGTTACCTTTCAACGAATTGATAAGGGAGCATATAGATCCTACATGCCCTCCAAGAGAGCTGAGAACACTATTGGAAATGAAGTCGGTAAAAACAATGACTGCAGATGCTGAAAATCAGATTCTGGAGTAGAGTGGTGCTGGAAAAGCACAGCAGATCAGGCAGCATCAGAGGAGCACTAAAATCGACGTTTTGGGCAAAAGCCTTTCATCAGGAATACAGACAAAGTGCCTGAAGGGTGGAGAGATGAATCAGAGGAGGGTGGGGGTGGGGAGCATAGAGTACAATAGGTGAGTGCGGGTGGGGATGAAGGTGATAGGTCAGGGAGGAGGGTGGGGGAAGGTAGCAAAGATACAATGAGTGGATGAGGGTGGGATGAAGGTGATAGGTCAGGGAGGAGAGTGGAGTGGATAGGTGGAAAAGAAGATAGGCTGGTAGGACAAGTCATGCGGGAATGCTGAGCTGGAAGGTTGGAACTGGGGTGAGGTGGGGGAAGGGGAAATGAGGAAACTGGTTACGTCCACATTGATGCCCTGGGGTTGAAGTGTTCCGAGGCGGAAGGTGAGGCATTCTTCCTCCAGGCGTCGGGTGGTGAGGGAGCGGAGGTGAAGGAGGCCCAGGACCTCCATGTCCTCGGCAGAGTGGGAGGGGGAGTTGAACTGTTGGGCCACAGGGCGATGTGATTGATTGGTACAGGTGTCCCAGAGATGTTCCCTAAAGTGCTCTGCTAGAAGGCGTCCAGTCTCCCCAATGTAGAGGAGACCACATCGGGAGCAATGGATACCATAAATGATATTGGTGGATGTGCAAGTAAACCCTTGATGGATGTGGAAGGCTCCTTTATGGCCTTGGATGGAGGTGAGGGAGGAGGTGTGGACGCAGGTTTTGCAATTCCTGCGGTGGCAGGGGAAGGTGCCAGGATGGGAGGGTGGATTGTTGGGGGGTGTGGACCTGACCAGGTAGTCACAGAGGAACGGTCTTTACGGAAGGCGGAAAGGGGTGGGGAGGGAAATATATCCCTGGTGGTGGGGTCCATTTGGAGGTGGCGGAAATGTCGGCGGATGATGTGGTTTATGCGAAGGTTGGTGGGGTGAAAGGTGAGCACCAGGAGGGTTCTGTCCTTGTTATGGTTGGAGGGGTGCAGTCTGAGGACGGAGGTGCGGGATGTGGACGAGATGCATTGGAGGGCATCTTTAACTACATGGGAAGGGAAATTGCTGTCTCTAAAGAAGGAGGCCATCTGGTGTGTTCTGTGGTGGAACTGGTCCTCCTGGGAGCAGATACGGCGGAGGCAGAGGAATTGGGAATATGGGATGGCATTTTTGCAGGAGGTAGGGTGGGAAGAGGTGTAATCCAGGTAGCTGTGGGAGTCGGTGGGTTTGTAATAAATGTTGGTGTCAAGTCGGTCGTCATTAATGGAGATGGAGAGGTCCAGGAAGGGGAGGGAGGTATCAGAGATGGTCCAGGTACATTTAAGGTCAGGGTGGAATGTGTTGGTAAAGTTGATGAATTGCTCGATCTCCTCATGGGAGCATGAGGTGGCGCCAATGCAGTCATCAATGTAGCGGAGGAAGAGGTGGGGAGTGGTGCCGGTGTAACTACGGAAGGTGGACTGTTCTACGTAGCCAACAAAGAGACAGGCATAGCTGGGGCCCATACAGGTGCACATGGCTACCCCTTTGGTCTGGAGGAAGTGGGAGGATTTGGAGGAGAAATTGTTAAGGGTGAGGACCAGTTCGGCCAAACGAATGAGAGTGTCAGTAGCAGGGTATTGTTGGGGATGTCGGGAGAGGAAGAAATGGAGGGCTTGGAGGCCCTGGTCATGGCGGATGGAGGTGTAGAGGGACTGGATATCATGGTGAAGATGAGGCGTTGGGGGCCGGGAAACGGAAGTCTTGGAGGAGGTGGAGGGCATGGGTGGTGGCTCGAACGTATGTGGGGAGTTCCTGGACTAGGGGGGATAGGACAGTGGTGAGGTAGGTATAAATGAGTTCAGTGGGGCAGGAGCATGTTAAGACAATGGGTCAGCCAGGGTGGTCATGCTTGTGGATCTTGGGAAGGAGGTAGAACCGGGCAGTGCAGGGTTCCTGGACTATGAGGTTGGAAGCTGTGGGTGGGAGATCTCCTGAGGTGATGAGGTTCTGTATGGTCTGGGAGATGATGGTTTGGTGATGGGGGTGAGGTCATGGTCGAGGGGGTGGTAGGAGGAGGTGTCCTCGAGTTGGCATCTGGCTTCAGCGGTGTAGAGGTCAGTGAGTCAGACTACCACTGAGCCCCTTTATCCGCTGGCTTGATGGTGAGGTCAGGATTGGTGCAGTGGGAGTGGAGGGCTGCACATTGTGAGGGTGAGAGGTTGGTGAGCAGCAATGTTTTCCTTGAAGATCCTCTGCTCTACGTTCACAGCAGTGTGCCGACACCTAACCTCTCTATAGTCTGCCCTGCCTCAGCTAACGGCCACACTATCTTAGAATTGCAAAGGATCCCTCCTTTACTATATTCTCAGGAGAATTCATACTCTCAACAAACAGTATTTCAACACCATCTCAAACATCAAAAACTGTAAGTACAACATACTTTTATCTACCCACCTCCTTAACCAGCACTCCTCAAACATTACAGTAGATTCTCCCATTCTCTGGAACTGCTCTCATGCCATTAGCCATGTGGCTGATGCAGCCACCATCCTCATGCTGATTGATGACATCACTTCCACCCCCATCATAGTCGCTTCCACAGCCACTTCCGGCCCTCACAATTCCTCATGCACCACAACGTGATATCACTTCTGCCCCTCACATCATGCTGATGTCACATGCTCAGTGACTTCTGACCCCTCTACTGCTGTGTTTGCCACCACTTCCACCCCCACCAACACCACTCACCTGCATTCTACTGACATGCCCCGCGGAGATCCCACTGTCCCCATCCCTGCCCCACAGAACCCTGAGGGGAACACCACCCCTGCTCATAACTCCACCCCCATTCCCCCTACACCACACCCACTCCAGTTACACGTTCCGCCCCCACTCCCAGCTCCACACCCACACCAGATCCCAGATCCCAGCTTCCAGCCCTGCCGAGTGTTCACCATCCCCCCAGACATCCCCCTCACTGAGGACGAAAGATCAGTCCTCAGCAAAGGACTCACCTTCATTCCCCTCCGTTCATGCATTAATGAATTTAATACACGCCGTGACGTCGAACAATTCTTCCGCAGCCTCCGCCTCTGAGCTTACTTTCACAATCAGGACTCCCGCCCACCTTCCGAGGATGCATTCACTCGCCTCCAACACGTTCCATCGACCTGGACACCCTGTACTGGCCGATCCCTTGACCTCTTCAATTCCAACTGCCACCAAGACAGTAAGCACCTCAAACTGTCTACCTCCCTCCCCCACTCCAACCTTTCACCCTCACAATGCGCAGCCCTCCACTCCCTCTGCTCCAATCCCGATCTGACCATCAAGCCAGCAGATAAAAGGGGTGCAGTGGTGGTCTGGCGCACTGACCTCTATACTGCTGAAGCCAGATGCCAACTCAAGGACACCGCCTCCTACCGCCCCCTTCCCGCCCCCTCGATCATTACCCCACCCCCCCATCGCCAAACCATCATCTCCGAGACCATACAGAACCTCATCACCTCAGGAGATCTCCCACCCACAGCTTCAAACCTCACAGTCCAGGAGCCCCGGGCTGCCCGGTTCTACCTCCTTCCCAAGATCCATAAGCATGACCACCCTGGCCGACCCATTGTCTCAGCATGCTCTTGCCCCATTGAACTCATCTCTACCTACCTCAACACTGTCCTATCCTCCCGAGTCCAGGAACTCCCCACATACGTCCGAGACACCACCCATGCCCTCCACCTCCTCCAAGACTTCCGTTTCCCGGCCCCCAACACCTCATCTTCACCATGGATATCCAGTCCCTCTACACCTCCATCCGCCATGACCAGGGCCTCCAAGCCCTCCATTTCTCCCTCTCCCAACGTCCCCAACGGTACCTTTCCACCGACACTCTCATTCGTTTGGCCGAACTGGTCCTCACCCTTAACAATTTCTCCTTCAAATCCTCCCACTTCCTCCAGACCAAAGGGGTAGCCATGTGCACCCGTATGGGCCCCAGCTATGCCTGTCTCTTTGTTGGCTACGTAGAACAGTCCATCTTCCGTAGTTATACCGGCACCACTCCCCACCTTTTCCTCCGCTACATTGATAACTGCATTGGTGCCACCTCGTGCTCCCGCGAGGAGGTCGAGCAATTCATCAACTTTACCAACACATTCCACCCTGACCTTAAATGTACCTGGACCATCTCTGACACCTCCCTCCCCTTCCTGGACTTCTCCATCTCCATTAATAACGACCGACTTGACACCAACATTTATTACAAACTCACCGACTCACACAGCTACCTGGATTACACCTCTTCCCACCCTACCTCCTGCAAAAATGTCATCCCATATTCCCAATTCCTCCACCTCCGTCGTATCTGCTCCCAGGAGGACTAGTTCCTCCACAGAATACACCGGATGTCCTCCTTCTTTAGAGACCGCAATTTCTCTTCCCATGTGGTTAAAGATGCCCTCCAACGCATCTCATCCACATCCCTTCCCTCCGACCATCACAAGGACAGAACCCCCCTAGTACTCAGCTTCCACCCTACCAACCTTTGCATAAACCACATCATCCGCCGACATTTCCGCCACCTTCAAATGGACCCCACCACCAGGGATATATTTCCCTCCCCACCCCTTTCTGCCTTCCGCAAAGACCGTTCCTCTGTGATTACCTGGTCAGGTCCACACCCCCCAACAATCCACCCTCCCATCCTGGCACCTTCCCCTGCCACCGCAGGAATTGCAAAACCTGCGCCCATACTTCGTCCCTCACCTCCATGCAAGGCACTAAAGGAGCCTTCCACATCTATTAAAGGTTTACCTGCACATCCACCAATATCATTTATTGTATCCGTTGCTCCTGATGCGGTCTCCTCTACATTGGGGAGACTGGACGCCTCCTAGCAGACCGCTTTAGGGAACATCTCCGGGACACCCACACCAATCAACCACACCGCCCTGTGGCCCAACAGTTCAACTCCCCCTCCCACTCTGCCGCGGACATGGAGGTCCTGGGCCTCCTTCACCACCGTTCCCTCACCATCCGACGCCTGGAGGAAGAACGCCTCACCTTCTGCCTCGGAACACTTCAACCCAAGGGCATCAATGTGGACTTCACCAGTTCCCTCATTTCCCCTTTCCCCACCTCATCCCAGTTCCAAACTTCCAGCTGAGCACTGTCCCCATGACTTGTCCTACCTGCCTATCTTCTTTTCCACCTATCCACTCCACCCTCCTCTCTGACCTATCACCTACATTCCCACCCCCATTCACCTATTGTACTCTATGTTACTTTCTCTCCATCCCCACCCTCCTCTGATTTATCTCTCCACCCTGCAGGTACTCTGCCTGTATTCCTAATGAAGGGCTTTTGCCCGAAATGTGGACTTTCCTGCTCCTCGGATGCTGCCTGAACTGCTGTGCTCTACTCCAGATATTGGAAATGAAGACCTGTTGAATCATTTGGCAGTGCGGGAAATAGAAATTGGATAGAAGCTGCACAGTTTTATGAGGTTAATAGTATGTGACTGGAGTGAACTTGGGGGAAATGTGGAATAAAGTGTATCTGTAATTTTAATTTATGAATAGCTACAGGAGCACATGCATAATAAGCTATAACTTAATGATGTCCATTTACATGGACCTGTGACCTAAGTCTGTAGGCGCCAGGGATATCCTGTCTTTTGTTCACAATGAGCTTGAATAAAGGTCGTTGATATTCACTGACTTCGGTCTGGACTACCTTCTATTTCTATTGGCAGCCCTGACCCAGTCTTACTACAATGAAGCTCTGGTCAATATTGAGCAGAAAACTCAAGGATTCAGACAAATAAAAATAATGGATGTAGAGAAGAGAATTGGGCTATCGTGGGGTGAAAGTATTTTGGTGGTAGTCAATTAAAATAGTTTTGTCTCGCTGATATTAGAGTAATGACCGCAGCACACATTTTCACTGTGACTCCAACAAGAATGTTCAGTGGTACTTTACCGAGGCACAACCAAATAAAAAGGAAGAGATTTTCAGAGAGATGATCAAAAGCTGGATGAAGAAGAGGATCATGGAGTAAAGAAGAGAGCGCGTGGGCGGCACAGTGGCACAGTGGTTAGCACTGCTATCTCACAGAGCCAGAGACCCAGGTTCAATTCCCTCCTCGGGCAACTATCTGTGTGGAGTTTGCACATTCTCCCCGTGTCTGTGTGGGTCTCCTCCGGGTGCTCTGGTTTCCTCCCACAGTCCAATGTGCGGGTCAGGTGAATTGGCCATGCTAAATTGCCTGTAGTGTTAGGTAAGGGGCAAATGTAGGGGTATGGGTGGGTTGCGCTTCAGCGGGTAGGTGTGGACTTGTTGGGCCGAAGGGCCTGTTTCCACACTGTAAATAATCTAATCAAAAACTGAACCAGTTTGCGGAAAGTTCGCACTCAGTTAGTACAGTGTTTATTATGGAGCTAAGGGAGGTGATCAAGAGACAGGGTGATTGCTGTCAGCACATAGTGGCTTGTGCTCTACGGCAGATGAGAAACAGGAAAGAAAATTTGAAACTTGGAGCATATCCAAGGTGACTGTACTGAAGCCAGAATAGAGGTTATGGAGGTAGCAGTCAAATGGGGCTCAGTTCCTTCGTTTCTATTCTTTCAGATTGTTTCAGGACAATTCTGGACATGCAGTCCATTTTTGTCATCATGAGCTTTTTGAAAAACTATAATGCGTGGCAGTCCTCTTGCTTTTCCTCACTCATTCCTTGTGGTAAATCTGTAGGTGGAACATTAGAAAAATAAAGAACTCACGTCAAATTTAAATCTGAATTTTGGATTACTGGGGCCTCAATTTTCAAATGCATAATCATTAAATGCTTTTCTGGTTGAACTGAGGAATGTTAATAATAAACAGATAATGCAATAGCAGACTGTCAGTTTTTTTAGAATTTTACCACATGGGTTTCATTGATCAGTCTCAGCTGTGCAGTTTAATTAAGAACAGGCCATTTTTTCCATTCTGCTTTATGCTCCACTTTGTCTATTTATCTTTCTGTATAAACAATGCATAAAATGTACAAGTTTTTTCATGCACTAAAGACATCTCCTAAAATAAGGTTTCAGTATGGAGCCCGATATTGTGATTAGCTAGCAGTGCTTGGCATCTCTCAAAGGGGAGGTGTTAGGGGCAGCACGAAGTGATGGGAGTGTCTTGAAACTTGTGATCTAAGAAACTTTGAGGGCAGGCAGGCTGTGTAACAGAGCATGCACTAACATTTCCTGCAATGTAGCTGTTGCAAGAAATAAGGGAGTGATATACTGTTACCGTGCTAGCTCCAAGAAGGAATAGGGGGAGTTGATTATGGATGAGCAATAAGTCTCAGGAGGAAGGAGAATGATATAACATAGGAGGTCAGTACCAGGAGTGTTGTCAAGTAACATGACTGAGGTGCAAGAAGACATCTAATGATGTGCTGCAAGTTGTCCATGTAAGTAAGTTCATCATAGAATGTCATTCCCACCAATTGCACCTATCGATTCAGTCCCACTCAATTCATCACTATCCAGTGCCCACTTATCAGCAATTTTTATCAATCGCTACCTGAACTTTCAAGTCATGGATTGCTGTTGCTCGATCTGAAGAGAGCAAAAATGCAGGCATGAAGAGAAAACCTACTCTCTCTTCATAGGATAGTGAGTTCTTTGCTTCTACGCCTGCCAATCCATCAGTACCTCGCATTTTACCTGTCAGCCAGTTGCTCAAATAGCCTCAGCCCAGGTCAAGATGTCTCAGTTTGAAGGCAGATCCCCTAGGCCCAGACCTGCTTAAGGTTGTCCTCCAAGGCCCTATGCAGACTCCTCAATTAAAGGTAGCAACCTTCCATCATCAAAAGGCAAATATCTGGAAAAATAACTCAGGATCCAAGTGGATGCCCAGTGGTGAAGAGTTTTATTTTCTATGTATCATGTCAGTTTATAAACTTGAATTAGAATGTGCATTTTTTGGTGGTTTCTATTTTTATGAAGTAAGATAGAAGACAGAGTGCTTGTCAGGAGCAGAGATATGGAGAGTGAGACTGCTGTGAGTGGAAGTTATGATGGGTTTTATATACTATTGTGCTTTATCGCATTAAGGCCAGCATACAAAGGGACTGTTTATTATTATATCACACTGATAACAAGCCAAACCAAATCAGCTTCCCTATCAGTAGATTCGCAACACAACTAAATGAAAACTTTCAGTGACCCCCAGATTGTTCAATTGCCCCAAACTAGACTTTGCAAATCACATGACACCAAATTTATAACTTCAGCAAAACATAATGATTTATTGTTAAAAAGTAACTTTAGCAGAACACAAGTAAACTACAAGGTAATCTAATTAATATCTACAATCTAAGCCCAATCTTATTTGATCATAAACTCCTCTCACACATTGACAGGCAGACAGACAGCTAGACAGGTTTGTATATCTGTGGACCCAAATATCTTTTTTCCTCTACCCCATTTGAATGTTTATTTTCCAAACAGTATATGCTTTACATATACTTTTCAATATTTTGACTTCTTTTATGATTTGATCATTGGATATGAGTATTGCTAGCTAGGCCAACACTTTTTGCCCATTCCTAATTTCCATTGAGAAGCTGGCCTTAATAAACTGCTGCAGTCTGTGTTGTGTAGGGACTCCCCATTGCTGTTAGGAAGGCAATCCCAGCAGCTTGACCCACCGACAGTGAAGGAATGGTGATGAAGTTCCAAGGCAGAGTTAGGCATGGACATGAACTTTTAGGTGGTGAGGTTTCCATGTGGCTGCTGCCCTTGTCCTTTGAGATGGTCAAAGTCACATGTTTGGAAGACTTGGTCAGTTCGAATTGCATTCCCATTCTGGAGATTCCTCCTGCATTTTGTTAATATCCTTCTCTGTTTAACTGCCTTGACATTTGGTGTAATCTTCAAATGATGAGATCCTACTTCTCATTCCCACTTCCAAATAATTTAAGTAACTGATAAATAATTGTACGATCCTTGTTAAATACCACTTACAATTCCCATTATTTCGGAATCTGTACCATTATTTTTGAAACGTAATTTGTTTCTTATTTTGCAGCCAGCTTGCTAATTGTTTTGCCTTCACCATGAGTCTAATATGAGGCATCTTGTCAAAAGCTTTTCAGAAATCAAATATTTAAGATCACTTCACGACATTTATCAATTTTTTCTGTTACATATTTTAAATATATAATTGGAATGGTCAAGTATTTCCTTCCTTTTTGTTACCAATGCTGAATACTGTTCATTATGCTTTCAGGTGCAAGGCAATTTCTATTGTAACTTTGATTAAATATTCCAGTATTCTTCTGACTGCCAAGATAATTCGCATTTACCTGAATGATATGCTGCCTGTAATAGCACATCAACAGCACATCCCTTTCAGATTATGAAAATGTCTAAATTGACATAGAGTCGTAGTCATAGAGATGTACATCATGGAAACAGAACCTTCGGTACAACCCATCCATGCTGACCAGATATCTCAACCAAATCTAGTCCCACCTGCCAGCACCAAGAGACCTTGGAGTGCAGGTTCATAGCCCCTTGAAAGTGGAGTCGCAGGTAGATAGGATAGTGAAGAAGGCGTTTGGTATGCTTTTCTTTATTGGTCAGAGTATTGATTACAGGAGTTGGGAGGTCATGTTGCAGCTGTACAGGACATTGGTTAGGCCGCTGTTCGAATATTGCATGCAATTCTGGTTTCCTTCCTATCGGAAAGATGTTGTGAAACTTGAAAGGGTTCAGAAGAGATTTACAAAGATGTTGCCAGGGTTGGAGGATCTGAGCTACAGGGAGAGACTGAACAAGCTGAGGCTGTTTTCCCTGAAGCGTCGGAGGCTGAGGGGTGACCTTATAGAGGTTTACAAAATTATGAGGGACATGGATAGGGTAAATAGACAAAGTCCAGAACTAGAGGGCATAGGTTTAGGGTGAGAGGGGAAAGATATAAAAGACACCTAAGGGGCAACTTTTCCACAAAGAGGGTGATACGTGTATGGAATGAGCTGCCAGAGGATGTGATGGAGGCTGGTACAATTGCAACATTTAAGAGGGATTTGGATGGGTATATGAACAGGAAGGGTTTGGAGGGATATGGGCTGGGTGCTGGCAGGTGGGACTAGATTGGGTTGGGATATCTGGTCGGCATGGATGTGCTGGATCGAAGGGTTTGTTTCCATGCTGTATATCTCTTTGACTCTATGACTCTATGACCCAGCCCATATCCCTCCAAACCCTTCCATGATGGACATGCAAAGCAATGATACCATGCTGCTCGATCAAATCCTGATTTCACCCTTTCTGATTCTACCTGGAAAGATGAAACTGGTTATTTTTGGAGAGCGAACCTCAGTAACCTCTATTGTACAGCAGTGTACAGAAAACTGCAAAATGCTGCTATTTGAAGTCCAAAGGACCAAAATATTATCATATGAGGCGAAAATGAGGAATGCAGATACTGGAGATCAGAGACAAGATTAGAGTGGTAATGGAAAAGCACAGCACTTCAAGCAGCATCCGAGGAGCAGGAAAATCAACAGAAATGAGGCTGGAAGCCTCCGGAGTGGTGAGATAAATGGGAGGGGGCTGGGGCTGGGGAGAAGGTAGCTAAGGGTACAATAGGTGGGTGGATGTGCGGATGAAGGTGATAGGTCAGAGAGGAGGGTGGAGTGGATAGGTGGGAAGGAAGATTGACAGGTTGGACTCGTCGTGAGGATAGTACTGAGCTGGCAGGTTGGAACTGAGGTAAGGTGGGGGGAGGGGAAATGAGGAAACTGGTGAAGTCCACATAGATGCCCTTGGGTTGAAGTGTGCCGAGGCGGAAGATGAGGTGTTATTCCTCCAGGTGTCAGGAGGTGAGGAAATAGTGGTGAAAGAGGCCCAGGACTTGCATGGTCTCAGCACAGTGGAAGGGGGAGTTGAAATGTTTAGCCACGGGGCAGTGGTGTTGATTGGTGCGGGTGCCCTGGTGATGTTCCTTAAAGCGCACTGCGAGGAGGCATCCAGTCTCCCCAATATAAAGAAGACTGAATCGGGAGCAATGGATACAATAAATGTCATGTGTGGATATGCAGGTGAAACTCTGATGGATGCGGAAGGCTCCTCTGGGGCCTTGGATGGAGGTGAGGGGGAGGTGGGGGCACAGGTTTTGCAATTCCTGCGGTGGCAGGGGAGGGTGCCAGGATGGGAGGGTGGATTGTTGGGAGCACGGACCTGACCAGGTGGTCACGGAGGGAACGGTCTGTGCGGAAAGTGAATAAAGGTGGGGAGGGAAATATATCCCTGGTGGTGGGGTCTGTTTGTAGATGGCAGAAATGTTGGTGGATGATATGGTTTATGTGGAGGTTGGTGGGGTGGAAGGTAAGGACCAAGGGGCGTTCTGTCCTTGTTGCGATTGGAGATGTGGGGTTTGAAGGCGGAGGTGTGGGACATGGATGAGATGTGTCGGAGGGCATCTTTAACCATGCGGGAAGGGAAATTACAGCCTTTATAGAAGGAGGCCATCTGGTGTGTTCTGTGGTGAAACTGTTCCTCCTGGGACCAGATATAGTGGAGGCAGAGGAATTAGGAATACAGGTTAGCATTTTTGCAGGAGGTAGGGTGGGAAGAGGTGTAATCCAGGTGGTCGGTGTGTTTGTAAAAAATGTCAGCATTAAGTCGGACGTCATTAATGGAATTTGAGAAGTCCAGGAAGGGGAAGGAGGTGTTAGAAATGGTCCAAGTGAATTTAAAGTCGGGATAGAATGTATTGATGAAGTTGAAGAACTGCTCAACCTCCTCGTGGGAGCACGAGATGGCACTAATACAGTCATCAATGTAGTGGAGGAAAAGATGGGGAGTGGTGCTGGTGTAACTACAGAAGATGGACTGTTCTACGCAGCCAACAAAGAGACAGGTATAGTTGGGGCCCATGTGGGTGCCCATTGCAACTCCTTTCATCTGGAGGAAGTGGAGGATTCAAAGGAGAAATTGTTAAGGGTGAGGACCAGTTTAGCCAAACGAATGACAGTGTCAGTGATAGGGTACTGGTGGGAACCTTGGGAGAGGAAGGAATGGAGGGCTTGGAGGCCCTGGTCATGGCAGATGGAGGTCTGGAGGGACTGGATGTCCATGGTGAAGATGAGGCATTGGGGGCCGGGGAAATGGAAGTCTTGCTGGAGGTGGACGGTGTGGGTGATGTCTCAAACGTATGTGAAGAGTTCATGGACGAGGGGGGATAGGACAGTTTCGAGATAGGTGGAGGTGAGTTCGGTGGGGCAGGAGCAGGCTGACACAATGGGTTGACCAGAGTGGTCAGGCTTGTGGATCTTGGGAAGGAGGTAGAAACAGGTGGCTTGGTGTTCCTGAACTATGCGGTTGGAAGCTGTGGGTGGCAGATCTTCTGAGGTGATGATTTGGTGATGGGATTGGTGGGGGGGTGGGGGGGAGGTGTTGGCGGTGAATGAAGACAACTCATATTTAATAAATCATAGTTTATTCTGGACTTACATTTTATACTTAGAATGTTAATCACTATTACTCTTACTTACATCATACATTTGTACTGAACAAAGTTATGATTTTCAATTAAATTTTATCAATTTTGGAAGAGGGAACAGTTCGAATCCATGTGTGTGAATGATGGGCAACAAAATTAATGACTAAAGAAAGCATCAATAGTCTGGGCTGTTTGTATATTTTTGAACAAATTTCCTTGTACTAATAAAGAAACCAGTAGGTCTCTTCCAAAGACTTTAGGATTCCAGTACACCCATCACCAGTTTGGTTTTGGGGGGGGGGGGGGGGGGGGAGGGGGGTGGGGTCATGGTTAAGGGGGTGGTAGGAGGAGGTGTCTTCGAGTTGGCATCTGGCTTCAGTGGTGCAGAGGTCAGTGCGCCAAACTACCACTGCACCCTCTTGTCCCCTGGGTTGATGGTGAGGTTGGGATTGAAGCAGAGAGAATGGAGGGCTGCGTGTTGTGACGGTGAGAGGTTGGATTGGGGAATGGAGGTAGACAAGTTGAGGCAGTTAATGTCTCAGCGGCAGTTGGAAATGAAGTGATCAAGGGCAGGTAATAGGCCAGCACGGGGTGTCCAGGTGGATGAAGTCAGTTGGAGGCGAGTGAAGGGGTCCTCAGAAGGTGAGCAGGAGTCCTGATTGAAAAGCTCGGAGGCGGAGGCGGCAGAAGACGTGTTTGACACCACGATGCATATTGAATTCATTTAAGCGTGGACGGAGGGGGATAAAGGTAAGGCCTTTGCTGAGGACTGATCGTTTGTCCTCTATGAGGGGGAGGTCTGGAGAGATAGTGAAATCTCAGCAGGGCTGGGAGCTAGGACCTGGTATGACTGTGGAGCTGAGAGCGGGGGTGGAGCCTGTAACTGGAGTGGGAGTGGTGGTAGGGGGAATGCGGGTGGAGTCATTAGCAGGGGTGATGTTCCCCTCAGGGTTCTGGGGGCAGGGTTGGTGACAGTGAGATCCATGGGGGGGGCGTGTCAGCTGCATGCAGATGAGTGGCATTGGTGGGGGCGGAAGTGGTGGCAACGATGGCAGTAGTGGGGCGGAAATTGCAAAATGTGTGATGTCAGCGATCATGTTAGGGACGGAAGCGATGTCACGTGTGGTGCATGTGAAATCGTTAGGAGCAAAAGTGGCTGCAGAAGTGGCTGCGATGGGGGCGGAAGTAACGACATCAATAGTCATGGGAATGGTGACTGAACCGGCCTTGTGGCTAATGGTGGCCGAGCAGTTCTGGAGGCAGGGAGAAGCTTCTGGAATGTCTGAGGAGTACTGTTTATGGAGGTGGGTATATAAAAGTTTGTTGTACTTACAGTTTTTGATGTTTGAGATGCTGTTGAAATACTGTTTGTTGAGAGTATGAATTCTTCTTAGGATATATTACAGAAGGGGTACTTTGCAGTTCTGAGGGGTGAGTGGTCCTCAGTTGAGACATAGCTGACTGTAGAGAGGTTAGGTGGTGGCGCATGGCTGGAAGTATGCAGCGGAGGATCCTGAAGGAGAACCGTAGCTGCTGGTTTTGAAGTTGTAGTCTGTACTGGTTGGCCTGTTCAGGTCCAAACTGTACTGGTTTGAATGTAGTCCGGAGTCCATGTGGGATCAGTTGGTTGTGGAGGCAAGTACTGAGGAAGCAGATGTGGCTGTGGTAGCGAGTCAGTTTCAGGACATGGTTGAAGAGCTTCAGGGCAGAGAAGATGACCTGGGCGTTGCAGTGAGATAGAAAGACTCACTGAGATCCTTGTAGAGAGAGGAGGAGAACTTCTTCAAGGTAGGCATCCTTGCAAGATGATTTGCAGTTAGGCTAAAATCAACTAGCTGAAAATGTGGACTCAGATGCTGGAGATCAAAGTCAAGATTAAAGCGGTGCTAGAAAAGCACAGCAGGTCAGGCAGCATCCGAGGAGCAGGAAAGTTGATGTTTCGGGCAAAAGCCCTTCATCAGGAATGAAGCTGGGAGCTTCCGGGGTGGGAAGTTGAATGGGAGGGGGTAGGGCTGGGGAGAAGGTCACTAAGAGTGCAATAGGTGGATGGAGGTGGGGATGAAGGTGATAGGTCAGAGGGCAGGGTGGAGTGGATAGGTGGGAAGGGAGATTGGCAGGTAGGAGAGGTCATGAGGATGGTGCTGAGCTGGGAGGTTGGAAATGGGGTAAAGTGGAAGGAGGGGAATTGAGGAAACTGGGGAGGTCCACATTGATGCCATGGAGTTGAAGGGTCCCGAAGTGGAAGATGAGGCTTTCTTCCTCCAGGCATTGGGTGGTGAGGGAGTGGCGGTGGAGGAGGCCCAGGACCTGCATGCTCTCGGCAGAGTGGGAGGGGGAGTTGAAAAGTTCAGTCACGGGGCAGCGGGGTTGATTTGTGTGGGTGTCCCAGAGATGTTCCCTAAATAGCTCTGCGAGAAAGTGTCCGGTCTCCCCAATGTAAAGGAGACCACATTGGGAACAATGGATACAGTAAATGACATGTGTGGATGTGCAGTTGAAACTTTGATGGCCTCCTTTGGGGCCTTGGATGGAGGTGAGGGGGGAGGTGTGGCCACCGGTTTTGCAGTTCCTGTGGTGGCAGGGGAAGGTGCCAGGAAAGGATGGTGGGTTGTTGGGGGCATGAACCTAACCAGGTAGTCACAGAGGGAACGGAATTTGTGGAAAGCAGATCAGGGTGGGGAGGGAAACATATCCTTGCTGGTGGGGTCTTTTTGTAGGTGGCGGAAATGTCAGTGGATGATGCAGTTTATGGGGAGGTTGGTGGGGTGAAAGGTGTGGACCAAGGAGTTTTCTGTCCTTGTTATGGTTAGAGGGATGGAGCTTAAGGACGAAGGTGAGGGACGTGGATGAGAGGCATTGGAGGGTATCTTCAACCACGTGGGAAGGGAAATTACGGTCTTTAAAGAAAGAAGCCATCTGATGTTTCTGTGATGGAAGTGGAACTCCTGAGAGCAGATATAGAGGAGGCGGAGGAATTGGGAATACAAGATAGCATTTTTGGAGGAGGAGGGTGGGAAGAGGTGCAATCCAGGTAGCTGTGGGAGTCAGTGTTACGTTGGAAGTCATTACTGGAGATGGAGAGGTCAAGGAAGGGGAGTGAGGTGTCAGAGATGGTCCAGGTGAATTTAAATTGGAGTGGAATGCGTTGATGAAGTTATGAACTGCTCAACCTCCTCACGGGAGCACAAGGTGGCACCGATGCAGTCATCAATGTAGTGAAGAAGAGGTGGGGAGTGGTGCTGGTGTAATTACGGAAGATGGATTGTTCTACGTTGCCAAAAAAGAGACAGGCATAGATGGGGACCGTGCAGGTGCCCATGGCTACCCCTTTTCATCTGGAGAAAGTGGGAGGTTTTAAAGGAGAAATATGAGTCTGTTCTTTCTTTTCTGCTTCATTGCGTTATGCAAAAGTTAGAACATAAGAGAGACAAGAGTAAACTAGAGCAACAAATGAGCATTCAACAAATTATGTCTACACCTTCCAGTTGTTCCATTCTAAGCCACCTATTATTCCCTTACCTCCACACAGAAGGACAAATAACACCAGTTCACACATTACCTTGCTACTCTTGTTGGTATCTGAGGAAGAAGATCAAGCATATATCTTAGATATTTATATATCTCAAGTTAAATGATCCTGACTGCCAATCTCTTTACCTGCTTTCATTTGGGTTCAAATAAGTAGGTCATAATTGATGCTGGAGGGCACTGCATTCTGTTTAAGCCATTAAACATGGGTATTGGCTGACGGCCAATGAATGAAATGTTACATATTAGCCAAACAACAGAATTGCTTCAGGTGATGCAATTCGGCAAAAAAAATCAAAAGGATAGGTTTCCAAGGTTCAGCCTTTATCTGGCAAATTTAAAATTCCAAACAGAGAAGCACATCATGTCCACATAGAATCAAATATTACTGTATTTATAGATCAGCTAGCATGATCCTGAATTTAGGCTCAATGTCTAAATAGTTTCAATAAATTTTTAACCTCTATAAGTACCATCAACTTAGAATTGATCTATTTTCTCAGAGTCAGGAGCATATCATGTACCTTTCAAAATGGCGAGTGAATCCCCAATGCAGAAGGTCTATCTCTGACAGAACCTATATTTGCCAACAGAGATGTGTGTGTGTGTGTGTGTGTGTGTGTGTGTGTGTGTGTGTGTGTGTGTGCGCGCGCGCACGTGTGTGTGTTGTAGGGGGTGAGGAGGCACGAATGAAATCCAAAAGCATTGGCTTAATTAATCTTAGACTGAGTTCAAACTGACCTTATTTGGCTGCTCAGAGGCCCACAGCCCAAAGCATGGCTAAGTATTTTTAAAGCTGAAAATGTGTTGCTGGAAAAGCGCAGCAGGTCAGGCAGCATCCAAGGAACAGGAGATTCAACGTTTCAGGCATAAGCCCTTCTTCAGGAATCTGAAGACTTATGCCCGAAACGTCGATTCTCCTGTTCCTTGGATGCTGCCTGAACTGCTGTGCTTTTCCAGCACATTTTCAGCTCTGATCTCCAGCATCTGTAGTCTTCACTTTCTCCTCTAAGTATTTTTAAAGTCCTCAACACTTTAAATTTGAAAATAAAGGCTTAGGTTTCCAGTGTGAGTTTAAAATAATGTTAATAGGCCTTCTGACACTGGTAAAAAAATAAATTATTATCAATGTGTATCATTTCAAATGGATTTCCTTGTTGATATTTTGCGAGATCTATTATTGTTCCATTATGAATGCTTGGCTGAGTTTCAAACATGTGAATTATCTCAATGAGGTGCACTGAGTTCATAGAATGATTGAAAAATTTAGAGGAACTATTTATCTTCCAAGTGGTATATTAATAGATTTTGATTTGTCTTTCCAACAGATTGAGCACTTGAGACTTCAAAGTTTTGAAAAGGTTTAATAATGGAGAAATGTTTCACACACAACAGCTAAAAGCTTCTAAAACAATTGGAACAAAGACCTGAGATTCAGGCAGGCTATTTGATAAGCCCACCTTGGCCTCTGTCCTCCTCTATTGTCACCTAAGTTCTGCTTCAGGCATTTGTTGACCCAATTCAGTTGGCCCACATCTCTCACCAAAGAGTAAATTAATTGTAATGGAGCCCTTTAAAGGAAGGTTACTCACCTCAGTAGTGAAAATCTAACTTTTGCCTTGATCCCTTGGTTAGATAATGGAACATTCATCAACCTTTAACCTTGTTCAACTTTACTACTCATGGGCAAAATATGATGAGACAGACTTGGAGTAATTATAGAATCAATCTTGTAAATTACTGTGCAATAATTATTAGCTAAATGTCCACTTCTACTTTCTAAATCTTACATGACTATGTAGTTCCTTAACATGTAAAGCAATACCACATCAAATGAAATCATTACCCATCTTTCCTCAGAATACGTGTTTTGTATATAGTTTACAAATTCTTTTAAAATTCACTACCACATTAGAACTGTTATTATGTACAGTGATATATTTACATTGTTCAATTTTTTGAATTTTCAGACAGTGATGAGGATTAGACTTAATACGATCCACATTTAAAAAGGTAAACTATTTGACAACATAGCTTCTCAAATTTAACCGAGAGCTAAAACCATAAAATTTGCCTTGAAAACCAACACAAGAGGCACATCCATGTTGGCATTAGAAAAGTCTTCACAGTGTAGTAACCATGGAGATGTGTCACTTGTTTTATGAGAACTTGTTGATATTTGTACCAAATCCCTAAATGTTTCTCCAGGAAAGAAAATGGCAGAGAGAAACAAAGCTTTTATCCTAGTTACCAACAATATTCACCTCAAGACAACACACAAAACATTTTGACAGTTCTAGCTGGACAGAAGTGGTAGATTTGCCATTCCTCTGTGCTCGAAGAGTGTGTTGCTGGGAAAGCACAGCAGCATTCTAGGAGCAGGAGAATCGATGTTTTGGGCATAGGCCCTTCATCAGGAATGTGAAGGTGATGGGTTCAGCACACCATTGTGCATACACAAGGGCTTACGTAGCTCACAAAGGCAAATAACTAAAAAGCATATTTGAGGAGCCCTTGATTTAACCAGCACCTTCTGGGGCAAGAATGCATTCTAATCATCAAAAACCTTTAAACTTATGTTTTCAGTGACTAGAATTCAAATTTGTTGATCATTCCTACCAGGATCTAATGAAATGAAATACATCATTATCACCACGAGTAGGTACAACCTGCTGGATGTATACAAAATCTCAAATGATGCATGGAATGTCCAAAGAATTTTTTGAATTTTTTGGGTGCAGTGTTGATTGGAATGCAATGAGGAAATGGGAGCAACAGTGAAATGTTTCCATCAATAAGCATAGATGTCTACACTGTGATATTTCCACACAAAGTTGTTTTATTTTCATTGAAAGAGTGATACAAGGTGATGTCATTTTTCTTAAATAAATAACCAATGTGTCAGTACTTCCCTCAGAGGTTGAACAAATTCATCAGTTGGGGTTGACTGAATTTTCTCTTTGCCCATAGACCTTTGTATTCATTCATTTGATATATAATTCACTCAGAGGAAAATGATTTATATTTGAGGGAATTGGTTTGCACATCATATTTAAAATTTTCAGAAGTCATTTGAAGTGGTCATACTTGGCACAAAATCGCACAAATCTAAAACTATTATTTAAACTTGAGAAAGAGAGGGCTTTTTTTCTAAAATTTTGCCATGGAATTGATGCCAAGTTCAAATCCTGGATGTCCTCATCAGTAACAGACCAAATTAATTAACTGCTCTGCTCCTCTGAGTTCTCAACTTCAGATTGAGTCATCCATTCCCACCAAGGTGGGAGGGAATGAAAAGGGGTTTGATTGCATCTGCCTTGCCCCAAAGTGCACCGAGTCACAAAACACAACCGGAAAAAGTGTAGGCGTCCGCAAGACAGTTACCAAGCCTCCCAAGATACAGCAGATGTGGAAAATTGAGGAATGGTCATTGTGGGGGCTGTCAAATACTTGGAAAGAACGGACAAATTTACAAAAGAATTTTGCATAAAATCATACAGATGTTTAAAACATTTTAATCACCTTTTCGTCTTCTGCAGTAACACCTTAAATTAGGCTGTGGTACTAACACATACCCTGCAGTTTGCAGATTTCTGGATCTGGTCAATGTATCTGTTTACAGAGAAAAGAAAGTTCAGTTCCAAACACAAGTCGTGAAAAAGGGCAATTATTTACAGAATTAATTTCCTGTCTTTGTAAAAAAAATTAGCTGCAGGATTTGTGCTCCTTTTACCAGAGGGTGACATAAGTCGTCCCATTGGGTCACAATTTGCAGATGTGGACTATATTTAAACCAACAGGATTAAAGTAAAATGCATCATCAATAGCCTAATACCAATTGCAGCAACAGCCATAAGCTAACAATGTCCAGAATTCCTATAAAGCATCTAGAGACAGAAAAAAAGAATTCTGGTTGAGGTTTTGAAAGCACAAATATTAGTAGGAACACCTATTACCTTAAAATATAAGTAGTGTTTGGTGCAACTTGCTAAATATGTCAGCAAGGGTTCCACATATTATTATTCAGAGTTCACAAAAATAATTCTCCCCCTCGACAAATTGAGGCCCTCTTACAGTGTAATTTATAACCTTAGCTGCACAAAGTTAGAGAATCTATGAACTGCTATTAAATTTAAAATGGAACAACAGACACTCAGCCAAGAACATTCCTAAGCTCTGACACAATTACATGCACAGCCTTCTTGTAAAGTTGCTTAAGATAATGCAAAGAAAAAGAATAATCAATGGTTTTAAGAAATTGTAATGTTATTTATTAGAACTGAGCAACTTTTCTCTTCAATTGTAGCAGACATGATTTTCTTTCTTTGACATTTTCTTCATTTACAGACTGCTCCTGGCCTTTTGCGAAACTCCGTAATAACTGTTCCAGATTGGAGGGCGAGACAATATAAGCAAACTGCAAACCTCCTCACCACTTCCATTGTGCATGTTATTCCATGGAATCAGTCACCGGAAATTTGCTTTACAGGCACAGAACAGAATTGCAGTTTATTTTCTCTTTAAATTGATGGGCATTCAGAATAAGAGATTACATACCTTATTTGGTTAAATTACTATCTAACAATTAGTCTACTCCCCTATCTAATATACTAAAAATATTATTTATAAATCAAGGTATATAAATTACATGAATTGAAACATTGCATATGTAGCATTGACCTGTGATTGTCCTGTGTGATGTGAAAAAAGATGGATTTAAATGTAAGAGAAGCAATCTTGGTGAAAATACCTGAAATGTGTCATGATTTTTTGCCAAGCATGTGAAATTGCCTCAGGCAGTTCTTTTAACAAATCAATGAAGACAACTCAAATTTAATAAATCATGGGTTATTCTGGACTTGCATCTTACGGTTAGAATGTTAGTCACAATTAGTCTTACTTACATCATACATTTGTAAAGAACGAAGTTATGATTTTCAAGTTCAATTTTATCAGTTTTGGAAGAGGGAACAGTTCAAATCCATGCATAGGAATGATGGGCAACAAAACTAATGACTAAAGAAAGCATCATTAGTCTCGGCTTTTTGTATGTTTTTGAACAAACTTCCTTGTACTAATAAAGAAACCAATAAGCCTCTTACAAACGCCTTAGGATTCCAGTACCCCCATCACCATCGCTAATGTATGAGTCTTCCATTTCCTGACCAAATTGGAAATAACTAAATGCTAGGCTATATTCTCAGATGAAACATCAATATCTTTCCAGGTTATGAACTGCTGTTATACCTCATGGTCAATATGTTAGTACAACTTTAAGAGGCATGCTCATGATATCATGACTGAATCATATCATGTAATCTGTGGAGGTGCTGGTGTTGAATTGGAGTGGGCAAAGTCAGAAGTCACGTGACACCAGGTTATAGTCCAACAGGTTTACTTCAAATCACAAGCTTTTGAAGCGTTGCTTCTTTGTCAGACCTCACCTGATGAAGGACCAGTGCTCCAAAAGCACGTGATTTCAAATAAACCTGATGTACTATAACTTGGTGTTGTGTGACTTCTGACTTTGATGGTATCCAGATCTCACATTCCATCTTATCTCAGATCACTAGAAGTATGGCAAGTTAATGGAAACATGTTCTTCTGTTGTAACTAAAAGCCTAACGATAGCTTAGACACATAGTGTCTGATCAATGCCATGCTTCTTGATTACAGTTCGCCATAATATCTGCTGGTTGGATTATTTAATATCAAGATATCTACTTCTAGTTTCTTTATGAGAGATATAATAAGATTTACCACTTCAGTGAAAACATCCTGTTGGAGATATTCAGTAGCCATAAACCCATTGAAGATGAAGAAAGTCTTTGATTGGACAGTTACATTATGCATCATCCCCCACAATCTGTCCATACACTTTATTAATCTTTATCCTTTTGTGATTGCTTTCTCCAAATTACACAACATCTTGACTTGATGTCGTCTGCAGATATAAATGCACTGTCCCGGAGTCCTTTGTTCAACTCATTATGGTAGAAAGCTGAAACACCAGGACTAACCTTGAAAGAAAATTGGATGCCCAACCCTGCCAATTCCATTTCTCTCTGCTGTTTGGGGCTGGGCCTTTACTCTGAATGTTATACTTTAAACAAACCACTCTTCCGTCAGCTAAAACACGTTTAAAGCTGACTTCTAACCCTACATGTGCCAGAGGAGTATGCAATGTTTTACAGGTCAACTAAGGCACTGATTACTGAACAGTTTCTGAAAGATTGCAAAGAGTGTTTTCACAGGGTTTGATTTTCCTCTTGATGAACATCATCTCAAAGTAGGCGAGAATGTGAGACCAAGTCTGAATATGCTGAGCAGAATTCTAGCTGCCTGCAACTCTAACCTGAATGGATAGAAGATAAAATACTTGAAAAGACCATAAGTATGTAAGAAATGGGAACAGGAGTGAGCAGTTCAGTTCCAGGAGCCTGATCTGCCATTCAATGGGATTGTGACTAATCCAACAGTCTTCACTTCCTGCCCTTCCCCACAACCCTTGATTGCTCTACTGATCAAAAATCTTTCGCCGCCTTAAATATACGCAAGGACTCTGCCCCTACAGCTTTCTGTGGCAATGTGTTTCAAGCTTTCAAACTTCTAAGGAAAGAAATTCCTCCTCATCTCAGTCTTAAATTGGCATCGCTTTATCCTGAGAATATGCACTCTTGTCCTAGACTCTCCCATGAGGGGAAACATCTTTTCTGTATTTGCCCTGTCAAGCCCCTTAAGAATCCTATATTTTTCAATGAGATCACTTTTCATTCTTTAAATTAAGGGACTAGAGTCCCAACCAGTTTAGTCTTTGTTCATGAGACAATCCTTCCACATGAATTATCATCTTAGTGAACATTCTTTGAACTGCCTCCAATGAAACAGGATTGTTTCTTAAATTAAGGGACCAAAACTGCTGACAGTATTTCAGATGTGGTCTCACCAGCACCTTGTATAGTTGCAGTGAGACTTCCCTATTCTTATACTCCAAACCTCTTGAATAAGGCGAAAGTGGAAACTGCAGATGCTGGAGATTAGAATCAAGAGTGTGGTGCTAGAAATGCACAACAGGTCAGGCAGCATCCGAGGAGCAGAAAAATCGACGTTTCGGGCAAAAGTTCTTCATCAGCATTCCTGATGAAGGGCTTTTGCAGCACCACACTCTTGACCTTTGAAATAAGGGCTAACATTCCATTTGCCTTCTTGATTAGCTGTTTCATCTGTATACTAGGTTTCTGTGTTTCATGCATAAATCCCCCTGCCCCTTTCTGCAGTTTCTCTCCATTTAAATAACACATTGTTCTTTGGTTCTTTGGTTCTCCCTTCCAAAATGAACAAATGCACATTTTCCCCACATTATAATGCATTTGCCAACATTTTGCACACTGACTTAACCTATCAATATAACTACCTGTAGCCCTCTCACAACCCGCTTTGCCATTTTTTTTGTGTCATCTATAAATACAGCTACAATACATTCACTTACTTCCTCTAAGTCCTCTGTATATATTGTAATCAGTTGCAGCCTCAGCACTGGTCCCACTGGTCATGGGTCACCAACCTAGAAAAGTTCCCTTTATCCCCATTCACTGTTCCATCCCCATGAGCCAATTCTCTATCCATACCAATATACTACCTCCAACACTGTAGGAGGTACCTTACAGCTTAACTTTTTGTGAGGTACCTTTTCAAGCGCCTTCTGCAAGTCCATATTGGCTCCCCTGTATCCATTCTGGTTGAGATTTCCTTGAAAATCTCTAATAAACTTGTCAGGCACAATTTCCCTTTTGTGAAACCATGCTGAGTCTGCTTGATTAGACTATGATTTTCTAAATGTTCTGCTATTATTTCCTTAATAATTGATTCCAATACCTTTCCAACAGCCTATCGTTACCCACCTTTCTGGAGTGTCACATTGGCAGTTTTTCAATCCTTGGGTATTTCACCACAATCCTAGGATTTATTTTGGAAAATTACAACTAATGTATCCAATAATTCGGTAGTTACCACTTTCAGGATCTTAGGATGCAAGCCATCTAGACCAGGGGACTTATCTGTCATTAGCCCTACTACTCCTCTGTTTCTTTAGCATTAATGGGATACTCAAAGCATCTTCCACTGCAAAGACTGATGCAAAATATCCATTTAATTCCTTTACCTTGTTTGTATCAAACATCTCCTCAGATTCATTTCCTACAGGCCTATCTTCACTTTGATCTCTCTCTTCCTTTTTATATGTTTAAAGAAGCACTTATTTGAAAAGATGGGAGTAATCAAGAAAGTGACATCTCTAAAACCTAGACCAGTAGCATAATACCACTGAAAGAAATAGAAAACTCAGAGTTGTATAGATCCAAAGGATCTCAATAAAACTTTGAATCTATCTCAGTTCCCCATACCTAACAGTGAAGAGATTTTGACACAACTTTCCAAAGCAAAAGTCTTTACTTGCACTTGTGCAAAGAGTAGCTCCGAGCAAGTAAAATAAATGAAAACACCAGTTTGCTGATTATGTTCTGGGCACTATTTGTGATATATTTGATGGTTGCGCATGACATTTAGCACAAGAGTTCCATCAGTCCTCAAGTCCAACCTGAATGGATAGAAGATAAAATATTTGAAAAGACCATAAGAATGTAAGAAATAGGAACAAGAGTGCACTGTTCCAAAAAAAGTATCAATGCAGACAGCACAAGATAATCATTAACAGTGCTGGAGTGGAAATCATTGTGAATGGTCTAGGGATGTGGAGATGATGAATGAAGTCATTACAGACCAAAATCAGGATCTTGTGCAACTGCTACAGGAAGGTGTAAAAGCAAAAGACCTGAAGTCTGGTACATCGCTCATGTACTGACAGCAAAAGAATTTCACTCAGATCCTGACAAGGTGAAAGCTATAGCAGTGATACAGAGATCAAAAGTAATGACAGCAGTACAACAATTATTTGAAATCATGAAGTATTTAGCAAAATTATTGCCTAATCTGTCATTAAAGTGTGAACCTCTGTGCAAGCTCACAACTCAGGACATGCAGAGTGATACTGGAGCACAATGTAAGAAGCTTTGTTCACTAGAAACAAACAATTAGTGATGACAATGCTACAACATCAATGAGGAATTCACCTTGCAGTGTGATGCTAATGAGTCAGGACCTGGAAACCTCCTTTTCAGCAAGGATAACTAGTTGTATTTGTTCTCAGTGCATTAAAACAAACTGAATGACACATGCTCACATTAAGAAAGAACATTTGGTTATTACTGTTGTTTGACGGTATTTTAATCAATACTTGTTTGGGAGGGGTATAATGATGATGGAGTATGACCATAAGCCACTCCAAAGAATCTTCCTCAAATTACTTATATCTCTTGTAAAGCATTTGTGAAGAATGTTATTTAATTTGCAAATATATCATCTGGATGTGAGATACGAGCAAAAAAAATGTACATTGCTGATATGCTGAGGAGAGCAGCACTCCCTATATGAAAGGTTGAAGATTCTACATTGAGTGTGAAACCTTAAAGATTCAATAAAAAACAAAAACTCAGCAAGCTCTGGAACTGGAACCCAGCAGAGACTTGAATCTGAAAGACAGGCATCTTGCTTAAATCAAGCAAACTGTTGTCCTACGTGTGCTAAAGGTACAAAAGATTCCTGAAAACAGTAAAAACACACCAGTCACATAAATAAATAGTCCATCTGAAGACTAATGTTACACTTACTGAGGCCAGAAATCAGGATAAATTTGATTGATAAAATCAGGGTGCAACAAGAGAAAACCAATTGTAATATTGCTTTATCAGGTAATATCAGACTTGCATAGAGCAATTGTCACCTTGATTGTACGTGGTTAATGGAAACGGTCAGATATATCATCCAGACTGCAATCACATATGCACAAGTAAAGAAGCTGTTCTTTCACTTCAAGCAGCTGATCAGAAAAATGTGAGTTTTCTAACTTCACACGATGACCATCAGTATTAGAGGTCACTATTCTTCAACAACGGAAATGGATAAGTAATAACTGTTACCATGGCAACAACACTTCCGACAAGAATGACCCATTCTGGAATAGCAACATTGCCTCAGAAACAAACAGATACAAGAGAACTAGCCAATGAGAACATTCAATCATATCTTTAATAGACCTGCACTATGTAAAGGTCTATGTATGCAATGCATGTACAAAGACTGAAAGATCTGGGACTGATATGAGTTGGCATGCAGTTTTTGTTAACCAATGAACATTCCCTTCATTGACAATAGATATTTGTCAACTTGCAAGCAATTGGCAGTGCATGCAATGTTATTTAATGAAAAGGGAAATATGTTGTAAGATGCAATTGTGCATAATGTATCAGAGAGCTTACCATAGCCGTTTGACACTACCTTTGTTGTAAGAGCATTTACTTTATTTTGTGATGGTCATTAGATACATTATATGAAACAATTTGTACAAAAAAAAATGACTGTTGTCCTGTTTAATGCTCTACATTCTGTCTTAGCTGAAATTCGGAGACTGCCCATCAATTCAGTCTACCAGCAAACGCACAAACAATTTTCAGATTCAAAGTAAATTGCAAAGATAAAGCAATACATCAGCTTCTTACAATTTGGAGATCGGTAAGTACAGGTCACAGATGCTTTCTCCCAGCTTGACTATTATCTGTGTGAAGTGTTCTAAATAAACTTTTGCCTACTTCCCTACCTTGTCTCTATTGTACCGAGTATATTTGTGGCTTATCAATTACACAGATGACACACCAGCACCTGTACAGAGTTCCATGAGAAGAAAGATTATTGCCACAACTTTGCATGTTCAGGTATTCACACACAAAAAAAGGCTTCAATGTGGCCACATGCAAGTCATTGCAGGTGAATTTTTAAAAGTTCAGACTATTTTGTGCTAGGTATTCACATACAAGAATCAGAAATCATCTACTTTTCATTTGCTATTACTTTCAGACTGGTAATGTCATATAAACTAACTTCAGTGCCGAATTATAATTCCATTGCATGGGTTCAACGTATGTCTTAAACTTGCAGTATGCAAAGTTAAAAATAACACAACTCCCGGTTATAGTCCAACAGCTTTATTTGAAAGCACTAGCTTTCGGAGTGCTGCTCCTTCATCAGGCGGTTGTGGAGTATAAATTTGTAAATTCTGTGTCTTATGATCTCATACTGCACAACCACCTGATGAAAGAGCAGCACTCCAAAAACTAGTGCTTTCAAATATACCTGTTGGACTATAACACGGTGTTGTGTGATTTTAACTTTGTACACCCCAGTCCAACACTGTCACCTCCAAATCAGTATACAAACTTCTTGAAAAGTCTCATGAGGAAAAGAACATTTGGGAGTACTCACGCAAATTCCCTGTTTCAGTTCTGACTAATGTTCCACATTAGATTAGATTAGACTTACAGTGTGGAAACAGGCCCTTCGGCCCAACAAGTCCACACCGACCCGCCGAAGCGCAACCCACCCATACCCCTACATTTACCCCTTACCTAACACTACGGGCAATTTAGCTTGGCCAATTCACCTGACCCGCACATCTTTGGACTGTGGGAGGAAACCGGAGCACCCGGAGGAAACCCACGCAGACAACGTGCAAACTCCACACAGTCAGTCGCCTGAGTCGGGAATTGAACCCAGGTCTACAGGCGCTGTGAGGCAGCAGTGCTAACCACTGTGCCACCGTGCCGCTGTGGCATAGGTATGTAGGAAATATGAGTAGATGCAAGCCATTTAGGCCCTCCAGTCTGCCTCTCTGGTCTATAAGATCATTGTTTATCTGTCCCACACCTCAATTTCTCTTTTAGGCCAACTCCTTTTACCTTCAATTCCTCAAATTTCAAACACCTATCTTGTCATCTTCAAATACTTTCAGCAATCTAGCCAGGTTTTCCTCATTTATTCATTCATTTCCCTCATGAATCATCATGTTCAAATTTATGAACTGGGCCCATCATCTGTAAATGTAACATGGGATTTTCATTTTCTTTTTGCAGCCTTATTTTCCCTGACAATATATAAACTAAGCAATAAACAAAAGGCTGACTAACATGTCTTGTTTTGTGCATGATTCAGAAATTACATCAAATTTCCACAATAAGCTGAAAGTGAAAGTAGTTTGTTATGAAATGCTCGGTTTATTTAATGAGATGAGAAAGAAGGCAAAACCTGCATTCGTGCAGCATCTGCCACCATCCAGAACAGCAAAAAACAATTGGTTGAAATGCAAAGCTGTAATTGTTCCAACAAAAGTTGTGTAAAAGTTATATGCCATTCATTTCCCAGTCAAAATATTGGAATTTTTTTTAGTATATAAAGATATTTCAGTTTTGCATGAAGAAAATTTTTCAAATCCATTTCCTAACTGTGTCCAAACTTGGGAACAGATGTGAAATTTTACTCGAGAGTGTGGTGCTGGAAAAGCACAGCAGGCCAGGCAGCATCCGAGGAGCAGGACAATTGATGTTTTGGGCATAAGCTCTTGATCGGGATTCCTGAGGAAGGGCTTATGGCCTGAAACATTGATTCTCCTGCTCCTCGGATGTTGCCTGATCTGCTGTGCTTTTCCAGCACCACACTCTTGACTCTGATCTCTAGCGTCTGCAGTCCTCATGTTTGCCCTATGAAATTATACTGCTTGATTTGTGAGGTACAGTTATTTGTAGTTATGTACACCTTTTCAAAATTTTCTAAATTTTGCTATTTTATAAAAGTTATATTGGCTGTTACTCTTATCCCCACACATGAAAAGATGAGGGGAAAAAAATACTTAACTATTTTGTCACATCAACTGCACTGACATAAAATATACTTCTCCATTGTGAAGACAGTTTTCAAACACGATCTAGATCTGTAAATAGTCATTTCCACGATGTAAAATATACACATTTTAGGACTTAGGACTGTTTATCTCTTCAAACCTGCTTCACCATTAAATACAATCATGGCTGATATGGTGTCAGCTTCACTTTCCTATCTGTGCCCTGTAACCCCTTTGCCTTTCTGGAAAGTAGAACTCAGGAGCAGGAGTAACAAATATAACGTTAAAGATTTGACAGTAACTGATAAAACTAGCTAAATAAGTTGATCATGTTATACTCAATCCATACTGTACAACATCTCAGATGAATATCATAGACTTAAGCTTTGTAATTGGCTGACTATTCATAGGTTTAACAGAGATCTGAGGCACATGCGTGAGGTCTGAAACTGATTCCACGTCCACATCTTTGAGATTTTCTGGAACTTTTCCAATTTAAATAATTTAGGTTTTGAATACCACACACTGGAAGGTTCAAGTAACTGCAGGCTTAGATTTTTTTTCTGTCACCCTTGGAAAAAATATCTGAAGTTATTTCCAGTTCCAAAATAGAACTTAGCTCTGAATCCAGACTTCATCCAATTTTGCCCTGGTCGTTTTCTGTGCTAGACAATAATCAGTAAGTTTGCATTATCAGTACTGACTCTGAATTTAAACAATTATTAATCTGGATAGGTACACAATTATTTGCATTACTTTGCAAATTTGAATACAACTTCTGTACATGCAAGTACTTTCGTTTCTGTATGTTTCAGTAAAGTTACACTTTCAAAATGTAAGAAGAATTCTTCTGTATGGTTGGATCTACAGATAATATGAGTGGTTCGAAAGTCAGGTTTTATGATTGTTGGCTACAGGAAGTTCTGCTATAAGGGGTAGTTGCGTTGCTGTGCGATCCCGCACTATACAAAATCACCCAATACAGATACACTTAGAACGTTGGCGATGTTATCGCATTATAGCCAACACACATTTTAAAAGTTTGCATTTTGAAAAAGTGTTCCCTATTCACCCAATCGCATTATAGCCAATTCACGTTAATGAAAGACACATTCATAAGTTTATAAGATATAGGAGCAGAATTAGGCCAGTCGGTCCATCGAATCTGCTCTGCCATTCGATCAGGGCTGATATGCTCCTCACCCCTATTTTCCTGCCTTCTCTCCATATCCCTTCAACCCATTTCCAATTAAAGATCTGACTAACTCCTTCTTAAATACATTATAGCAGGACTACATATTCATAGAACTAAAACTTCCCCAGAGATACAAATAAGCAGAGCAAGTGACAAAAGATTTAAAAGCGTTTTATTTCACACACAGAATGAAAGGACCCTCAAATTTGACAACACTTGTAAATGGAAAGATGAAGCTTGTTCTATGTGAGCTGCATTTGGAAATTAAAATGAATTTCAGTAAAATCCATATTTTCATGAAAAAAATGAAAATTGCACCCTGTACCTGAAGGGTTACTGAATTAACTACCAAAGTGCTTTATGCTCATATCTGTCTATTAAAACATTAATTTTAGTCAAGCAAACTAACAATATATTTTTGAAATACTAATTCTATATTATGTAATGTTTGTGATGACTACCCAACTTCATGAGATTTTATGACTGTATTAGACATCATTACAAAATGGCAAAAATATAACATTAATAAGCTTGATATAAATTTGCCATATTAACCATTAATAACATGGCACTATTTCACTTCCCTCCTGTATTGTGCTTCATTTGTCAACTAATCTTATGCAGAAATCCATTCTAAATAAACTGGGATATCCTGTATAACTACCTTTTCTGAATAAGTATGCAAAGCAAAATTAGCCATAGACTGCATTTTATTTGAGGGTGTTTAATATATTATTGTTAACAGTACAGAGGGGAACACACTTGGGAATTGATCAACTTAGCTGTGTAATCCTGAATGAAATGAAGTGCAGAAAATAAGCTGAAATTTAGTTGATACTGTACTCAAAAAATATGCATATTGGCTGGATTTAGTGAGGACTGTCATGGTGGAAATGATGGCGTTGGGCCCAATTAATTGTAGAGAGGCAATTAATTGTAGAGAGGCCCTCACAGCGCCTGTAGACCCGGGTTCAATTCCCGACTCAGGCGACTGACTGTGTGGAGTTTGCACGTTCTCCCCGTGTCCGCGTGGGTTTCCTCCGGGTGCTCCGGTTTCCTCCCACAGTCCAAAGATGTGCGGGTCAGGTGAATTGGCCAAGCTAAATTGCCCGTAGTGTTAGGTAAGGGGTAATGTAGGGGTATGGGTGGGTTGCGCTTCGGCGGGTCGGTGTGGACTTGTTGGGCCGAAGGGCCTGTTTCCACACTGTAAGTCTAAGTCTAAGAACTTTCTAACCTTGAAAGGTGGTAATAAGCCACTCTGTACTGTACTGTGATATAGGTTTACCTTAAATCTCTGCCATACAGGAGATCTTTTCCAAATTTTTGACTGTCAGCAAAAGAACGGCAATATAATTCAACTCCAATATGGTTTAAGACTTGGCTGGGGGAGCTTACAGGTACTGTCCTTCCCATACATTCCTTCTCGGTGTAGGAGTTACAAGATTAGAAGGTGTCATTGAAAGATGCTTGGCAAGTTGCTGCATTGCATCTTGTAGAGGTACACACTGCTGTCACTATGTGCCAGTGGTGGAGGGAATGAATAGTTAAGGTATTGGATCTGGTGCAGTCAAGAGAGATTGTTTCCCTTGAATGGTGTCAAGCTTCTTGTGTGCTGTTGGAGTTGCATTCATCAAAGGTGCTTCTGTATCAGAAACTTGGGGAGAGCTGATGTAAGCTCAGACTGCTGTTATCATAGCTGCTTAAAGGGGATGTCAGCAAGCAACCCTAGAGTAGTCAATTCTTCAACAAATAACTTGGATTGCTGAGTTCATACCACAGCCTAGTATCAGTGGCTCCAGAAGCATGAAGCTGTTACTATCACTCAGGTTGTGACCATTTTGTCAACATTGCCATTTCTCTCTTCATCTGCTCCTCTCACTTCCACGAGCTTGTTCTGCTCTGTGTCACCTCTGTACATTCACTTTGTTGTGGGAGATGCAAATGACATCACCCAATTCTGAAAGTTCAAAATCAGACCAACGTTGTTCAGAATGTATCATATTATTACCCAATCTCTGGAAACCAACAAACATTTTTACAATCACAGGAAAGGCCAATAGGAAACAATCTAAAATCTGACCAAACTAAAAGTATTTAATATTTTAAAATATTGTCAATTGGTGAGTGATGGTCAGTCTTGTGTGTCTGTCCATAAAAAGCTGAGGCAGAGGCCACTACCATGATCAGGAAGCTGGGAGACTCAATTAGTATGATAAAGTTGTACTGCATGGAAACAGACCCTTCACTTCAACTCATCCATGCTGACCAGAAATCTTAAACTGACCTAGTCCCATTTGTCAACACTTGTCCCATATCCCACTAAACCTTTCTTATTCACATACCCATCCACATGCTGTAATTGTACCCACCTCCACCACCTCCCCGGCAGCTCTATCCATACACGCACCACCATCTACATGGAAACGTTCCTCTTTAGGCTCCGTTTATATCTTTCCCCTTTCACCTTAAACCTACGTCTAATTTTGGACTCCCCTACCTAGTACAAAAGACCTTGGTTATTCACCCTATCCATGCCCCTTGTGATTTTATAAACCTCTGTAAGGTCACTGCTCAGCTTCTGACTGTAGGGAAAATTGTGAGGATTGTAGGGAGATGACAACTGTGAAACGGAGCAAATCAGTACGTAATGGGGAAAGATAACAGGGCATAAGAAAGAAAGGAGTAATGTGGTCTGGGGATAGGGAGGTCATTGACAGTCAGCACTGCCTGTCCTTTGATGTGGGCAGACAGTGCTCTATTTTATCTGATATGATGATGTGGCAGACCTGGGCTTCAGGGGGTAAAGTATGGAGATGAACATTTAAATAAAGCAATTTGGGACAGATCAAAGCTGATGAGGTTGATGTGAAGACAACCATGAAGGAAATATCATGATATGGGGAGTCAACTAGAGTGAGAGGGTGAGTCTGTGATATTTAGATTTGATTCCCTACAGTATGAAAGTAAGTCCTTCCGCCCAACAAGTCTACACTGACCATGCAATGAGAAACCCACCCAGACCCTTTCCCATACCTTAATTTACTCCTGACTAATGCACCTAACACTATGGGCAATTTAACATGGCCAATCCACCCTAATCTGCACATCTTTGGAATGTGGGGAAAAAAAAGAGCACCTGGAGGAAACCCATGCAGACCTGGGGAGAATGTGCAAACTCCACACAGTCACCTGAGGCTGGGAATTGAACCTTGGTGCCTGGTGCAACGAGGCAGCAGTGCTAACCACCATGCCACCCCAATCTGTGACTGAGGGTGACTTTGTAAAGCGAAACTGTTATTTCCTTTCATCGTTATCCAAGTGGTGTGCAATGGAGATGAAAATGTCATCCACCATAAACAGAGTGGGAGTGCTTCGTGTGTCATTCTGTGAGGGAGGGGCTCCATTTTTCTGTGATGTGAAGCACCTTAAAGGGCAATAGTTTGAAATAGACACCTGTGAGCACAAATGCTGTGTGTGAACCTTATGCATTGGCCTAGTGTCTGAAGTCCAAATCCTGGCCCCAATGCATTCTTAACCACATCATGCAACGTTCCAGATCTAATGGCTGTGATAGACAAGCAATGTATTGCAGCCTGGAAAAATTCACCTTAGTTGTCAAAGTAACAATCACCATGTAAGGTTTGATAGTCTCCACCTCGGGCAGGAATGCTTACATCAAACTTTGAAACACAGTGGAACATTAAGATTTCTGGCCTCTGTATTTCATTTACTCATTCAGCTGAAGATGAAAAGTGAATGTATGTTTACAGATGTGAGAGTGTATGTACACTGAAATTTTACTTGCACCACCCACATGACCTCTGAAGATCTCATTTGCCTTTTACTTCCTACTACATGTTGATCTAGTCCTGGGCTCTGAAGGTGGGAGAAGGAGGGGAGTCTCTCCTATAGTGGAGCCTGTTGGAGTTTTGGTTGTGTGACCCCAGGTGTGTTGTGGCTAGAGGGCCCAGCCGTGCTGTGTGTGATCTGCCTGGAGATAAGTTCACCCACCTCGGCTGGAACTCTTACTGGGCTAAAGGTGGCAGACAAGATGGACGTGGAAGAACCAGTCAGCTCTGGAGTGTGATGAGAAGAAGATTCTGCGGTGCTGTTGGTGGTGGTGGGGGTCAGTGTGTGGTTCCTCCTCAGGCTGAGTTCCTATAGACAATGCTCTGTCTCCCTAAAGCAAAGGAGGTTATGATCCTTTGTCCCTCTGTCACCTTGCTGCTGCTGGTAAGCACCGATGGTTAGAGCGACAGAGTACAGGTCTGTACATATACCCAGCTGACTTTGAGAGTGCTAGACCTTACTCTCCAAGGACAGCATCAACCTGTCCATGGAAGCAGCCAGACACTTGCATTCCAAAGGCAGCATACTGCATACAGCATTGGTAGAGTCCTCCAGTCTGACAGTCAGTTTACTCAGTGCCTCTAACAAACCTGCCCACAGCTGCTGCTGCTGTTTCTGCTCATATATCTGAATGAAAGTGTTAATTACTGACACACGGTGTCCTCTCCTGCCTGGCAAGGAGCAGGTGCCTGGTCTCTGGCATTACCCCAGAAGCCAGCAACCCTTGGCATTTCTTGATTAATCAGCTGTAGAGATGGCAGTGATGTGCTCACCAGCAGGCGCTCCCATCTCTAATCCACCCAAAGTAGCCAACTAGTCAATATGTGAGCTGGCGCAGGGTACACGCCCTCACTTACCAGTACATCCTCTGAGGGTTCCTTGAGGGGCCACTCTCTTGATGGCAGAGACTGCAGATTCCACTGGTGCCTCCGGGAGACAGAGAGAAAGTACCATGAGAAAGGAATGGGTAAAGTTAAGAATACATTCGGAGTGCAAGGTAATGGAAAAGCAACATAGCAATGGACAATGCATCTTACTAGGTTGTTGGGAATTGGAAGTTTTGGCATCACCATGAGACCGATTGCCGTTCTCACCTACCTAATAGGGATGAGGAGATGAACATTGGACACCCTGTAACCTGTCTTGGCTCTTTCTGCCCTGTTGTGGGCCATTGTCTCTTGGAAGGAGAAAAAAGGGATTGAGTGAGATGAAAGTACCATTAGTCTTGGTGGAGGTGGGGGAAAGGTGTGAGTTGTCCCAAAGAAGTGAGCAGATCATGCAAGATCAGTGGTGCAGGAGGTGTGTGGGTGAAAGCAAACGATGGAAGATGCAGCATGCAGCATTGAGCCCTGTGGATTGTGAGGCAGAGTGGGAGATAGGTGCTACAATGAAAAGGGAGTGAATGTGAGATGACAGAGAGAAAATAGTGGCACGTATTCTGGTACAGCATAGAAAATCATTGACTGTTTTGCAGCATTGCTGGCTGTTTCTCTCTGGGAGAAAGTGAGAACTGCAGATGCTGGAGATCAGAGCGGAAAATGTGTTGCTGGAAAAGCGCAGCAGGTCAGGCAGCATCCAAGGAGCAGGAGAATCGACATTTCGGGCGTGAGCCTTCCTGAAGGAGGGCTCATGCCAAAAATGTTGATTCTCCTGCTCCTTGGATGCTGCCTGACCTGCTGCGCTTTTCCAGCAACATATTTTCAGGCTGTTTCTCTGGGTCAGCATTGACCCAGGAGGCAACTTCTGCCTGAGCC
Organism: Hemiscyllium ocellatum; assembly: GCF_020745735.1. Classification (NCBI taxonomy): domain Eukaryota; kingdom Metazoa; phylum Chordata; class Chondrichthyes; order Orectolobiformes; family Hemiscylliidae; genus Hemiscyllium; species Hemiscyllium ocellatum. Next base: position 29,194,341 of record NC_083432.1, read on the forward strand.
AGCAGGGTCTGGTGATATGATCTGTTGTTATGGTATTGAGGGAAGAGGACAGCTTTCCTCTGCACCACCCTATCCTTCAGGATCTCCTCATCCCTGATGACCAGTCAGGGTCAAACTGATCTTTGTCCGTCATGTCTGGGAAATTCTTCAGATGAGAGAAACATGTAGTACAGCTCAGATCAGCACCACTTGACCCAGTAGATAAACTGTGTTTTGAGGATGGAGCCAGCACTAGGAATCCTGGATGTCCGATCATAGGAAGCAGTTCCATGAAGGGGAGATAATCTGAGTGGCTAATACATAGCTAATAAGGTGAGTTTCAGATAATAATATGAGAAATTCAGACTCACCGAGGGAAAACCTGCAAGAAACTTGCCAAAAGTCAGACTTAGCTGACTTCAAGTCAAAAGATTATGGCTGCAATCTGTGTTAAGTGATTTTCACTTTTGAAATTTTAGTATACTTACAAATGTAGAATTGAGGAGAAAGTGAGGACTGCAGATGCTGGAGATCAGAGCTGAAAATGTGTTGCTGGAAAAGCGCAGCAGATCAGGCAGCATCCAAGGAGCAGGAGAATCGATGTTTCGGGCATGAGCCCTTCTTCAGGAAATATAGAATTGAGACAATTTTAACACTACCAGCAAGGCAGAAATTGGACCATTAATCAATTCAAATGTTGGCCTTCCTACTGATTTTCTGCCTGAATGTTATCATCTTCAATATTGTCCAGCTCAATTGATCAGGGAGGGGCTTGATGATATGTCATGACATAAGGCATATAAATTCCCATATCATTTACCTTTGAATTTTTGAATTTTAACTCATGATATATTTGTTTTCTGTGTATCTGAAGGGGTTTAATGATTAACTTGTCAATATTTCTATAGCCATGATGGTTTATTTCAAAACCCAGTGTGAGAGGAAGACATCTTAGAGAATAAAAAAGTTTTGTTTAGATTAGCTTACCTACAATATGAAAACAGGCCCTTTGGCTCAACAAGTCCATACCAACCCTCCTAAGTATAACTTACCCAGACCCATTTCCCCACACTATATTTACCCATAACTCACACTATGGGCAATTTAGTACGGCCAGGTCACCTGACCTGTACATCTTTGGGATTGGGGGAGGAAACCAGTGCACCCTAAGGAAATCCACACAGATGCAGGGAGAGCGTGCAAACTCCACACAGACAGTCGCCCGAGGCTGGAATCAAACCTGGGTCTCTGGCGCTGTGAGGCAGCAGTGCTAACGACTGAGCCACCGTGTCATTTACATTGTGAGAGTTTTACAAGTGAACAAGGTGTACAGTTGTGCATTCAGTGCTAATTTAATAGGTACTGGACTGATTTTTTTTTTCTTTTGAAGAGGGGAAATGCCAAAGTTTAGAAAAAAGGATTTTTTTCTAGTGATGGTTTGGGAGTTCTGCAGGAGCCACGGTTAAAGCTGGACAGGCGACATGGTGGAAAAAGGGAGAAGATAGTTTAGGATTGTTAAAAAAAATTATCTAAGTCTAAAGATTTTAGTTTAAAGTTCCAGACCAGAAGTATGCAGTTAAAACTCTGAAGAGATTATTTGAAGCAGAAAAAATATATGATAGGGTATTTGAAAGCTATTCGATCTTCAAGACTTGGAGTTGAAGCCATAGTTAAGTTAAATTTTATAGGTGAGATAAATAAGGGAAATCATCCTGGTGTGAGTCTTGTAAAGGGGTACTTTGGGGATTTATGTGATTATATTCTATTATTTTGTTTCAAGATCTTTAAATTTGCATTATATTTAAATAGTTTGATTTATTCTATTTTATCACTATTTCTTTTGCACAATAAACATCTATTGTTGAGTTAAACCTAGATCTGCAGCTTTGTGTGCTTATGTTTCAGTGAGACATCATCTCGATTAAACCAGAACAAGTTACAAAATATGATCCATCAAGCCAGATTTCAGTCTGAGATGTGTCTTGTTCAGTGATAACATCAGCCCAAATCATAGCTCAGTGGACACTGGTTGCTGTTTTGATTCCAAGCAACAAAGTGTCTTTCCTGTCAGCAGAGACTCAGCAGCAGAGCAGGGTCTAGAAAAAGCAGCAGGGATCCTCCCAATAGGTTAAAGTCTTCCCTTTCCCACACCTTCCCCAGTTCTTGCCCTGACCTCTCCAGGTACAGACCCCCACTTTGTCTTGAGTGTCCAATGATGGCTTGGTCACTCCAATTTCTTTAGCTGGCAGTTTTATTATTGCCCCGAATTCAGCCACTGGCATGCTGGTGTGGTCTTGTAGTTAAATTCACCAACACTTCAATTTTCTTCAATTAGTCCGAAAATTAATTAAAACTTGGTTCTAACAGTTAAACTATCTGTAAAAGACATTGAAATTACTCTCTCTGTGACAGATATTCTAAAGTCAGAGGCAAGTAAGCAGTCAGTAATCAAACTCAAAGTGACTTATCACTCCACATAAATATATTTTATTTTGATGTTAAATTATGATACAACTCTTATTCACCACATTTAACTATGAAAATAGAAAACATTACCCTGATTTTAGTTCCTGGGTCTGGAATCCAGCACGTTATTTTTAACAGGGCCTTAAGAAACACCAAAATCATAGAAATGCATGTCTGCTGTGAATTGAAAACACATTTCCAACCAAATGCAAATGAACAGAATGGATAAAACAGCAATGGTGACTCAAAAAAGAAAAGTAAAAACTGCAGAAGGTTTGGTTAGGTCTGAATTTGTAAGTTTAATGTCCCACTGAGAATTCAATTCTAAAAACGACGTGCATAAATTATAATAGTTTTAAAGGCCCTAATGGCCAGAATATTCCCAGCCCAGATGAGGAGAGGGGGTGAGTTGTGTAGAAATTCAGATTGGCTTCCTAAAGTGCTTCACTGTATGTTAGTTTTATCCACAAAGCAGACTCTTATTAACTGCCAAGTCAGCAGGGAGCAATGCTGCTTAGGGAAATGCTGAGCAGTATAATTTGGATTAGAACATTGTGCAAAAGTACCTAAATACTGTCTTGACATTCCCATCTGACTTTGCATGATAATAATCACCTTTTATTGACAAAACCATAATGGATAACCTCCTTCCAAAACTCAAACGCTTACCTTTGAAATTGTGGCAAATGTCAGGCTGCATTCATTCAAATGGTTTCTTGTGAAGGTAAATTCAACTTTTGGCAATGGTATAGAAAAGGCACTAGCAAATAGGGTGGCATGGTGGCTCAGTGGTCAGCACTGCTGCTTCACAGTGTTAGGGATCCAGGTTCAATTCCTGCCTCGGGCAACTGTCTGTGTGGAGTTTGCATGTACTCCTTGTGTCTGTGTGGGCTTCCTCCAGGTGCTCTGGTTTCATCCCACAGTCCAAAGATGTTAGGTGAATTGGCTAAATTGCCCATTGTATTAGATGCATTAGTCAGGGGTGAATGTAGAGGAATGGATCTGGGTGGGCAGAAATTGCTATTCGGAGGGTTGGTGTGGACTGGTTAGGCTGAAGGGCCTGTTTCCAGACTGTAGTGAATCTAATCTAATAAAAAAAATTGAGCACCCATGTTCAATGTTCCCTTTTGTTGATCAACCACTTCCATGTCATTTGTTGTACACTGTCACAGAAGGTGAAAGTTGTCAACAATGAGTGCTGGCAGTGCTCTTATTATTGTCGAATTAGCGTTTGTGATGCATTTAAAATTTCATGATGTGGTTTGCTCAGTTGAAGCAACTGTGCACACTTGTACCAGTAGGAGGAGTCTGAAACAAGAAAAGCAATACAAAAAAGAAGCCATGGTTTGCTCATGGAGCTATACATTCTAAGTATCTTGATCAGTTCCATCATAAGAACTTCACATAGGCATATGGAGGCACCTCATTAATTCTGTCCTAATCAACCTAACAGAGTTTCAACACTATTGCAATAAAGCCGTTCAGGGTAGAAACATTGAAAGCTTTTGAAGGGGCTTGTCTGTTTCATTTAGATCATGTAGGATTCCAATAATTCACTTGTCTTGTGATGGAAATGATATTTCTTTCCTTTAAATAAAGAATGTAGCCTAAATTTGCTATCAGCAGAATCTAACATTTCCCTTTACACCACTTTGCTTGTGGGAAGCTTGATTTTTGGAAAATAAAATCTGGATTCCTATTGGTGGTGGAGTTTAAATATTTAAATAAAGGGGATAAGCTAACCAACAAGAAACAAGCCTGACAAAGAAAAGGATGTACTTTTTTGGTACAGTCAGGGTTCGTTCATGCTCAGCAACAAAATTGAGACTGAACCATTGAATAATTGCTGCATGAACCGCAGAATTCAGTGGGAGTGAAAAGATTGTTTCCAAATTTTTTCCTGTACAAGATAGTTGAAGGGTTGGATAAGTGGTGAGATTTTCATGTGATTGCCAGTGATGTTAATCAAGTAGCAACTTAAAAAGCAATAAACAAGTAGATTTCAGTGCAATGCAGTGAAAGAAGATACTCCTTTACATCAAAAATGTTTGAATATGTATATGTCTGGGTCCTAGCTTTATGCTGATGTGTCCTTATTTTTGCAATCTGTGTGAATCTAAGAGAAGATTTCACTGCTGTACTTTGAGGCAGCTAAGAAACCCAAGCTTTAAGTTCCTTGATCCTCCTTCTGTACTCAGGCCAGACTGGAATTGGAACCAGATGTGTACTTTGGCTGCGGCACAGATGTGAGCTTGAAGCTTGGAACAGGACCTGCTGAGTGGCTCTTGGGAGCTTCTTACAAGAAAGAAGAAAATCCAGATACTGGGAAATGCAATCCAGATGTTTCTTTTTCAATCCTTTCACTTGGGGTGGTGCCTGTTCCACATCACTGGCTGCTGCAGATAAGAAAATCAGTTTCTTATGAAGAATAGTTTAGAATTTCCATATATGGTATATACTTCATTTTCAGAACTGTGGGAGATGCTGCAGTATGATTGGTTAGTGAGGCCATTTCAGAAATCATTTCAAGTGCTACTAATATCAGTTGACAAAATGTCTTTGGAAAAGCATTTTGCACTTTTGGGAATGTTTAGGTAGCACTGAAATCAATAACAGATTTAAGTTCCAGGATGAAGTTTGAACATGTTTAATAGTTGGCAAATCTGATTTCATTTGGTGTAATAAACCCAGTGTAGTCTTTTGAAATTGTCTCTGATTATGATGTACTTAAAAAATCTGATTTCTTCCATTTGTTTGTCCCCTCAGCTGTTGCCATATCTGTCTTCAAGGTAACTGTGTTACAGACTACACCATGACAAACCAAAACAAGCAGCATTCTGTTCAGTCAAAATAATATGAGACAGGAACCTCTAGAATCCATTTAATTCCTCATGAAGGCCCCTATTTTTGGCGAGCAGAATTTTCTGACTGTAATTTATTTTCCCATGTTCAACAAGTTCTTGGGTCAGAATTCTTCCTTCCCCTGCCCTTCAGATCGGATAAAATGATAACTACTGAGGGAAGCTGATAAACGGAATTGCAAACTACACCATAGACCTAATCAGCAAAATGCTGAAACGAGACACTCCTCTGCTGCAGTCTTTATCACAATCTCCTCTCACTGTTTATACTTTCAGCAATGTAATTTAGAGATCTTAAACCTGAATTTGTCTTCACATGATAATGTTTCAACATGTGTTACCTATCAGTAACAGCAACTGGGAGATGATACAAGTTCTCTATTGCCATTGGTTGCAAGGCATTGCTGCGGGCTAAACTATAATTTCAGGTAATGAAAAACTGATCAATTCTTGGTTTTGTGTTCCACTTAAGCTCACAGAGGAGGTCCCATTGGAGGCCGTGTTGAACTTTGCTGCAATCTACCAAGTTTATTTTTTCATAACCACACCTCCATGAGGAAACCTATGAATGAATCATCCCTTCACGCAAAAACAAATGTCACAGAGGAGCCATATAAGCAGATATGTGTTGGTCACATTGCTTATTAGAGAGTTGCCAATACCTGGGTTTGCAACCACAACATTCAATTGATCAATGAATAAATTATTACAGCAGTTCTTGTAAGCAGTAATCTTCAGTTTGTCACAAACAGCCCAATGCCATAAGCTCTGATAAGCATGGAATGTACAACCAGGCGATGGGTCTAGTGCAATAGTCTGAAACTGAACACAGGCCAAAAGGAATTGAATCATCCGTCGGAGGGTAATCCCTCAGTGATAATAAAGAATGGGAGGTCTATTTTCTCACCAAATGCCTTCTTGGAAACAAAAGGGTATTTTGCTTACAACCCAAAGTCTGTAGGAATCAAACTGAATGAGAGTGGAAAGCACCAACAACAGGATGTGGATAAAAGTCATGGGTGAATTCTTGTGGGGAATTGCAGGATGCCTGTTTCAGAATTCCAGATATATACTGCTGTAATGCATTAAGCATGTGGAGTACTGAGTGCCTAAAGGAGGACCAATGCACCTGAAGCAGGCTTACACTTTGCAACATTAGGTAACAAACACAAAGGTGGATAGGGCTGCTAGCAGGAAACACCCATCAATCTGCTCAGACACAACTGTAGAAAGAGAACCTTGGGAAAAACTGCCATCAAAACTGTGAAGTAGACATTTCTTAAAGTTTTGGGACTAAGGCAGGTTTTTTGAAACAGATATTTTGGTGATTGATAATTTATTGTCAAGTGGAATATTTCAGATGAAATGTTCAAAACCTTTCAGACGTGCTAGTACTGCTGAATTGTACACAGTGGGGCAGAACTTTCTAGAGATGTTGGGGATCACAGCAACCAGCTGTCAAGCAAGTGTGACTGTCCCATTGTTTCTGCTGTGCAAGCCATATCAGGATTACTCTCAGCGCCATTTGCCAGCGTGATCAGGACTAGGGGAATAGAGCTGCTGTCGGACTGAAAGATTAGATTCTTGAAGCATTGGAATCAATTTGGGGGAAGGTAGACCTGTACAAGCTGCAGAGGGTACTCCAGCAGGACTGAAATCAACATCCAAGACCCGATAGTGTAGATACAAAAGGATGTTCCTGGTGGTGGGAAGTCTAGGATAAGGGGTCACAGTCTAAGGATACAGGTTAACCATTATGGACTGAAAGAGGGAATATTTTTCACTCAAAATGGTGAGCCTATGCAATTCACTATCACAGAAAGTAGTTGAAGCCAAAACATTGTATGATTTCAAGAAGGTATCAGATATAATATTTGAAGATAAGGCAGGTCAAAAGATATGAGGGAAAAGTGACAACAGACTATTGAGTTGGATGATCAGCAATGACCATAATGAATATTGGAGCAGATTCAAAGGGCTGAATGGCCTACTCCAGCTCCTATTTAAAAGGGAATCCTCGCGGGACCACTTGTTAGTAATGTGGGGGATGATTTAAATTAGAATGGTAGGGGATAGGAATGTGTGCAGGGGGACAATAGGGGAAGGAAACAAAAATAGAAATGAAAGATAGAGAAGTAGAGAACAAAAGTGGAAGGCAGAGGAAATAGGACTGGGAGCAAATAAATGTGAAAATGTCAAAAAGACAAGTCTAAAGGGAATATGTCCGAATCTATTGAGCATTTGCAATAAAGTAAATAAATTAGTAGCACAGATAGTTGTAAATGATTGCAGTTACAGAGCTATGACTGTAGGGTGAGCAAGGTTGGGAACCGAAAATACAATAATTAGGAAGGAGAAAGGGAAGGGATGGGGTGCTGAATAACATTATTAGTGGAAGATGAATTCGACACAATAGTTAGAAAGAATACTTGTGCAAAAAATCAAGATGTGGAATCGGTCTGGGTAGAGGAAGAAGCAGCAAAGGGCAGAAAAAGTTACTGAGAGTTGTCTATACTTATAAAAACAGTAATGGTCAGGAAGGAGATGGTGTTAAACAGGAAATCAGAGGTTCGTGCAACAAGGATGTTACTGTGATTATATACACTGAGAAAACCACGTTCAAAAACCTGTTACGGATGAATTCCATGAGTCTGTACAATGTGTTTTTTTCAGACCAGTACATTTAGGAACCAAGGTGGGGAAAATTATTCCTAGATTTGGTTTTGCGCACTAAGAAGAAGTTAATTGATCATTTTGATGTGCAATGTCCTTTTGTAGAATAGGCTACATTGGGATGGAAAGTGATGTAGTCCAATATGAAACTAAGGTCTTACATTTAAATAAAGGAAACTTTGAATGGGTGAGGCATGAGTTAACTGTGATAGATTGAGTAACTTCATTATAAGGCATAGCATTGGATAGGCAATGGTTGATGTTTAAAGACTGAATATATACATTAAAACAGTAATGTGGTTCCCCTGTTCAAGAAGGGGAGTAGAGACAACGCTGATAATTATAGACCAGTGAGCCTTACTTCAGTTGTTGGTAAAGTGTTCGAACAGGTTCTAAGAGATAGGATTTATAATCATCTAGAAAAGAATAATTTGATTAGGGATAGTCAGCATGGTTTTGTGAAAGGTAGATCGTGCCTCACAAACCTTATTGAGTTCTTTGAGAAGGTGAACAAACAGGTAGATGAGAGTAAACCAGTTGATGTGGTGTATATGGATTTCAACAAGGTGTTCGATAAGGTTCCCCACAGTAGGCTATTATACAAAATGCGGAGGAATAGCATTGTAGGATATAGCAGTTTGGATGAGTAATTGGCTTGCTGAAAGAAGACAGAGGGTGGCGGTTGATGGGAAATGTTCATCCTGGAGTCCAATTACTAGTGGTGTACCGCAAGTGTTGGTGTTGGGTCCACTGCTGTTCGTCATTTTTATAAACGACCTGGATGAGGGCATAGAAGGATGGGTTAGTAAATTTGCAGACGACACTAAGGTTGGTGGAGTTGTGGATAGTGACGAAGGATGTTGTAGGTTACAGTGAGACATAGATAAACTGCAGAGCTGGGCTGAGAGGTGGCAAACGGAGTTTAATGCGGACAAGTGTGTGGTGATTCACTTTGGTTGGAGTAACTGGAATGCAAAGAATTGGGCTAATGGTAAGATTCTTGGTAATTTAGATGAGCAGAGAGATCTCAGTGTCCAGGTACACAGATCCTTGAAAGTTGCCACCCAGGTTGACAGGGTTGTTAAGAAGGCATACAGTGTGTTAGCTTTTATTAATAGAGGGATCGAGTTCCGGAACCATGAGGTTATGCTACAGCTGTACAAAACTCTGGTGCGGCTGCACTTGGAGTATTGTGTACAAGTTCTGGTCACCACATTATAAGAAGGATGTGGAAGCTTTGGAAAGGGTGCAGAGGAGATTTACTAGGATGTTGCCTGCTAAGGAGGGAAGGTCTTATGAGGAAAGGCTGAGGTACTTGAGGCTGTTTTCATTGGAGAGAAGAAGGTTGAGGGGTGACTTAATAGAGACATATAAGATAATCAGAGGGTTAGATAGGGTGGATAGGGAGACCCTTTTACCAAGTATGGTGATGGTGAGCACGAGGGGCATAGCTTTAAATTGAGGGGTGATAGATATAGGACAGATGTCAGAGGTAGTTTCTTTACTCAGAGAGTAGTAAGGGTATGGAATGCTTTGCCTGCAACGGTAGTAGATTCACCAACTTTAAGTACATTTAAGTCATCGTTGGACAAACATATGGACAAGTGCATGGAGTAGTGTAGGTTAGATGGGCTTCAGATTGGTATGACAGGTCGGCGCATCATCGAGGGCCGAAGGGCCTGTACTGCGCTGTAATGTTCCATGTTCTATGTTCTATGTAATGCATTCCATTTGAGCAAAACCGCAGATCAGGAAAAATAGCCCTGCCATGGCTAACAAAATAAATTAAGAACTTTGTTAGATCTGAAGAGTTGAAAAAGTGTCCTGAAGAAGAAGCAATGGAAAAGGGTTGAAAGCAGCAGAGAAAGACCACGAGGCTGATGAAGAGAGGAAAGCTGCAGGATGAGTTATTGTGCAAGGAACATAAATGTAGACTGTAAGCACTTCTTGAAAATATCTAAAAGGAAGATCAATGAAGACAAATATTTGCTCACTACAAACTGATATGGGAAAATTGATAAATGGAGAACAAGGAAACGGCAGGGTGAGTAAGCAATATCTTTAGTTCTGTCTTCACAGAGGACATTAGATAACTTTCCAGAAATTCTGTGAAAGCAAGGGTCTACTGGGAACGACAGATTGAAGGTGATTAGTAATAGATTTTTTAAAAATTGCTTCAGAAATTAATGGGTCTCAAAGCTGATTAATCTCCAGGGCCAGATAATCTACATTTCAAAGAATTAAATGAGGTGGCCATGGAAATAATGAATGCACTGGTTGCCATCTTTGAAACTTCTGAAAATTCTGATATTGTCCTGGAAAATTGGATGTAATCACTTCATTTAAACAAAGGAGGCAGGCAGAAAACAGGGAAACCTGGCTTCCCTAACATCAGCAGGGAAAATGTTGGAAGCTATTACAAAGAATGTGATACAGGACAGCTTAGAAAATACCAACACTGAGCAGGGGACAGGGAAGTGTGGACATCAGGCTCCACCCTCCATGCAAGGAGAAGATTCATTGTGCTATGCTATGCCGCTCTCTCATTAACTGCAGTGTTAACTTATTGTTGAACTGCACAAACTTTTATTCCTGTTGGACAACAAGTTCCATCTCTTCTTCAAAGTGGGAATCAGTGACACCCTAGGTTGGACGCCCTCGGTTGGACTTCCACTTCAAAATAGCAAGCCAATGAATCCTGGGAGGATGGATTAGCAAAGCTTAGGCCTGCAGCCTTCACCAACACAGAGACTTACACTTTGGTGAGAAGTCTATCCAGATTAGAAAAAGGAGCACCACCTGCTCAACACATCACTGACATATCTCTGCAGCTGGTTGAGAAACACATCCTCTTTTGTTCTCTGCACTCAGGCCCAAGCCTCAAAAAAAGATGACCTCAGTGCCTTCATCAAAACATTCAGACAGGTTGAAAAACAGCAACGTATTCATCAAATCAGTCAGTAAACTGAATTGTGGATGGAGGGGTCCACGAACTTTATCAGCACTGTGCTGGCTCTGGCATCCATGTATCTGACTGTTGATATGGACAGGATGGAAAGTACCCTCAAAGTGATTTTCACAAGTTAAGTAAATGGGGAAATGTTGTAATACCTAAACATATGTGAAGTTGTTTACTTTGGTGGGAAAAACAAAATGGCAATGTATTATTTAAATATTGATAGATTGGAAAAAGTTGATTTACAAAGAGGCCTGACTCCTTGTATGCCATCACTGAAAGCAAGAAAGTCAGGGGCAGCAAGCAGCTGGGAAGGTAATTTTGTATGTTGGCCTTTATTGCAAGAGGGCTTGACTACAGGAGAAAGGAGGTCTTATTCCAGTTGTACAGACCTTGGAGATCACGCCTGGAATACTGTGTAGTTTTGGACTCCTTACGTCATAAAGCATGTACTTGACAGAGAGGGAGTCAGCAAAGGTTCACCAATTTTGCCCTACCTGCATTAGTATTAATAGTTGTGCCACCCACTTTTACAGCACTCAATCTTTTCATTTGTCTCTGAGTAGGAGAAAACATCTCACAATAAGGCCAAAGACCCAGGACAGGTAACAGGGTGCCTGACATTCAATGTTTCAATCCTTACAATAAGAGGACCCTGACCTTGGAGGGCAAAGTGTGCATTGATGCTGAGACATCCCAGGTCCATGTCTCGCCAACCGAATAAGTATCATCCTTTGTTCAAATGCAACTCTCACATTAACCCTGCTGTGAGTGTCATTCATTACACGCAATGTTTAAACGTTGGACAATAATGTCTTCTTTCGTTTGTGTCTTGCAGGTACCAGTGAGCTGTTAATGGTATTGTTGGGTGAGCAGACCACCTGCAAAACATACCCTCCAGTTCTTCTGAGGTGGAGAGCTTAGAGGCCGCAGGGAATGCACCAGCAGGGTTGTCTCTCGCCATTACTCACCAGCTCAGAAACTGACAGTTTGAGGGAATATTAGTTCAGTTTGGGTCGGGAGCATTAGCTGCGAGTACATCACATGGAAAGCTCTGCAGCTATTTGAGAGAGAAATGTCCCAACCAACACAGCACTTATGCACTTCCAGTAATGCTGAGAAGCACAGGACTGAACCCCATTAGAACTGCATTGTAAGTATAATGATAGATGTTTCTGCAGACGATGACGACTTCCATGGTTGCTGTGAGACTGAGATGGAAAAGGTTCAGAGTACATTGAACAATCCCAAGAGATTGTTATGCATTGGTCATTCAGCCACTGCACTATCACGTTCAAGTGGCTGTCTGTCCCAAATAGCCATGAGAACTTCATTCAGAACCTTCGATTGTTGGGTTCCACATTTTTTGGAGGAGTGTGTGCAACCATCATCCAAGAAGAATGAGCCTTGTTCAAGCTAAGAACTGTTTCCTATATTCAAACCATAGGTCCCTGCCAGTAGGAGTCATGGATGCAGCTACAGATGAGGTTCTGGTCACAGCGCCTGCCTTACTGAGACAATGAAGGCTTATACAAGAGGAGTAGATTGGATAGTGGGTCCAGGAATAGCAGTGAGGTGCTGCAGAGGCTGAGAAACAGTGTTAGGTAGAGGTCACAGTTGCAGGGCCCCTCGGGACATGTCAGGGAAGGCCAGGATCTTTCAACCAGCAATCTATTTCCCCAGGAAGATCAAGGTGCAGTGTCTACACAGGGTCAGTAAATCCTGAGACACTGTGACAGAACAGTGCCAGCTATTGGATTGGCACCTGAGGGCTGCAGGAATGGGAGACTATCCTCTCTTGGCAGGTGGGAAGATGACAGCTGTGTTGAACTACTATGTGACTGGATCTTTCAAGGGAGTGATGGGTGACCTGTATGAGATCTCTCAGTCGTACACCCACAAACACATCAGAACAGTGACCAATGCGTTTGGTGCAAGGTCACTCTGGTTCATTTTGCTCCCCCATGATGAGTTCAGTGCTGCAGCCTGGCCAGTAGGATTAAGAAACATAGGCAGCAGGCTGGCTCAGTAGATAGCATTGCTACCTCACAGGGCCAGGGACCTGGGTTCAATCTCATCCTTGGGTGATTACATGGAGTTTGCATATTTTCCACGTGTCTGCATGGGTTTCCTCTGGATGGTATGGTTATCTCCCATGGTCCAAAGACTGGCCATGCTAAATTGCCCTGTAGTATCCAGGCTATATTTGTTAGCCAGGATAAATGTAGAGTTACAGGGATAGGGTGGGATGCTCTTCAGAGATTTAGTATATGCCCAATGGGCTGAATAGCCTCGTTTTGCACTGTAGGGAATTCTATGTTTCTCACTGGAGCAGTGTGACATTGCTTGTACATGTGAGTCATAAGAGTGCAGAGTTCATCGATAGGAAGGGCTCCCATTCCAATAATGTTACCACTTTCCAGGTGTGTGTGTCCACTACCCTAGCAGCTGACTACATTTAATAGCAGCATCATGAACCTTGTGTTTGAGGGTCAAGAGGCCTTACAAAGCTGGTTACTGGGGAACAAGCGATACCCAGTGCAACCATGGCTGATTACATCATTGCTAGTTGATAGCGAGTGCAGACACAATTCCGCCCACACTTCAGCTAGGGCCATGGTGGAGCAGTCTGTACAGCTTCTGATAATGCAGTTCTGCTGTTTGAACTGGTCTGGAGGCAGCCCTGACATATATATTCTGTACAGAGTGTGCCGCATCATTCTAATGTGCTCTAGCATTCAAAGCAAGCAATGAGGTGATGTGCTGGATGCTGAAGAACTGGGCATAACAAGAGCTGTCATCCAAGGAGGACATAAGGAATTGAGGAGGAAGTTCTCCTTGTACCTGACAGAGATCAGCTACATCAGGTGGCACAAGCCAGACATAACCTGATGGACACCCATTTCCAGTCAAAGACAGCAAGATGCAACAGAAAACTGAAGTGTAAAACAGTCACTGGTCTTCACAACAGTATTTGGTTTGTACTGGAGGCGAAATGCAGCCACTATTCATTTTGTTTGTGTTTGCTTTGGATGAATGTAAATAAAATTCCTGATTGGAATTATCCAAATGCTTTTCTGTCTATGATGGTTTGCCATTGGACAACAATAAGATCCTGGTCTGCAGTCGGTATTAGGGACAGAGTGGCTGAGGGACATCTGTTGAAGGACAGGTACGTTGTGCATCCTGGATGTTAGACAGCCACTGGGGCAAGGAAGTGGAGTTAGATGTGCCAGGGAGTGCCTGCCATGCCATCTGTGTGCCAATGGAGGCATGCATTTGGGCCTGCTGTGTCATTACATTGCTAGTGGAATGTCAACACTTGGCCAAGTGTTCGGCTGGTATTTGAAGATGTAGCATATGCAGATATTCCATGCAATTCAGGATATCTGGAGAGTGACGAGTTTTTCTGGCTATGGTAAGCAGTAGAATCAAGCTAGTGTCTGATGAGAGATGCACAAAGGATCAGGATCATTTCATGAGATGAGTCTGGGACAAGACAGTGAGAAATCTCACTGGGCATCATGGAGAGACACTGTCTGTGAAAAACTCAATGAAAGTAACACTTATCCAAAATATCACAATATCCAGTACTTCATTTTTTTTGGATAATAGACAGACAGACTGTCTCACATAGGCCTCATTTACATTTAAAATTTACTTCTTGGTAAATCTACACTTGGCACATCGGATTTACAAGTTTCAAGTATCATTTAAAGCATTATACGAAGTCAAAGATGTCCTAATGCAGCCTACGTTAATAGGATATATTTATATGTACTCATCATAGTGAATGCCTCATGCCACTGTTTTATTATGAGCATATCTATCAAATACTTATTTTCAGGTGTCCATTTTTCAAAAGAAACAAATATAAGACCAAACCAGGAAAATATGTAAATGTAAAACTCCAAATCAATTGGTCAGTCTGTGTAAATTTGTTGTGCATGTCAATGAGCAGTGATAATCTGCTGGAGCTGACTAATTTGTAATTCCTTAGTATCTCTGTGGCTGTTCATGTCCTCTCTACATTTGCCAAAATAAATAAAATCAGTTTATGGCAACTTTTCAGATGGATTACAGTGAAATTTTCAGTTCCTCTCTTTAGAGTACAAAGTTTCTCAGAATAGGACCCTTTACTGCTGTTGAAAAAAAAATTGCTAATTTTGAAAACTAAACACAATTTGCTTCAAAACTATTGTGTTTGTATTTTGAATGTTTCCAAACCTATTATAATTATAACTGCATCATTGAATTGGATTTGTGCTGGAATTGATTTTGAAATACAGACAGAAATAACAGCAGTGCTTTTTTCTTGTGTGTACGAGATGACTGGAATCCTGTATAAATTCTAACTGTTACTCAGCTAACTGAGCAAATATAAGATGAGCAAATCCTATCTGTAGATGTTCTTTAGAAATAGATGTTTTATTTCAGAACTAAGTGACGGCATTGTCATTAAATTAATATCATGGAGTTAGTTCAGGGAGATGGACTTGGATTTAAATCTACTACTGCAAGTGCAAAGTTACATATAATCATGATGGAACTATTACAAAAGATTTGAGGCAACAATGACCACTATATAAAGCCATAAGGCAGTAAGACAAAGGAGCAGAATTAGGCCAATCGTCTTATTGAGTCTGCCCTATCAGTTGATCATGGCTGATCTGTTTCCCAACTCCATTGTCTTGCCTTCTCCCTGTAACCTTTGGTCCCCTTACTAATCAAGAACCTATCTATATATTTCTTAAATACACTCAATGACTTGGCCTTCACAGCTTTCTGTGGCAATGGTAAAAATCACACAACACCAGGTTATAGTCTAACAGGTTTAATTGGAAGCACACTAGCTTTCGGAGCGACGCTCCTTCATCAGGTGATTGTGGAGGGCTCGATCGTAACACAGAAATTATAGCAAGAATTTGCAGTGTGATGTAACTGAAATTATACATTGAAAAATTAATTGTCTGTTAAGCCTACATCTGTTAGAATACAGTGATAGTTTCACTTCTTTCATGTGTAAATCACAAAACCCTTCTTTTTAAAGTTGCATTCTCGGGTTAGCTGTTAACAATGGTGATAGCTAGACAATATGTTGAAGGTGTTAGCCCCCTGTGTTCTCTGTCTATGACCTGATGTTTAGATTGATTCTAATCTAATAAGTGAGATAACAGTGTTTTATATAAATTCCCTGCAGTTTTTGAGCTCAGAGTTCTACATGAATGTATGCAGTTTTTGAGCAAAGTGCAATGTAACTCTGCAATACAAATTCACCTCACAAAATATATGTGTGCATCTGGGTCTTTGTCTGCCTGTGTGTGTCTGTCTGTCTCTGGGGTGGGGGTTGTGAGTGTGAGAAAGTGTGTGTGTGTGTGTGTGTGTGTGTGTGTGTGTGTGTGTGTGTGTGTGTGTGTGTGTGTGTGTGTGTGTAGTGAGTGCAGAGTGTCTTAAGTCTGCGAGGGGGTGCATGTGGGAGTATGGGAGTGTGTGTGTCTATAAGGGTGTGTGTGGGTGTCTGTGTGCACGTCTGTCTGTACCTGTGTCCGTGTGTATGTGAGAGTGTGTGTGTGTGTGTGTGTGTGTACAGTGCAATGATGATCACCTGTAATGTGACATGAACCCAAGGTCCCGGTTGAGGCCCTCCCTATGAGTACCGAACTTAGCTATCAGCCTCTGCTCGGCCACTTTCCTCTGCTGCCTGTCCCGAAGTCCTTGGAGGATGGTCACCCGAAGGTCCGAGGCTGAATGTCCTGGACCACTGAACTGTTCCCCAACTGGGAGGGAACCCTCCTGTCTGTTGATTTTTGTGCGGTGCCCATTCATCTGTTGTCGTAGCCTTTGCTCGGTTTCCCCATTGTACCATGCCTCCGGGCATCCTTGCCTGCAACTTATAAGATAGACAACTTTGGCTGAGTCACATGACTACCTGCCATGTACAGGGTGGGAGGTGTTCCCACACGTAATAGTGATATCTATGTCCACAATCAGACATGTCTTGCAGCATCCACCATGACAGGGTTGTATGGAGTTGTCCTGCGACCCGGGCAGTTTGCTACAAACAATGATCTGTTTGAGGTTTGGCGGTTGTTTAAAGGCAAGTAGTGGATGTGTGCGGAAGGTCTTGGTGAGGTGCTCATCCTCATTGATAATGTGTTGCAGGTCACGAAGAACATGGAGTAATTTTTCAGCCCCTGGGAAGTACTGAACAACGAAGGGTACCCTGTCAGTTGCAGCACGTGTCTGTCTCCTGAGGACGTCATTACGGTTCCTTGCTGTGGCACGTCAGAACTGGCAGTTGATGAGTTGAGCATTGTACCCTGTTCTTGTGAGGGCATCCTTGAGTACTTCCAGGTGTCCATCACGTTCCTCCTCATCTGAGCAGATCCAGTGTATGCGTAGGGCATGTCCATAGGAAATGGCTGTTTTAATATGTTTTGGGTGGAAACTGTAGAAGTGTAGCATTGTGAGGTTGTCTGTGGGTTTGCAGTAGAGTGTGGTGCTGATGTGTCCATCCTTGATGGAGACGCATGTGTTCAAGAATGAGACAGATAGTCAAGAGTAGTCCATGGTGAGTTTGTTGGTGGGATGAAACTTGTTCATGTCACTGTGTAGTTTTATCAGTGACTCCTCGCCATGGGTCCAGAGGAAGAAAATGTCATCAATGTACCTGGTGTACAATATTGGTTGGAGATCCTGCATAGAGAAGAAATCTTGTTCGAACCTGTGCATAAAAATGTTGGCATATTGGGGTGCAAACTTGGTCCCCATGGCTGTTCCGTGTTACACCCCAGTCCAACACCGGCATCTCCAAATCATGACTTCTGTGGCAATGATTTCCACAGATATACCACACTCTGTCTGAAGGAATTACTCCCCATCTCAGTTCTAAAGTGTTGTCCTTTCAATCTGAGACTGTGCCCTTGGATCATAGTTCTACTACTAGTGGAAACATCTTTTCTATGAACACTCAATCCAGGCCTCTCAATATTCTGTAATTTCAATGCAATCTCCCCTCATCTTTCTAAACTCCACTGAGTACAGACCCAGAGTCCTCAACCTCTCCTCATTTGAGAAGCCGTTCATCTCCAGGATCTTGTCAACCTCCTCTGGATCCCCTTCAATGCCAGCACATCCTTCCTAAGATATGGGGCACAAAACTGCTCACGATATTTCAAATGCAGTCTGACCACAGACTGAGCAGTAAATCTCCAGTCTTGTATCCTCGCCCCCCTGAAACAAGTGCTAACATTGCATTTGCCTCCCTAACTGCCAACTGAACTTGCATGTTAAACTTAAGAAAATCCTGAACGAGGACTGTTAAATCTCTTTGTGCTTCAGCCTGTTGAAGTCAATCCCCATTTAGAAAATAGTTTACACCTCTATTCTTTCTCCCAAAGTGCATAAGGTCACACTTTCTCATGTTGTATTCCGTCAGTCACTTCTTTATCCACTCTCCTAGCCTGTCCAAGTCCTACTTTAGCCTCCCCACCTCCTCAACACAAACTGTCCCTTCACCTAGCTTTGTATAATCTCCAAAAGTAGCAATAAAATGACTGTTTTTAAATAAACTATAATCTCTTGTAATTATTGTAGATATTTTCTAATCAATTAGTTTATTTCACACCTGTGGAGCAATTGGGACTTAACCAGAGGAAGAAACACTACCACTGCACCACAAGAACCCTCAAGAAGTTAATGTTTCAGATGCAGACAATAGATGATACAAGTGCAATAATTAAGCTTAATTGATTTTCAAGAAAGAATGATTCATTTAAGCAGTATGAATACTGCAACATTTATAATGAAGCTGTCTGATGTTCCATATTGGTCTGAATGAATTGCCACTTAATGAGTGACGAAAATTTAATGAGCAAATCTAAATGCATCAGTAACGTTGATAGTGGAACATTACAGTCAGATTAGATTGCCTACAATGTGGAAACAGACCATTTGGCCCAACAAGTCTACATCGACCCTCTGAAGAGTAACCCACCTAGACCCAATTCCTTCTGACTAATACAACTAACACTACGGGCAATTTAGCATGGCTAATTCACCTAACCTGCATGTCTTTGGATTGTGGGAGGAAACTGGAGCATCCAGAGGAAACCCACAAAGACACAGGGAGGATGTGCAGACTCCACACAGACAGTTGCCCGATGCCGGAATCAAACCCAGGCCTCTGGCATTGTGAGGCAACAGTGCTAACCACTGAGCCACTGTGCCGCCCCTAAATCAGGTTATATTTGAGGAAGGATGGTACATTAGTAGTAAGGAACCGAAGTTGGCATTATCATCAATGAAACAGCAAGTTCTGAATTGACAAGTCAGAGGATTTGACAGGAAAATCCCCAGGGGTTTCACACTAAAAGAGGAGCACAAAAATGAATGTTACTTAAGGTGACAGCACTATATGTAAAAATGATGTGGGGCTAATATTTAATTAAACTGGCTATGTCCAATTTGTTTTTTTAGTTAAGTTGGAAGTGGACATGACAGGCTGAGCCAGTGTTTATTGCTCTTCTTTAAGGTCATGGTGAGCAGCCTTCTTAAACTGCTGCAATCCATTGGGTTGTTGGGAGGGAGTACCAGGCTTTTGGCCCAGCTTGACCTTATTGCTTTAGCCAGAAGGGAAAATCATACTGGACATCGAACAGGCAGTCATCCAATATTGCCCTAATGTTTTCAGTGAAGTTCAGAGTTGTTTTCTGAATGCGGAAGCGCTATACACAAAGTTATGCAGTGTTAAGAGAGCTGTTTGACAATGATACAGCAGGTAATGTCTTGATATCAGAGCAGAATGTTGTGCAGGTTACATCATATGTTCTGATAGAAATATTATGTACCCAAATAAGAACAAATAAGGTTCCACCTTGGTTCCTACCTCTCTTTACCTT
The DNA here is from genome assembly GCF_020745735.1 of Hemiscyllium ocellatum. NCBI lineage: Eukaryota > Metazoa > Chordata > Chondrichthyes > Orectolobiformes > Hemiscylliidae > Hemiscyllium > Hemiscyllium ocellatum. Next base: position 29,214,176 of record NC_083432.1, read on the forward strand.
ATCTGAAGAAGTGGCATTTTGGGAACAAAGTCTTGAAATTGGGGTAAACCCACCTTCATTAGTTCACACCTTCTTCTATCTACACCCTTCCCCCTGCATCAGTGTCAGCAATTGTTTGGTCACAGCCGAAAGAAGAAATTGTTTTTATACCAGAACTGTTATCAGAAGAGCACCACCGGGTCACAATGCAGTAGCAAAGAAATCCTGAAAGACCTGTTTGTCACTTAATATTACAGCTTACCATTCACAGCATTCTGAACCTGTCATCACTTCAATCCAGCTGCCTTTCCTTCACCTGGTTACAGATCAACCACTGCAAACCTTATCCCTATGCTTGCCACCACAACCTCCCAGGCTGATGCTCCCCAACTTGATCACCCCTTTCCCCACCTGATGTTCCATCAGGCCGAAACATCAGAAAAACTCGAGAGCGGCACCTACTGATCTGACTCATCTCATACACCTCAAAATGGAGACCCATAATGATCTCTCCATCCATTTCCAATCACGACTATTTTTTTCCAGGTTTTCACTCTGGGAATCCAAAATCATTAAATCTTCAGTTTTAATTTCACTGTCTGGCTGACTATTGCTATCTGCATCTTGATAGATATAAAGACATTGGCCTTACATTAGCTATGTCTCAGGTCTCATTATTCAAGCAGAAAGAATTATTCCTGCATCTCTGCAAACTCATAAATAGGCTGTTCCCAGGCCTCAACTCTTAATGTAAACAACAGAATTTACAAACAGTGAAATGGAACAGTCAGTAGATTTTCACATTCACTTTAACCAGTAAATAACCTTATCTTATTTTTTCAAAGGTACAAGTTTCTGCTGGCCAACATTTTCCTCCATGTCAGGATCTCATTGAAATGCCCTTCTTTATGCATGAGCCAATACAAGTGACTGAGCAATGTGCAACATAGCAAAGCTAACTCAGGTTGTCCACACAGTTTTTTTGGCAAGGATCATTAATGTTCCTCCTAGCTAGGCCAGCTGAATATAATTGTAGCAATGTTATTGCTTCCCTGCTTGACATCAAATGGATCAATCCCTCCTCCCTCTGTCCATCTCAGTATTACAACGGAGCCGTTAAGTGAGCTTTGCAATTTCACAATGTTGAGCATATTTCTTCAATTGGTGAAACATTTGAATGTAAGCGAATACAAAATAAATCCAGATTACCTCAATCTCACTAAACCATTTACTAAGATGCATCTAATTAGTAGGGCTCGCTAAGGTGTTATTCCTGTCCAGTTCATGCGTTAATTTCCTCTACAAGCCTTTTTACATCTTTCTTGTGGTGAATACATTCAATTAGCGAAGTGTTCAATCGACAATGTTGTACTTCTTTAAATCAGGGAAAGGAATGTCACAAAATGAAGAGAAAAGGTAATGAACTTTGGATAGCACAGAACTGAGAGTTTGCAACTGAGCTGGGAATTATTGCCATACAGGCCCAGCCTGTAAGATTCATGTTGAGACACATCAAAGTGGCTTCATAAAGTTATCCGTTGCAATGAGCTCCTGAAATTAGACGTTTTGCTTTGCCTACCAGTTGCCACGAGACATATCTGCATTTTAATGCACCCTTTAAGTTCAAACCCAATTTAGGAGAGCTCTGAAACAGATTTTAGAATAAAGACTGGAATCCACCATGTAAATTACAGTAACAAGACAAACATTAAACTGATCAGGCAGCGAATGAGTTAACAATGTCATTTCTTCAAATATTTGCTCTGGAATTCTGTAGCGTATGATTTTTTTTGTTTGAGCCATAAATCACAAATCCTCTCAAATAACTATGACTTTTGTTGCAGTCTTCATGCAAAAGTAGTTCCTCAACGTTTCAGTTCTGTAGGAATCATTTAGTTTCTCTGTGTAATCAGTGAACGCAAGTGGGAATTTGGCCCTCAAAACAGTTTCACTACTCAGATTGTGTTGTAATATAAGCAGTCTAATGGTGATTTACCAATGAGCTACTTGCTGTCGGCATTTACTGTTGTAAAATTGAACCAAATAAAATAAAGGAGGTGAAACACAACATGCACATCCCTCTGTTCAAAGGATACCTAAGTTGAAGTATTGCATGAGATTGATGCAAGAAGGGCTATGCTGCTTGCCATTCATGGATATCCATCTTTAGTGTGTTCTGCCTGGCAGGAGATAGCATCCAAAGTGAATACTTTGTCTGCAATACGTCATCACAGCAGCTGCAGGTACTGAGCTTTTTTACAGTCTCAATACAGGTAACCAAAACTTGAAAGAGTTGCTAAGAGCAAGAGTGCTCAATAGTACCATTTACTAGTCACATGCTGTTAAGTATTATTTGTCAATCACTTCTAGATTTATTTCTGACAATAGCCCCCACACATTTAAACCATATTGCTTTTCCCTGTTATTTACTATATACAGCCATTGTGTGCCATACACCTTTCAAATTGCACTTATACCTGAAAGCCTTGGCTCTTTCACATCTTCAGAGATCTTAACACATGAAATCTTTCAAAAACAACCCACAACCCATTACATCCAGCATGGATTTAATGATGTTCATTTGTCAATCATTTTGCCTGTGCTCCTTCAGCTTCCAGTGTGACGATAAAATGAGAACAAGACAACTATGCAACGTAATAGAATGGAGTCACATTGGTTCCACAGTTACTCACAATCAGATTTCCTTAGAGGATCCTATGTCTATCTCAGACTCATAGAGTCATAGAGATGTACAGCATGGAAACAGACCCTTCGGTCCAACTCATCCATGCCGACCAGATGTCCCGACCCAATCTAGTCCCACCTGCCAGCACCTGGCCATATCCCTCAAAACCCTTCCTATTCATATCCCCATCCAAAAGTCTCTTAAATGTTGCAATTGTACCAGCCTCCACCACTTCCTCTGGCAGTTCATTCCATATACGTATTACCCTCTGTGTGAAAAAGTTTTCCCATAGGTCTCTTTTATATCTTTCCCCTCTCAACCTAAACCTATGCCCTCTAGTTCTGGAATCCCCGACCCTAGGGAAAAGACTCTGCCTACTTAAATGCCTCTCATAATTTTGTAAACCTCTATAAGGTCACCCCTCAGCCTCCAATGCTCCAGGGAAAACAGCCCCGGCCTTTTTAGCCTCTCCCTATAGCTCAAATCCTCCAACACTGGCAACCGTTAATTCTGATTTCTCTCCACAGATGATGCCAGACATGCTGAGATTTTCCAGCAATTTCTGCTTTTGTTTCAGATTTCCAGCATTCTCTCTGTGTGGAGTTTGTACATTCTCGCCGTTTCTGCGTGGGTTTCCTCTGGGTGCTCCAGTTTCCTCCTACAATACAAAAGATGTGCAGGTTAGGTGGATTGGCCATGTTAAATTGCCCACAGTATCCAGAGATGTGCAGGCTAGGTGGATAAGCCATGGGAAATGCAGGGCTGCAGAGATGTGGTGAGTCTGAGTGGGATGTTCTTCAGAGGGTTGGTGTGTATTTTATGGGCCAAATGGCCTGTTTCCACACTATAGGGATTCAATGGTTCTTTCAATGTTTTACTCTGACATGTGCCATATCGGCAAGTGTGCATAGATCAGCTGTGGTACTTGCTGATCCTCATAGGGATATCCACTCTTCTACTTTTTACAACCCTAAAGTACTGTGAATAGAGTACTTTAAATTAAATGTCATTTTGACTTGTTAATCACCATCAGATTCGACTGCGTGCAACAGGATGCCTTGTTACTCTGAGTTCCTGTGAATATTTGTACTGGAAGAGTTCCTTTTTCTTGTCTCCACTTTCTTTTACCTCTGCCTGATTTGCTGAAGGCTTGTAAATGCTTCCAATATAAATTGTTTTGCTTTCAATAAATTGGCAGATAACGTAAACCCATTTAATTGTTATGGTACAAAAACAAATCTCAAAATACAAGGTAAATTCAGAAATTAGCAAAAAACAAATTCATGACAAAACCCAGTACTGTAAAACTGGAAGATGAAGGTAAATAATAAAAAGCCTCATCCCTTCTAAGTGTTCAATTGCTTGTGAAACTTCCTACGAGCCCATTCTAGATGTTGAATGGAAAATGCGAAATATTTATCCAAAATGCACTTTAATATGAAAGTCAAGGCTGCGCCCATTTTGGGCTAGACAATATAAGACTCGCCTCTAATTGCTATTTCTGGTACTACAGCAAGAATCAAGGAAACTGGAAAATAATTTCGAAGTAGATATCTTAGTTAAAAATTATTTGGAGGTGCTGGTGTTGGACTGGGGTGGACAAAGGGAAAAATCACACAACACCAGGTTATAGTCCAACATGTTTGTTTGGAAGCACTAGCCTTTGAAGACCACCTGATGAAGGAGCAGCACTTCGAAAGTTAGTGCTTCCAAATAAACCTGTTGGACTATAACCTGGTGTTGCCTGATTTTTAACTAAGATAGAAAAGACAGGCAACAGCAAGAACTTTTAGAAGAAAGAAGATGGAACTGGTAAAAGTGAGACGTCACTTGCATGGGACCCTGAGAATTTTGGAGAATATTTCTGAAGAAACATTTAAAGGTTGAAGCTCCTTAGATTAACTTGTTACTTTCCTTCATTTATAGTCTTGGATTTAAGTTACAATGGAATCTAGAATGTTGTCACACATGCTCTTTCAGTTAGCAAGCGTGGAGTTCTTCACAGTAAGTGCTGCATATTTTGTGGATCATTTCTCTGGTGCATTTTTCTGGTACTTGCAGTCCTGTGACGTGTCGATGCTTTTTTCCTCTGTGTGGCACACAAATTTCCACAATCTCGGCAGGGGCTAGCCTCAGTTTGTGGTTTCAATATGGTTTCACTCAGGCTGATGCACAGCCGACAGATTTTACTTGCAAGCTGATGCTTTGAAATTGCCACGTCAAAATGAAAAAAAAAAGTTACAATGAGTGTGGCCGAAGTCCAATATCTGTGTCAATTCAAGTTCACATTTCTGGTGGAAAATTAAAGCTGCCAATCCTCCCCATTTCACGATGTTTTACATTCATTTTGTTTCCCCTTTTAGGTCTCTGGTGCCTCACAGCTTTCCTCTGCAAAGAAAGAATTTGAAACCATAGTCTCAGGTCTCAGAGACAACTCTTTATAATTATTGGTCTGAAGGTGTTCATTATCAGGCTCCTTAGTTAATAGGCCTCTGACCATCCCATCCTCCCTTTGGGAAGCTAATCAGTCTGTACATGCTCTGTGCTTCTGCTGCTTCTACAGCCAAGTTCGGACAACTCGCCACACAGAAATCTCACATAATTTCACTGCAAATGTTGATTTTGGCTTGATACATTTAGATTGGAGGTGCTTTGAAAAGAAAGAGATTTATAAAATCATCAGGGGTATGCATAGGATGAAAAGAGAAAGACTTTTTTCCCAGAATAGGGGAGTCCAAAGCAAGAGGATACAGGTTTAAGGTGAGAGGGGAAAGATTTAAAAGAGACCTGAGGGACAACTTTTTCATGCAGAGATGGTGTGTGTATGGAACAAGTTGACGGAGGAAGAGATGGACGCGGGTACCATTACGACATTCAAAAGGCATCTGAATGGACATACGAATAGGAAGGGTTTAGAGGGATATGAGCCAAATGCTGGCAAATGGGACTGGGTCAGTTTAGGATATCTGGTTGGCATAGACGAGTTGAATCAAAGGGTCTGTTTCTGTGCTGTATAACCCGATGACTCTAAATACTTCTCTGGCATAAGCCACCAAACTGCACTTAAACATTTTGTTATATGAAGTCAACCAGAGAAACAAACAAAACTGAACTTTGTTTGTTAACACCTTGTTAAACTGTGCTAATTCGGATTTGATGTGAAAATAAATTAAACACACTTAATTGAAATAATATGATAGTGTGCATGTATCTGAAATATGAAAACCTATTGTTTCTTTCTTGGACTGGAGAAGCATGACCCCTGCTGGAGATTTTCTGATTATACATTAACATTTTTCTTTGAGTTATTTGATACAACTACATGTACAATGATGTTTGAAATAATTTTTATAAGAAGTTGTATATTGAGAGTGACTTAATTGAAACAGAAAAGCAAAGAATTATTAATTCACTGTTTATACCACATGATAATATTGTAAAATAAATTTAAAATAAAAATACTTTTCAGAACCTTCTCTGATCTCAAATATAAATCACCAGTATCATTGGTGTTCCATATCATTAATAATTAAAAATCAGGGAATACCACATATCCAAAGAATTCATAAACCAAAGATGTCATTGAACTACTTTAAACTATTGGATAGTAAGAATGTATCTATATTAACTCTTTCCAAATTTTGAAGTATCAAAGTCTTAGGGCAGAATAGATTATGGCCACTATCTTACCCAGTTACTTTGTAAATCCATGCACGTATTTTCAGACGTTTAAAAAAAATTACATTGAAAAAGTACAAAATACATTTCATCCAAAAAATCCTACAAATTAGCAATTTAAGAGAGAGTGTTTCTTGAAGAGGAGTGCCTTCAAAGTAAGAACATTAATCCTATTTTTCCCTTCAATTATTCTCAATTCTTATTAAGTGGGTAGATTTTGATTTTGTACATTAGTAGAATTTGATAATAGTGAGTTGACAGCCTGTTTTCTATCTGTCCTGATATTTTTTTTCTATCAAAGTTATTTTCCATTTAGTTCCATTACGTTGCTAGTGCCTTTGAAGAGGATTTAACTTGGGTTGAGCAAGGGGATGGGAACTTCAAAGTGAGCTTATGTGCAGGGAAGCAAAACTGGGAAAAGGAAGTAGCAAAGTAGAAAGCAAAAATAAAAGACAGTAAGCATCAACAAGCGCCATTAAGATCAGATAAGATAATACATTCATAAAAACAGCATTAAAGGCACTCTTTCTTATTTCAAAAATATACTTTATTCATAAAATTATTTGGATCTCTATACAATTGGTCATGCCATTTTTGTACACACATTTCATTGCTTTACATACAGGCATCGAAATTTATTTTTCATATATACAAGTCTGTACATTTACTATCCAGCTCTTCTGCTGAGGCGTCAGCAGAGCCCAAATGACTGCGTGGGCCCCCTGTTCTTCTTAGGCAGGCAGATGTTACACGGTGGTCTTTCCCCACCGCGCCTTGGCGGCAGGTGCCCAAGCTTCAGCGCATCCTTCAACATTTAGCCCTGGACCTGGGAATGTGCCAGTCTGCAACACTCAGTCGGGGTCAACTCCTTCAGCTGGAAGATCAACAGGTTTCGGACAGCCCAGAGAGCGTCTTTCACCGATTTGATGATCCTCCAGACACAGTTGATGTTCGTCTCGGTGTGCGTCCCAGGGAACAGACCCGTAGAGCACGGAGTCCCGCGTCACGGCGCTGCTTGGGATGAACCTTGACAAACCCCACTGCATTCCTCTCCAGACTTCTCCTGCGTAGGCACATTCCAGAAGGAGGTGTGTGACAGTCTCGTCCCCCCCGCAGCTGCTTCGAGGGCAGTGTGTGGTGCGGCAGAGAGTCCAGGCGTGCATACAGGATCTCACAGGCAGAGCCCTTCTCACCACCAGCCAAGCCATGTCTTGGTGCTTGTTGGAAGGTTCTGGCGATGAGGCATTCTACCAAATGGCTTTGACAGTCTGTTTAGGGAACCGCTCGATAGGATCCGCCCTCTCCTTTTCCTGAAGGATCTCAAGGACACTACGTGCTGACCACTTCCTGATGGACTTGTGGCCAAATGTGTTTTTCTTCATAAACTTCTCCATGAAGGACAGGTAATACGGAACGGTCCAACTACTCGGAGCGTTCAGCAGCAGCGAGACCAGGCCCATCCTTCGCAACCCCGGGGACAGGTAGAACCTCAGTACATAGTAACACTTGGTGTTTGCGTACCGGGGATCCATGCACAGCTTCATGGAGCCACATACAAAGGTGGCCATCAGGGTGAGGGTGTTTTTTCCCCCCGTTGTCCAGATCTTTATACATCGAATCTGGGCACTTAATGTGAATGCACATGGCATTTATAAAAAGATGTACAATTTGAATGCATATATGAGGTAAATGGATGTGATTTAGTTGCCACTTTGAAGATATGGCAACAGGGTATCCAAGAGTTGGAAGTGAATATCCAACACTTAGGAAGGAGAGGCTAAAAGAAAAAGGAAGTGAGTGGCACTCTTCAAAAGGGCCAAGCCTTGCACATTAAGGGAGACCCCTAGATCAAAGAATCAAGATGCAGATTAGTGTGGGTTGAGCTGAGAAACAGCAAGGGTCAGCAAACAATTGGTGGGTGTGGTTTTTAGGCTGACAAACTGTAGAGGTAATGTTTTACATGATATTAATCGGGAAATTAAAGATGTGATACTGGTAATGTGGTAATAATGGTCAAATCAAATTCCCACATTGAATGGGTTCATCAAATCAGCTTCAATGTTGGAGATGATGGATTTCTGGAGTATGTGCAAGATGGGTTTCTAGAACAGGAAAATGAGGAACCAATAACAATAAACAAACTAAAAATGCATGAGTTTGGTGCAAATATATTTGTATGAATTGAGATTTCATTAACAAACAGAAAGCAAAGGAGGAATAAACAAATCATTCCACTTATGGCGGGCTGTTACTAGTTGGGCATCACAAGGGTCATTGCTAAATCTATACATGCTTACAATCTATATCAATAACTTAGATGTGAGGGCCAACTGCCAAGTACCAAGCCATTCAAGCAGAGCTGAGCTCAAAGGAGAGATTAATTCAGAAGGCCGTCTCATGTGGTTCTGACCTTGTGCCAAATCATTGCTGAACAGCTATCAGATGTGTGGCACAGAAGGTCAGTGGCTTGATGTTGTGTGAGTTGCCATGTTGTATCACTTCTCATGCTTTATCTGTGAAGCCTGGCAGATGGATGAGTCATTAGCACTGTCGCGCCAGTCACACTGGTAGCTGCACTACAGTGAGAGACGTTAATTTCACATGAGGCTTCTTGTGTGACAGACCACAGCAGAAGCAACCTTACAATAGTAATTTGCATTCATAGGAGCATGAAGGATTGAGCAGACAATGTATGTACACACATTGACAGAACACAACAGATCATTCATCCTCTTGTGGCATTGGAGTCAGGTTCTACAGAACCATCTATGGGCACTAATCTCTGCAGCCAAGGAGAGAGCTTGCCTTCTCTCTGGACAACCTTCAGGAGAACCTCCAAAGATGCATAAATAAAGCACAGTGCTTCTTTTTTTTAACCAAGTCTCTTACATCTCCAAGGATAGGTAGGGGTGAAGAGCTGAGGTTAAGTATTGCTCCTGGGTTGAAGAGAGTGAATTGATGTCCCATGTCTTTTAAATATGACATCTGACTGTTGGCGTCCAGATGGTTCTGTTGGGCTTCAGAACTTCTAGTAATAAAATGTGGTGTTTTACCAGCCTTCAGATGGCAGGTGAGCCCCAGGTGGACAGAGGAAGTGCTTCTGGGATGCTCTCAAGGCCTCACTGGTGAAGTGTGGCATTCCCACAGACATCTGGGAATCACTGGCCCTAACCGTCCCAAGTAGGGGAGAAGAATCTGGGAAGGCATCAAGCACCTTGAGACTTGCCTTCAGGAAAAAGCAGAAGCCAGACAAAGGCAGCGAAAGGAATGCAGTGGCCACACTAACGCCCGACCCACCGCTTCTCAGGACCACCTTCTGCTCTAAGTGTAACAGAGCTTGCGGAAGCGGCATTGGTCTGTATAGGCACCTACGGACTTACCCTGAAAGTGGAAGAGTCATTCTTGTCTGTGAGAAATGATGATGATGACATTAATGATAATGTCAATGATGATGACAAGCTGAGAAGAATGTAATCACATGAAGAAACCTGCCCAATTGCCAGGTGGAGGTACATCTCAAAAAAAAAGAAAATTCCACTCCTTAGATATCTTTGTAACAAATCCCAAAGCTCATGGTAAAAACAAATGTCAGAATAGTAACGTATGCTTATGCAGAGGCAAAAACTGCTTGAAATGATTTTTTTTTCCATTTCCGATTCTCTTGCCAATTGTGGTAATGTGGTCTTGAGGTAAATAAACTCAACTTCATGTCGTACTATGTAGCACTTCCAGTTTGTTACAAAAGATAGCTTTGTATCCATTGCCTTGGGTTTCCATTCATAAAGGCCAGACATTTATCGATGCGGTTTAGAAACAGGTTCTCACCAAGGTGGAGGACCACATAGCACAGCAGTGCCAAGTCTGTCATAATATTGATTGGAGCCTCAGTCCAAACTACTGCTGTTTCAAAGCTAAGATGGTCTCAGGAGACACACTAGTTACACAAACTTCAAAAGACTGCATATAAACAAAGTACTTGAAAATACCTAACCAGCACAAGAAAGGAACATGTTTGAAACTTTGCAAACACAAATAAGCTGTGAAACATTGAATAAGAAAAATGTTACAGCACTGGGTATATACAAATGTATTCCCTGACAAGGATCAGAGAAACAGCAGTAAGGAATACTGAACTCTTCAGCATAGAAAACATAATAATGCAATTCACTTCTCAGGAGATGAAGTATGAAAGCAGAGCAGTGATAAACACACTGCAGAAAGCTACAGAACAGAGGGATCCTCATCCTCATCCATGAATCACAAAAAACAAGCATCCGGGTTCAGTGGTAATAGAGAAGACAAATGGTATATTGACTTTTATTTCAAAAGGAAATGGAGTGTTAAAGTAGGGAAATTTAGCTAAAACTATTCATGGCATTAATCAGACCACAGCTTGAACAAGTGGACAACTTTGAGCAATTTTGAACCTCTTATCTAAGAAAAGCAGTACAGTAGAACCCCGGTATCTGCAGATTCAGGTCTGGCAGCATCTGTGGGAAGAAAGTAGAGTTAATGTCTTGAGTCTGGTGACTCTTCACCTTTGAATCACCGCTTGCTTCCTACAGATGCTGAGGTTTTGCCAGCAATAACACTCCTGAAACAGAAATGGTGGACAGTCACTGGAGAGGCAGGAGGTGAGTTATTCACTGTAGAAGTCTCAACATTTGACCCACTCTTGTAGTCACATTATCTATGTGACTGACTCAGTTCAGTTGGTCAATCTCTGACTATGGATAATTTCTGGTGGCAGGGAAGTGGGGGGTACCATAGAAAAAGAGTTTTGTAACTGCATTTTGTTTGTTTAATCTACTATAAATGGATAAGGTGTGTATTTGTGTGTGTGTGTATTTATAATACTTATTGAAGAGCCCTGCTAGACCTTTCTGATGTGGACAGTGAGATACTAAAATGATTGTCATGACTTCCTATGTTGATTAGGATAATTAAAATTCAGCTACTCTAATCTTTTGAATAAAGAGACAGCAAATGATGTTGTGATTCAGGGATTCCTTGCTTTCCTGGGGTGTACCAAAGGAAACTAATCACCATAACTTCCCACGTTGATTAGACCAATGAAAATTTAATTATCATATTCCCCCAATTAGAAAGAACGTCCTTTCTCTCAATTTCTTAGCTAAGCCTTAGCTATTACTGTACTGCAGTTGGAATTGTACAAGGTCCAGGAATGGTTTAGGCCAAGCAAAACTTGAAATTATTGAAGTGCAGAAAGCTGGGAAAGGAGTGCACTATTTGCTTCTGCCAACTAAGGTCTCTTTTCAATCAATGTTTGAAGTAAGTGGAGCATATTTGTCAGATGGCCATGGTGAAACACTAAGTGCAGGAATATCTATGGCAGCAACTTGGAACTATGCAGCACTGTTACTGCTTCAGCTGCCACAGCTTGACCTTCCCAAAACCTGCCTGATCAATGATGCTAATAGCGTAATGCAAATGCCATGTAGAAATCAACTTTGGTCCAATGGGCCAACTCATGCGAACACCCATTTTGGTAACTGAAAATTTGTCCGCTCAAGATATTTGCCACTGAAACTACTTTAAAGGCATCTGAGTCTTGAAAAAGTAAACAAAATTCCTGTTGATCCTTTATCTGAAATAGTTTACTTTCATTTTCCTACTAGTTTCTTTGGTCATTTTGCAGTTCAAACATTGTGAACACGAAGACATTCCTGTCTATAATTAAATCACCATGTCTGATGACTGGTATAATGAGCCATTGGGTGGCTTGTGTGAAATTAGTTCTGCTGATACTAATGGATGGCTGGACATAGACTAATCATTGACTTTAAACATCACTCATTGTATTCTAGCTATAATAATTCATGGTTGAATTATTCTTCAATTGACATGGCCTGGTGACTACACTAAATGTAAAGGCTTTTTTTTTATTTAACACATGCATGAACAGTTTTACATTGCCATAGATAGATTTCCAGCCATCACAATTTTCACAACTTGAGGAAATCATTTTTATACAAAACAATATAGGCTGCATTGTAAATTACAAATCCGAAGTGAGATTCTAACGATGTGACTAAGATGAGGAAAGCAAAATTAATGAGTACCAGCAGTCCAAAAGGAGCCTAGAGCTAAATAGCAACTGAGTTTTCAACACATCAATTTTTATTTACCAAACCTCTTGCTTGGACCCTCCACCCGTGCCCCCTGTGGCACTGAGTTTGGAAGTGTGGGACAAAAGGAGCCCTTTGTTTGTCATCCTGATTTTTTTTGTCAGGAAAGCAGCCACATTTCTTGCCTGCTGGTAGGCATGCAGGTAACTGGGTCGGTGATGGGTAACTGAAGTGAAGCTGGTGGTGAAGTGTTAATTGAACCACTTGAGGCCATTTGTTTTTGGTGGGTCAGGCAGGTCCCCCATGGACCAAACATTTCTCCCCTCCTCCCCCACTCCCTCAGAAACTGTTTGCTGAGGTGGTGGATTGAGAATGGGTACCCACCTGATTATTTGCCCTTCCTGCCAACTGCCTTTTTGGGAAGGCAGAATTTCATCATTATTTTCAATTTGAGATTCCACCGTTCAGAAAGGGCGTCGAGGCTTTGGAGAGATGCAGAAGAAGCTTGCTGCTAAATGATGAGAGCCTTCTGCTATTTAGAGAGACGCTAGAAGCTGAGGCTATTTTACTTGGTGCAAAAAGATGAAGAGGAGATTTAGTGGAGTTGTTCAAAACCTTGACTCCCTTTGATAGGATAAATAAGGAAACATTCCTGCCAGTGAGAGACAGTTTGGTAAGAAGATACAGATCTAAGGTGACTAGGAAAGAACCAGAGGGGCATGAGAAAGTTTTGTTTTATGCAACACACTGTTCTGATTTGAAAAGTGAGGGAAGTAGATTTAATAAAACCTTTCAAAAGAAAAGTTTACAAATACATGAATGGGAATGATTTCTGGGAAATTGTCAGGGAGTGAAAGTAATTGCTAACAAACTAGAGTTGACATGGTTGGCTGAATGGCATCCTTCTTTGTTATCTCAATCTCTGTCAACCTGTTCTTGTTAGTTAATCCTTTAATCCCCTGTATTCTTCTAACTTTAGTTTGATGTTCTTTGTTTTAGCTAGTATGGTCCTAAGGAGAAGAATAACACCTCCCTCTCTCTATGCTTACAGTGGACACTAACACATCCCAGAATCGTAATGACTGATCTGTAGTTAATAAATTACATGGCTCCTTGAATAAGGTTGTCGTATTTGATGATTTGTAATCCACTGGAAGCTCCCCTGTAGATAGCGAGGATTGAAAGTTTATGGAAAATCCTTCCACTGAACAGATATGCACCATTCAACCAGGTACCTTATCCACTCTAAACACAGTCAACATTTCCATCACAACCTGCCTAACAATTTTCATCTCTTCCCTTACTTCTACCATCTTCAATTCTACCAATAATTTGTTAGTATCCTCCTCTTTAAGTATTCTAATCTCACCCTGTGCCTCTAAGCATGCATCCCCATCTTTGATCATGGGCCCAACCTGTCCCTTGCCACCCATACACTAGTTACACACAGAAAAGATTTTAGGGTTCCATTTTATGTTAACTGACATTTTATTTTCACAATCTTTCTTATTTTCTTCTTCACTTTCCCCTCTCAATCACTTGTAAATGGCCTGGTTTTCACTTGAAGAACTTACTCAACATACATCTTACATTCTTATTATTTTATTCCATCATTTTAGCTACCTCCATCATTCATCCAAGGGTTCCTCCTCTTTTCCTTCTTGTTGGAATTTACCAAGCTTGCATTCAAAACTTTTGCAGCTCAAATATATTTCATTGTTCCATTACAGTTCTTCCTGTAAGCATTTGGTTTTATTGTACCCTGACTAGATCACCTTGAGACCCACGAAAATTAGCCTCTTCCAACTTACACGTTCTATTTCAGAAAATTTCATTTTCTTCTCCATTACTAATGTGATGATCTGTTTTTCACACAGACACAGCTACACGTGGAAATTAGAAAGCTGTTGTAAGGGATGTGTCATCTTCAGTGTTCCCTGTTGAATATTTACATTTAATTCATTGGCACCCTCTTTACTTTGCCAGTTGTGTCACTTTCAGACATTGCTTTCATCAACATTTTTAAACAATTTTAGTTCTTTACATTGAAATTGTCATTTGACTTTTAACCTTTCAATTCTTTCCCCATATTTACAAAATAAGCTTGAACATTTAAAACTAATTTATCTATACACCCAGCAAGGACTTATTTTACAAATATAAATGACTTAATTGTCAATGTGTTCCATATCTTCACACAGATTTTCTTCCCCTTTAGGGAAATATTCGCAGGTTGATTATCAACCTACTGAATAACAACATAAACACTTATTCACTGGCTTCCAAGGCTTAGAGAGGGACATGACACTAGAGCTTTGAGTTCAGAGACAGGGGTATTATCAACTTGTCCACAAGACTACCAGAATATGGTTGAGGACAAAATTGAGGACAAGATATGCATCAGGGAGATTTATACATAATTGGAAATTGGACAAAGAGACAGCAGCTGATATTCAATTTATAGAAATGTAAAATGCTTAATAAGAGGACCAAGAATCAATGAATGTTTCATTATTTAAAATATTTTAGTTACATTTGAGGGATAATCTGCAGGTAAGGATCAACCTGATTTTGTACTGTTCTCATATAGGAGCAGCACAGTGGCTCACAGCACCAGGGTCCCAGGTTCGATTCCAGCCTCAGGTGTCTGTGTGGAGTTTGCACATTCTCCCTGTGTCTGCCTGGGTTTCCTTTGGGTGCTCCAGTTTCCTCCCACAGTCCAACGATGTGCAGGTCAGGTGAATTGGCCATGCTAAATTGCCTATAGTGGCAGTGGTCAGAGGGAAATGGGTCTGGGTGGGTTACTCTTCGGGGGGTCGGTGTGGACCGGTTGGGCAAAAGGGCCTGTTTTCACACTGTAGGGAATCTAATCTAATCATATTTTGCTTTTTGTCATTTGCTGTAAGCTAACAAGTATATAAATGGATCTATTCTTATTATTTAGGAAATAAGCCACTTAATCAAACATATATAATATGATATACCCCGAAGATTGACAAACATTTCTGGAAGGAACAGGCAAGTTAACATTACATATTTTCAGAAGCTCAGGAATGGTGGCTATAAGTGATGGTATTCATCACCATACTGCATGAAACTTCCAACAACATCTGTTTTCCACACATGCACAGTTACACAAGGAAATTGGAAAGTTTCAGGAAATGATTATATCTTCCACCATGTACCTTGGTTAAACTTTGAGGGTACATACACAGAAGCAGTAATTTTACATGCACATCAAAGTTTTTATGCACTATTCCTGTTGTAAAGTCATTGAAAATGTTACATCATGTCGAATGACTTTGTAATTGTACTTTTAATGCCATGCTGTCATAATTACTGCTTCACAAACTCCCTGCTTCTGAAAAGCAACAATGAGTTTTGTTCTCTCAGAAGAAACATTTAAACATTCCATAATTTTAAAAATAATAAAAATGCTTATTTTACTTTAATGTCATATTTATGTCTAAATTGTTATTTTGCTATCTTTAAAAAAGTTAAAATGTCAATGATAAAACCTGCATTTACATACCTTGCTTTGTTATTTATGAGAATTTTAAAATATAACTGTTGATATGCCTGTCTATTCTTTGAGTTGTTGCGAGTCAACAGCTGATGCTGAATTCAAAGCACATTAGATTTAAAAAATTAATTCTCTCGGGACTATTATATCTTTCAAACTTTCACAACGTTTGCAACAAGTCTGCTTTCATGCTGACTGCAAAATTGAGCATTGTACAATCGATATGCAAAACATTACTTCAAAGAACAAAGAACAAAGAAAATTTACAGCCCAGGAACAGGCCCTTCAGCCCTCCAAGCTTGAACCGATCCAAATGTACTATCTAAACCTGTTGGTCAATTCCTAAGCATCTGTATCCCTCTGCTCTCCACCTACTCCTGCATCTGTCCAAACGCATCTTAAATGAATCTAACGTGCCTGCTTCTACCACCTCTGCTGGCAACACATTCCAGAGACCCACCACCCTCTGTGTGAAGAACTTGCCTCATGTATCCCCCTTAAACTTTCCAACTCTCACCTTGAAAGCGCGACCTCTCGTTATGGAATCCTTCACCCTGGGAAAAAGCTTGTCTCTATCCACCCTGTCTATACCCTTCATGATTTTGTAAACCTCAATCAGGTCCCCCCTCCATCTCCTTTTTTCTAATGAAAATAAACCTAACCTACTGAACCTCTCTTCATAGCTAGCACCTTCCCTACCAGGCAACATCCTCGTAAACCTTCTCTGCACCATCTCCAAAGCTTCCACATCCTTTTGGTAACGTGGCAACCAGAACCCAATATTCCAAATGCGGCTGAACCAACGTCCTGTGCAATTTTCATATATATCTTTAACCGTAGATGATCACTGCTGACTGATAGGTGTGATGTGAAGGTGCTGGTGATGGATTGGGGTGGACAAAGTTGAAAATCACACAAACACCAAGTTATAGTCTAACAGGTTTATTTGGAAGTACAAGGTTTCAGTGCACTGCTCCTTCATCTGGTGGCTTGTGGGATGTTCCCTCCCAGTCAGAGAACACTTCAGCGGTTAAGGACATTCAGCCTCAGATCTTCAGGTGACCATTCTTTAAGGTGGACTTCGGGATACACAACAACGCAGAGTGGCTTAGCAGAGAATAATAGTGAAGTTCGGCACCCATGGGGATGGCCTCAACTGGGACCTTAGGTTCATGTCACACTACAGGTGACCCCACTGCACTACACACACACACACAAACACACACACACACACACACTCACACACACACACACTCTTACACACAATCACACTAACACAGACCCTCTCTCATCCATGCTCTCTGAGACACACACAGACACACTCATGTGCACATTCTCTCACAGGCATATACTCCATTTCAAGCACACGCGCGCACACACACACACACACACACACACACACACACACACACACACACACACACACACACTCTCTCTCTCTCTCTCTCTCTCTCTCTCTCTCTCTCTGCCCCATACAGGCACACACGCAGGTATGCACACATATATAGGGTAAATTTGCAATTGCAGATTTGTATTTGCAGATACATTTTATTTTGTTCAAAAAGCAGAATCAGTAGGCAGTCAGTCCATGTGACATTTTATCAATTCCTACTTTGGAAATAGAACCAGTCTGACTGAAGTTTAGGATACAGACATACTCTAACCTCACACCTTTAATGCATTGTCTGAGCTGACGTGTCATTTTCTTATATAAAACTTTACGTTATCTCAGGAATGTGACTTGAAAGAAGTTCTCGGATTTACATATTAATGAATCAAAACCTGCAACCCCATTTTAAGTGATTAAATACTTAATAGCAATCTTGGTTTGTTCAATACATCACATCAGTTGTCTGACACTTTGATCTTTTGCTATAAATTCTGTGTCCTATGATCCTGCCCCACTAGCTACCTGGCAAAGGAGCAGCACTCCGAAAGCTTGGACTTACAAATAAACCTGTTGGACTAGAAGTTGGTATTGTGTGATTTTCGACTGAGAGATGGTTTAATGTTTCCAGAAACACTGAATATTTTGCACTGAGCTGCAAGAGATAGAGCTTCCACACTTCATATGTAGCCAGAGGTTAAACAAAAGACTTGGAACAGAAATTTGAGGAGATAGACCTAAAGATTGGTATCCACTTAATAAACATGATGTGCTGATTATAAGACATTACTTCCCTCAGTTCTTATTAGGCCATCAAAATGATCATGTCTGAATTCTACAGTCTAAATTGTTACAAATGTTTGTTCAAATTTTGGGTTACAGCAAATTATTACGCTTTGAGAAGGTTGTATAATCTAGCTGAATCTGCTGTATTTTCCATTTCTGCCTGCTTTTTAATTTTGATACATGCAATTAAATCAGTCAATAATACAAATTGTACTGTCTGCCGGACAGTTATTTTTCCCTGTTTGATTATTACGTGAGTTAATTACATTAACAAGGGTGTCTATTTGATCTTTCAGCAATGCTAAATTGACAGTAAAACCATGCATAAAAGCCATACTCTGCAAAGCAATGAATAGGGGCTGATCGGCAGGAGGGACTTTAGGAGCAAATTATGACAGAAATATCTGGTTAAAAACCTACCACTCATACCATAGCTACTGAAAACCTTTGTTCATAGCTTTGTTCTGAAGTAATGGAACAATTCCATTAAAACTGATTCTGATCCAGGAAAAATAAGCACTGAAGTGGTACGAATGTGCACAACTTGAATTCCATTTACTCGCTTTCGCAGTCATTGGTTGGTGTGAGTAAATAGAGAAGAAAGGATCAGAAGAGGATTGAAAAAAATGAAAGTTGTTCACTTAAGAAAATGAGAGTGAAATGTTCGTCTCCAACATTAATATCTGAATGCATCACATTCTTTGAAATGTGCAAATGCCTTTGTTAAAATAGTATATTGAGAAACTTCAGACAAATGTATTAGATAATTTGCTTTTGAACTCTGAAGCAAACTCATTCAACTTGTGACTATTGTACAAGAGAGCAATTGGCAAATTTAGTTGTTGAGATCTTTATCTGAAATTGACATGAGAAAGTTCTGGCTGTGTATTGCTTCAGCTTTTATTTAAGTGTGTTGCTTACTTAGACTTCCTCCAACCAAGGGGCTGTGTGACTTTCATTTGTTATGATTTCAACTTTAGTTTCCATTTTACATCTTGAAAACCCTTTTTGCTGGCCCCTTTACAGTATTCCCTCTTCAACTGCAGTCAAACTCCAGCAGCACGGCAAATGTCATGATCAGCACTGACTGGTTTTGAAGCATTTGGTTCTCAGCCTTAGTTATAACTACTTTCAGATTTCTCCCAAGTATGATCTATAATGGTTTCCTGCCAGACAGCCTATTGTAAGCCCTCTCAGTTGAAAACTGATGTAAACTTCAGCTCACTAATGACCATAGGCTAAAAACTTGGTCTGAAGAGCCAGTATCCTCATTGCTGCTACAAAGGCATTTCCTTTCAGTGTTTATCTAATTATACAACACACAAATCAAAAGACCTCAGATTAAAAGAAAAAAAGAAATGGAGGCACATTTATATCCAAATGTACAAATATTAACCAGCCAAAGAAAGGTTAAGTGAAACAGGCATATTGCCTTTAAATTAGAATCAGAATCAGAATATTTTATTGTCACGTGTACTCAAATACACAACACATGAGTACAGTGAAAAGACTAGAAATTCACCATTTCCAGCACCACCTTAGGTACAAAGGTGATAATTACAATATTGTTGATATAAGTGAGAAGA
Source organism: Hemiscyllium ocellatum (assembly GCF_020745735.1). Taxonomy (NCBI): domain Eukaryota; kingdom Metazoa; phylum Chordata; class Chondrichthyes; order Orectolobiformes; family Hemiscylliidae; genus Hemiscyllium; species Hemiscyllium ocellatum. The sequence continues at coordinate 29,233,890 of NC_083432.1, forward strand.
ATAAAGGAACAAACAGAAACATTCAGTGTTATAGTCCTTCTGAAGCAGAGAAAGAGAGAAAAACATTAAAAGCAAACAAGGAAGACGAATCCACGTTATCCCTCACCTCGATGCTGGGAGTACACGCTTATCCCTCACCTCGAGACCTGGGGTACACACTATCCCTCACCTTGAGGCTAGGAGTACATGCTATCACTCACCTTGAGGCTAGGAGTATGCGCTATCACTCACGAGGCCAGGAGCACATGCTACCCCTCACCTCGAGACCAGGAGTACGCAATATCCCTCACCTTGAGGCAGGGAGTACACACTATCCCTCACCTCGAGACTGGTAGTACACGTTATCCCTCACCTCGAGGCAGGGAGTACACGCTATCCCTCACCTCGAGGCAGGAGTACATGCTATCCCTCACCTCAAGGCAGGGAGTACACACTATTACTTACCTTGAGACCGGGAGTATGCAATATCCTTCACCTCAAGGCAGGGAGTACATTCTACCCCTCACCACGAGGCTCAGAGTACGCCCTAACCCTCACCTCGAAACAGGGAGTATGTGCTACCCCTCATCTCGAGACAGGGAGTACACGCTACCCCTTACCTCGAGGTCGGAGTATGTCCTACCCCTCACCTCGAGGCAGGGAGTACGTGCTACCCCTCACCTCGATGCATGAGTAGCATGCACTGCCTGCTGAAGGGTCTGAATCCAGCCAACAGCTTGATACAGACTCAATACAAAGTGCTAATAGCCAGGGCTGCAGGAATCGTCCTTCTCGGGAAGAGCGATTAGTACCCATTACGACTTTAGATTCCCTAATCTAAAAGGAATCTACTGTGGAATCCCTACAGTGTGGGAACAGGCTCTTCAGCCCAACAAGTCCGCGCCAACTCTCTGAAGAGTAACCCACCCAGACCCCTTTCTCTCTAACTAATGCACCTCACACTATGGGCAACTTAGCAATTCACATGACCTGCACATCCTTGGATTGTGGGAGGAAACCAATGCAGACGTGGAGAGAATGTGCAAACTCCACACAGATAGTCACCCAAGGCTGGAATTGAACTTGGGACTGTGAGGCAGCAGTGCTAACCGCTGAGCCACTGTGCCACCCAATTTCTGTACAGCCATTGAAACTGACAATGTCTGCATTGAAACTAACAACAATGCACTGAAATTAACAAAGGCTGCGCGAGAACTGGCAATGACAATATTGGAACTATCAACGATTCTGCAATGATTGCCATAAACAAATCATGTTACAAAGACAATAACCTCATCCCTGACCTATTGTATCACAAGATGTGTAAAAGTATGTGCTACGGGTGGAGAGAAGAATCGCAGCTGAACCATGTTGGCTTCTTTCTCTCCCCAGATCTCTGGTATTTCCTTGTACAATAAACTCTGTCATTGAACCCCAAGACTCTTACTCTGAGACTGGTGATTTTCCCCACAACAAAGTAAAAGTGAAAAGTGTTTCAGTTGCTATACCATGGCATCAATATTAATAACAGAAGGCATAGATAAGAAAAAAACATGAAGACAATGTCAATCTTTGGTCCATCTATTTTGAAATAAAAGTCTTGTTTGTCAGTTAAAGGATGAATTGAAATGCAACAGAAACATATGAAAGCGGACCTTAGCAGGACTCATAACTTAATGGTAAGGTCCTAGGGAGTGTTGCTGAGCAAAGAGACCTTGGAGTGCAAGTTCATAACTCCATGAAGATAGGGTCACAGGTAGACAGGATAGTGAAGAGGCATTTGGTATGCTTTCCTTTATTGGTCAGAGTATTGAGTACAGGAGTTGGGAGGTCATGTTGCAGCTGTACAGGACATTGGTTAGACCACTGTTGGAATATTGCATGCACTTTTGGTCTCCTTCCTATTGGAAAGATGTTGTGAAACTTGAAAGGATTCAGAAAAGATTTACAAGGATGTTGCCAGGGTTGGAGGATTTGAGCTATAGGGAGAAGTTGAATAGGCTGGGTTTTTTTTCCTTGGAGCGTCGGAGGTTGAGGGGTGACCTTATAGAGGTTTATTATAGCATGAGGGGCATGGATAGGATAAATAGACAAGGTCTTTTCTCTGGGGTGGGGGAGTCCAGAACTAGAGGGCATATGTTTAGGATGAGAGGGTAAAGATATAAAAGAGACTGAAGGGGCAACTTTTTCATGCAGAGGGTGGAATGAGCTGCCAGAGGAAGTGGTGGAGGCTGGTACAATTGCAACATTTAATAGGCATTTGGATGGGAATATGAATAGGAAGAGTTTGGAGGGATATGGGCTGGGTGCTGGCAAGTGGGACGAGATTAGGTTGGGATATCTGGTCGGCATGGACGAGTTGGACTGAAGGATCTGATTCCGTGCTGTACATCTCTATGACTCTATGACTCTATTTCCTACATTTTCAGGTGACCTAGTTATGAGCATTCATTTGCTTCTTGACTGAGAACATTGACTTCAACAAATTACCCTGACCTTTGAACATATGGTTAACCAAAGACTCAAACTAATTGTTCCAGAGTTTGAACTTCAAAAGTTAACTTCATCCTTGAGCTCATCAAATTTTACTGCCACAAATCTCTTTCTTACAAAATGTAACAACTTCGTTTAGTATCTAGCTGTATCACATAGGGGGAAATAAAGCATTTCAACAAAAAAGCTAGTGCCTTCTAACGAGTGTTATCATCGAATCTCTACAGTGTGGAAACAGGCTATTCAGCCCAAAAAGTCCACACTGACCCTCTGAAGAGTAACCCACCCAGACCCATTCCCCTACCCCTGCTACTCTACATCTCCACTGACTGGTGCACCTAACTTACACATCCCTCAACACTATGGGCAATTTAGCTTGGCCAATTCACCTCACCTGCACCTGCACGTTTTGGACTGTGGGAGGAAACCTGGAGGAAACCCGTGCAGACACAGGGAGAATGTGCAAACTCCACATGGACAGTCGCCTGAGGTGGGAATCGAACCTGGGTCCCAGGCACTGTGAGCCACCGTGCTGCACCATATTGAAAATAAAACAGCTGAAAATTGTCTCTTGGTCATTGTATTTGAAAACAAACCTGAAAACTGCATGTTATAGTCTGATCAATGAGTGGAGCTGCTTTGGGCTTCCAACTGCAGAATCACTGGCCTCAGTGTTCTGAGGAAAGGTACTAGTCACCAAGTTTCTTTCCAGGTCTTTGTATTTCACTTCTTCAGAAAAATGGATCACAGCAACCCACCAGGAGTTCCCCTGTAGTGCTGTAGAGTCAGGGGAGATAGCACATATCTGTTTTCTTTTTCTAGCTTTAGCTGCTGAATGGTCAATTCAAATGTCCTGTATTAATTGTAGTGAATAAATTGAATGAGCAAGGTGGGTTGCTAGGTGAAGAGGATGAAGTGGTATGTGGTTGAGGTGGTAGGTATGTCAGGCAACAGATGAAAGAAGTGGTAACTGGATTAGAGAGACAAATACGTAAGGTGGAGCATGGATGAGTGGTCATTGGTTCGGGTCCAGTTAGGAAGGATGCCAGTCTGCAATACTTGAATCCAGTTTTCAATAGCCTTGGTGGGCAGTGCAGAGACAGCCCTTCGTGCAGCTTTGTGCCTCATAACAGAAATAATTATAGAGTCACAGAGATGTACAGAACAGAAACAGACCCTTCAGTCCAACTCGTCATGCCAATGAGATATCCTAAATTAATCTAGTCCCATTTGCCAGAATTTGGTCCAAAATCCTCTACGGACCAACATACCCTTCCTATCCACGTACCCGTCCAACTGCCTTTTAGATGTAATTGTACCAGTCTCCACCACTTTCTCTGACAGCTCATTCCATACATGCACCATCCTCTGCATGAAAACGTTGCCTCTTAGGTTTCTTTTAAATCTTTCCCCTCTCAACTTAAACTCATGCCCTCTAACCTGAGGAAAAGACCTTGGCCATTCACCTTATCTATGCCCCTCATGTTTTTATAAACCTCCATAAAGTCATATCTCAGCCTCTGATGTTCCAGAGAAAATTGCCTATTCAGCCTCTCCCTATAGCTCAAGCCCTCCAACCCCAGCAACATCCTTGTAAATCTTTTCTGAACCCTTTCAAGTTTAAGAACATCTTTCCTACAGCAAGGAGACCAGAACTGAATGCAATATTGCAAAAGTGGGCTAAACCAATGTATAGCTGCAACATGACATCCCAACTCCTGTACTTAATGCACTGACCAACAAAGGGAAACGTGCCAAATGCCTTCTTCACTATCCTGACTACCTGTAACTCCACTTTCAAGGAATTATGAACATGCACCACAGGGTCCTTTTGTTCAGCAGGACCCCAACATTAACTGTATAAGTCCTGCTCTGGTTTAGATTACCAAAATGCAACACCTCACATTTACCTAAATTAAACTCCATCTGCCTCTCCTTGGCTCATCTGATCAAGGTCCTATTGTACTCTGAGATAACCTTCATCACTGTCCACTACACCACCAATTTTGGTGTCATCTGCAAACTCAATAATTATACCTGCCATATTCATATTACAAGCAACAAAGAAAAATAACACCATAAGGTGTCCCCTGGGCTCCCTGGGGATCATTTGAGCAATGTTTGGTGAAGGATCACTGGATACTGACCCCATAAATGCGATCCCACTAAACTATCGCTGACATCTGTTTGATTAACGGCACTAAGAACTCTGATACAATGTAAAAGACAACACCACAACTTTGGTCCAATGGGCTAACTAGTTATCTGAAAAGGAAGAACATACAGGAGTTACTGGGAAAAGGCAGGGGAGTGGTACAAAGTGAATCGTTCATTCTGTCAGCCAGTGCAGACACAGTGGGCCGAACGATCTCCTTAATTCAGTCAATATTACAAGCACACAAAGATGTACAAATAAACCCTCAATCTGTTATGGTTAGGTGATTTAGAAATGGCACAGTCTAAAGGAACAAACAACATCCAGGTATGGTTTTGGTTGTAGGTTTGCTCGCTGAGCTGGAAGGTTTGTTTTCAGACATTTTGTCATCATATTAGGTACCATCATCAGTGAGCCTCCAGTGAAGCACTGGTGGTATGGCCCCTACTGGCTCACTGATGATGCTTCCTAAATGGTGATGAAATGTCTGAAAACAAACATTCCAACTCAGTGAGCAAACTTACATCCAGAACCTCAACCTGAGCTACAAATCGCCATCCAGTTGTCGTATCCGAGAAGCAACACTGAAGTAAATATTAATTAATGTAACTGTCACTGATAGAATGGTCTGCTGATAAAGATTTATATTTAATGAACTGAATTAAATCCAAAGAAGCACAAAGGCAGTCAGACATAATTTTGGTTGAACTGTGCAGCTGCCACTTTCATTCAATAATGAACCAAAATTGGTTAGATATCACCAGAAACGTGTGATTTTAAATTCTAATTGCACAAGTGATATGGTTCAGTGTTAGATGCTGTAGGATCCTCACTCCCAACTTTAAACAGGAGGGAGTGGCAGCATAGTGGCTGGTAACCCAGGGGTTTGATTCCCAATGGGGCAGGAGGTGTAGTTAAAATAATTTTTCAAAAGTCAGAACAATAAACCAAAAGAAAAAGCTTAATGGTGACCATGTTGTCATTGCTGATTGTCATACAAATCCATTTGGTTTACTTTCTTCATTTCGGGAAAGAAATCTGCCATCCTTTCCTGGTCTGGTCTAGATTTGGCATATGTGGCTGACTTTTAACTGTCCTCTGGTCAATAAATGTTGACATTGCCAAAAATAACCACATTCCATAAGAAAATTTTTACGTAAAAATCCTTCCAAGTATTGGTAACTTAGATTAGATTACTTACAGTGTGGAATCAGGCCCTTCAGCCCAACAAATCCACACCAACCCTCCAAAGACCAACCCACCCAGACCCATTCCCCTACATTTACTCCTTCACCTAACACTACGGGCAATTTAGCATGGCCAATTCACCTAACCTGCATATTTTTGGACTGTTCTTTAAAAACAAAACAAAATAAATAGAAAGTATATGACGGCTCAACAATTCTCTCTGGATTTTCTTTTATTTAAAACTTCAGCATGAGAGGGAATTTGAATTGAAATGTTTTAATATGTTTAAGCATTGTCCAGAAGTGCACAATGCTATGTAGAACAGTCGAATAAAGGCAAAATGCTAGGGATGCTGGAAATCTGAAACAACCACCAAGAATGCTGGAGAAACTCAGCAGGTCTGGCAGCATCTGTGGACAAGAGTAACAGATTTCTGAAAATGAAACATACTGAACCTGAAACATTAACTCTTGTTTTCTCTCCTCCCGGATACTGCACTGTAGAACGATGTCATTCTGTTCATTTATTACTAAGTGACAATCTCCTGCCTTTTCCCTCTCTCTCTATCAAAACGCTGTAGTCCCTTTAGGGGAGTTATTTGATTAGGAGGTTGCCAGTATGGAAATTATACAGGAGAGTTAATGTTGATCTCCTAAATACCTCCTTTAAACTATTTTTCCTTATGAGTCGAATTAGTGAAACGTCTGAGAGAGGTCTCAGCAATTTCAGGTAGAAGTCAGTTAAAGCTTTAGGGGTTCCCTACTGGCTATTTAGAAGAATTGCCCTCAATTAACTTGACTGCTGAAGCCCAGCCCCTTCCAATACAAATGGGATCGAACATATTTTTATTTTAACATCAACAATTGTAGGCATTTTAATTTTTAGCTACATATTTGATGATTTGGATGGATCTCTCACTTTTGTAAAAATGCTAATGTAAGCTTTTACCACAAAACCTTTCTTGTTCTTTATGTAGATCAGGTTCCAGATCTTTCTTTTTGGAGACTGCCAACTCTAATCATGTGTTCAAGAATGTCTTTATAAAACAAACCGTTGAGATGTTTTAAATAACTTCTAACAACCTCTACCTCACATTCCGTAAGACTTTTAATGGTAAGATACCAGATCATGTCTGTAGATTTCAAAATGTTGACCTTCACAGTTTAGCAGAATTACCCATATGTTTGCGATTTAAAATGGTGGTGTTCCGAATACATGCCACATCAATCTCCAGACTGAAGGGTGTGACTATTTTTTCTCCTTCAAAATCCAAATGAAAGTCCAAAAAAGTGTTTCCTTCCAAATGCAAAACGGGAGAAAGATTCACTGTGAAATATAAGCAATTTATGTTATATTTATAAGCTTATATAAGCAGGGATCATCCCAAAATGTCATACATATATTTCTTTCTGAAGATAAAGCAGTGGAGCAGTCTACCAAGAGACACTCCACATCTCATTATAAAAATAAGTTCCCTGTTGCAGTTCCACCCACAAGTTCGATTTCTGACCAATACTGCCACCCAGTGGCTACAGATTCTGAAGATTGGGTTGTGTGCCGAAAAACATTTCAATTTCCAAATGCAACATTGTTAGCACATTATCAGAAGAATGCGAAAATGGTTTTTGTGCTATTTGCAATGCAACCTTCAAAGCTTCTGACCTCTCCCATCTCGGACATGGCTGCAGCTAGAGGGAAACATTACCACCTCTGCTAGTTCCCCTTCCGACTACACACTGCCACATTTGTTCAATGAGGCTGGGTCAAAATGTTGGAAATCCCTTCATAACAATTACCTAAATCCCGAATATTATAGGATTCCAAGAAGACAGCTCATCAATACATTCCAATGGGCAATTAGGGATGGACAATAACGATTGACCCAGCCAGCAATACCCATATCCCATGAATGAAATAAAGTGTTTAGCGCCTGAGCAACTTTCTACTGAGCACAACTCCAACATTTCCTTATCCATATAAAAAACAAGGTAGCTGAAAGAATACTTCCATTTAAGAGTCACAATATTAGCCCTGGGAGGAATTAAGGAAGTTATACTGTGTTTCAATTTATCTTTTTAAAAATTAATTCATGGGATGTGGGCATTAGTGGCCTAGCATCTATAGCTTGCCCCTAGTTACCCTTGATAAGGTGGTGGTGAGCTGTGTTCTTGAATCACTGCTGTGTGTTTGGTTTATATACAAACAATGGCATTAGGAAGTGAATACTAGGGTTTTGGCTCATAGATACGAAGAAACGACAATATATTTCCAAGTCAGGATGGTGAATAGCTTGTGGGGAACCTGAAGGTGACAGTGTATCCTGTATCTGCTGCCCTTGTCCTTTTAAATGGTTATGGCTGTGTCTTTGGAAGGTGCTGTCTAAAAGTCTTGGTGAATTTCTGCAGTGAATAATCTGTGTGAGAAAGCCCATTGGGAAAAGCTGGGAAGAAGTGCAGATGTTCAAAGAAGACTCCAGTTTATCTTTGAAGCTCTGACAAGGGGTTTTGATGAGAGCAGTAAACAGACACAGCTACAGCAGAGCTGTACAAGCAAGGTCAGTACTTCAGATAGATCTACCTTCAATAACCACAGCCACAGTGAGGCTGGACAAATTGTGCTTGTTTTCTCTGGAGCAGCAGAAGGGTGACCTGATAGAAGTTTGTAAAATTATGAGAGGCCTAGATGGGATTGCCAGTCAGAATCTTTCTCCCGGAGTTGAAATTTCTAATACTAGAAGGTGTGAATTTAAGATAAGAGGGGGAAAGTTCAAATGAGATGCGAGGAGCGGGTTTTTTACACAGAGTGAGAGGTGCCTAAAATGTGCTGCTAGGGGGTGGTGGAGGCAGATATGATAGGGGTGTTTAAGGGCTTTTAGATATGCACGTGAATAAGCAAGGAGTGAGGGGATCTGACTATGGGCAGGCAGAAGGGATTAGGTTAATTTGCTGTTGTGTTCAGCACAATCCCACTGCAACGGCTTAACTTCTCACCAGACTTTAAACTGGTTGAGCCTCCCACCGACAGCAAGGCAAGGGTGAGGTTCATTCAAGAAAAAGCTTATGTTGAGAGATAGGAACTTGCCCTGCAGTGAGCATGAAAGCTGCCAAAGTAGAAACACCATGCCGAATTTACACAGGAGCTTTATCATGAGCATCTTTCTGAGGAGTTGCAGCTGATTGGTGTCTCAGTCCCTCCTCTGGATCTCTGCTTCATAGGGTTTGGACCTCCCAATCATGGCTACACCAAACTCTCTCTTTCTGACCTTACTCACACCATCCATGGCCTAGGGCTCCAGGTAGCTGGCAACAAATGGATCCAGTTAATACTCCATTGGAGTCAGGACATCAGGAATAAGCATGGTGTTGCAGTCAAATGTGTGAAGATATAGCCAGGCATGCTTAGAAAGGATATATGGTATCTGGTGCGAGCAGCCCATTACAAAGGCACAGTGGCTCAGTGGTTAGTACTGCAGCCTCAAAGCGCCAGGGACCCGGGTTTCATCCCAGCGTTGGGTGCCTGTCTGAGTGGAGTTTGCACATTCTCCCTGTATCCATGGGGGTTTCCTCTGGGTGCTCCAGTTTCCTCTCACAATCCAAAGATGTGCAGGTTAGGTGAATTTGCCAAGCTAAATTGCCCATAGTGTGAGGTGCATTAGTCATTGGGAAATGGGTACGGGTGGGTTACTCTTTGGAGGGTCAGTGTGCACTTGTTGGGCCAAATGGCCTGTTTCCACACTGTAGGGAATCTAATCTAATCAAAGTTGGTAGATGGAGCACAGGAGTCTTTGAGTTTGCTCAAGGTGTATCAGGCTGTAAGGGACCCCAGAATTGTTTGGGTAACAGGGAGTTGGGTTGTTCTTTTGTTTGCCTACACCAGCTTGGTACTGAAGGCTCATGTCACCTCTAACCGACTAGTCAAGGTCAGGCCTTGCTTTAATGTCACATGGAGCAGATATCCCACTTGTTATCATTCTTGGAGCTGTCTGGGCCACTGTGGGAGAGAAGGGTAGGGTAATCAAATGGATCTTCAATTTCAGTGAGAAAGCTATTTACCTCCAACCTAGAATGGCCATTGGTGTCCTCAAACCTGCCACTATCGTAGACGAGTAAAAGGAACATTTCAAGAATGGATTGGATTAGATTAGATTAGATTAGATTAGATTAGATTACTTACAGTGTGGAAACAGGCCCTTCGGCCCAACAAGTCCACACCGACCCGCTGAAGCGCAACCCACCCATACCGCTACACTTACCCCATACCTAACACTACGGGCAATTTAGCATGGCCAATTCACCTGACCCGCACATCTTTGGACTGTGGGAGGAAACTGGAGCACCCGGAGGAAACCCACGCAGACACGGGGAGAACATGCAAACTCCACACAGTCAGTCGCCTGAGTCGGGAACTGGTGAATTTATAGTATTATTCTTGTTTATCTGTGATGGGAGGTCATTGAGTACCACTGGCAGCCTAGTGATTGGCTTAGTTAGAAACTTCCACACATGCAGATGAGAACAATGAATTAATTCTAATAACGACTAACTCGTGTCCAACTCTATGAAATGTAGCTGCAACAAAGAGCCTTCCTTTACTAAAGCTGCCAAGTAGAATCCTCTGCTGCAAATTCAAGCCTGAAGCACCATCTGCTGGAGAAATTATGTGTGGCAATAAGTGCTGAGGAATTCATTGGAATCCATGAGGAAGAGGAAGTGTCAGAGATAGGCACCTATGCTGCCAACATATCTTCCAAATGGCCATCATTCTTGTATCAACTGGAAGTATAATAGCATATTCATCTGCAGCACCGTGATTACATGCGCACTGGATGTTACAAGCAGGCATTTTGAGAATGGGTAGTGCTCAGAAGTAGAAATCCTACTTGAGGTTTCAATCTCTCCTCAGCTAACCATCATCCCACACTGTGGTCCTGACTAGGATTAGCATGTGCACCTTGTCTCTCTCAAACTCAGTCACAAGCTCCTTTTCAGTTGCTCCTACCACTGGTGGCTGTGCCTTGTCTTTCTATGCGCACCATCAATCTTTCCATAACTTAAGGACATGCCCTTAAAATACAGTACCTCCTTCATCAAAGTTTTGGTTAGTGGTTCCAGTATCTCCTTGTGCACGTCTGAAATCATTAATAACAGACACTGTATGCAAAACAGAACATAGATATTTAATAAAGCTAGTCAGATATATTTTGATGGATCTCTGGAACAGGCAGAATTTGAAGCCAGATCTTCTGCCTCACAGGTAGGGACATTACCACCGCACCACAAAAGCTCCTAGTGTATATTTCTGTGATGTGTTTCAAGACCACATTACAATCAAAGTGCATCTGCCAGCAATTAAGTATTTTTCATGAATTATTTTGTAAATGTTCTTGTGAAATTTGTTATGCTACTATTATGTGGGCAGCCAATTTAGTAGCAGTTGGCTGTATCTACCTTTACATTGATTCATAACTGAATCACACCATCAATTGTGATTGAATCAAAACACTGGCTTTGAATACAACTGCAGAAAAACACAAAATGGTCGCTTGGGTGAATGGGAATGAGCTTCCAGCCACAAGAGGGCGATCATCACTCAATCACTTTATTTTTCTTTCTCTTTAGTTTTGTCCCTGCATCAGCTAACAATGCTGAAAAACTTTGCCAAGCTGAATATATACAAACAGGTTCTTTACATCAATATAACATCTCAAGTGAATATAGATGCTCAAAGGTTGCAGGATGAACATTGCAAATAAATATATATTTGGCAAAGATAATTGTATGAAACAAATCATAAGACCATAAGAAACGGGAGCAGGACTAAGCCTTTGAACCCACTCTGCTTTTCAACAGGATCATGTCTGATCCAACATTCCAAATGTCCAAAAGACTGCCTTTTCTGCATAAGTCCTTTATTCCCCTACTGATCAAGAATCTATCTTAACCTTAAATGTACATAAAGACTCTGTCTCCACAGCTTTTCGTGGCAAATAATTTCCAAAGACCGATAACCCTCTGAGAGAAGAAATTCCTCCTCACCTCAGTCTTAACTTGGCACCATTTATTCTGAGACTGTGTCCTCTGCTTCTACACTCTCCTATGAGGAGATACATCCTCTCCACATTTACGCTGTCAAGCACCTTAAGAAGCCTTCAGAAACACAACGAATAGTATGCATGCTCGGTATAACTTTTTGGTATCTAATCTCATCTCACCACCCCTTCGCCACTGGGGTTTATTCTTGCCCCAAAGACTAGCATTAGTTCTAAAATATTGAATTGAATTGAATTGAATTTATTGCCATGTGTACTGAGGCACACTGAAAAGCTTTATCTTGTGAACGATACAGGCAGATCACAGAGTTAAGTAGTATAGATAAGTAAATAATAGGTAAACGGTGACAAAAACAAAAACACAGGTACAGACGAATGTTAAGAGGTGGGGGTGTGTGTGTGTGTGTTCAGGCTTCTGTACCTTCTCCCCGTTAGTAGAGGTTGTAGAAAAACATTGCCAGGTTGGGATGGATCTTTGAGAATGCTAGCAGCCTTTCCTTGACAGCGGACCTGGTAGATGGATTCTATAGACGGGAGGCTGGCCTTTGTGATTGTCCAGGCTGAGTTCACGACTCTCTGTAACCATCTCCGATCTTGAATGGTACAGTTTCCAGACCAGGCAGTGATACATCCAGACAGAATGCTCTCAATAATAATAATGCAAGGGGATTCACTGTCATTCCAAATTGCCTGAGGAAGAAGAGACGTTGTTGGGCCTTTGTAACCAGTGCATCCACATGAAGAGTCCAAGAAAGCTTGTTGTGGATGACCACTCCCAGGAGCTTGACACTCTCCACTCATTTCACCTCCTTGTTGTTAATGTGTAATATACAATCTCCTACATGTTTTTGTCAGTGTCTTCATCAAAACGAGTTTCCCAAAGCAGAGAGCAGAGACAATGATCTCTGGTCACTTGGTCGCTCCATTACCAAAAGGATGTGGATGTTTGGAGACAGTGCAGAGGAGGTTCACCAGGATGTTGCTTGGTATGTAGGGCGCTACCTTTGAAGAGAGGTTGAGCAGATTAGGATGACTCTCATTAGAAAGATGAGGATGAGGGGGGGACTTGATTGAGGTCTACAAAATCATGAGAGGTATTGACAGGATAGCAAGAAGCTTTTTCCCAGAGTGGGATCTCAATTACTAGGGGTCATGAGTTCAAGGTGTGAGGGGGGAATGTTTAAGGGAGATATGCATGGACAGTTCTTTACACAAAGGGTGGTGGGTGCCTGGAACACGTTGACAGCAGAAGTGTAGGGACGGGCTTGATAGCGTCCTTTAAGATGTATCTAGATGAATACATGAATGGGCAGGGAGCAGAGGGATATAGATCCTTCGAAAACAGATACAAGGTTGCGATAGAGGATCTGGATTGGCGCAGGCTTGGAGAGCTGGAGGGCCTATTCCTGTGCTGTAATTTTATTTGTTCTTTGTCTATGTAAGAAAGGCGTGGATGAGCTAAAGCTGATGTTATAGAAACAGGCACCTGGCATGTGGCTTGCAAAGCAGAATAGATGGTTGCAACTGATTAATGATATGCTGAGGACCTTGACACAGGCTAGGCCATAAAAACTGTGGCTCTTTGCTTCCCAAATGGAATCTGCTCAGGCATCTGTATTGAAGTCAGTGATTGGATAAGGACTTGCGAACCCATCAGAGGCAATGGTGTTTGGGATTAACTCCAGAGTTGACAGTATTTGAGCTGTAAAATGTGTAAACATCTCAGCTAGGATTGGCAGGAACAGGACAGGAAATACAGGAACAAAGACAGCTGTGAGGAGCTACAATGTGTCAGAAGGATTTTAAAATGAGGCAACAAATAAGAAAGGGATGATCACCTTATTGGGATTTTATTACAGACTCCCATAAAAATCAGTGGGAAATTGAGAACCAAATTTGTAAGGAGATTTCAGTTATCTTTAAGAATAATAGGGTGGTTACAGTAGGGGATTTAAAATTTCCAAACATAGACTGGGACTGCTATAATATTAAGGGTTTAGATGGAGAGGAATTTGTTAAGTGTGTACAAGAAAGCTTTCTGATTCAATATGTGGATGTACCTACTAGAGAAGGTGTAAATCTTGACCAACTCTTGGGAAATAAGGCAGGGCAGTTAACTGAGACATCACTGGGGGTGCACTTTGGAGCCAGTGACCATAATTCTGTTAGTTTTAAAATAGTGATGGAAAAGGATAGACCAAAAGGTGAGGTTCTAAATTGGAGAAAGGCCAATTTTGACAGTATTAGACAAGAACTTTCAAAAGCTGATTGGAGGCAGATGTTCGCAGGTAAAGGGACGGATGGAAAATGGGAAGCCTTCAGAAATGAGACAACAAGGGTCCAGAGACAGTATATTCCTGCTAGGGTGAAAGGAAAGGCTGGTAGGTGTAGGGAATGCTGGATGACTAGAGATATTGAGGGTCTGGTTAAGAAAAAGAAGGAAGCATATGTCAGGTATAGACAGGATAGATCGAGTGAATCCTTAGAAGAGTACAAAGGCAGTAGAAGTATACTTAAGAGGGAAATCAGGAGGGCAAAAATGGAACATGAGATAGCTTTGGCAAATAGGGTTAAGGAGAATGCAAAAGGTTTTTACAAATACATTAAGGACAAAAGGGTAACTAGGGAGAGAATAGGGCCCCTAAAAATCAGAAAGGCAATCTTTGTGTGGAGCTGCAGGAGATGGGGGAGACACTAAATGAATATCTTGCATCAATGATTACTGTGGAGAACGACATAGAGGATATAGAATGTGGGGATATAAATGGTGACGTCTTGAAAAATGACCATATTACAAAGGAGGAGATGTTGGATCTCTTGAAATGCATAAAAGTGGATAAATCCCCAGGACCTGATCAGGTGTATCCTAAAACTCTGTGAGAAGCTAAGGAAGTGATGCTGAGCCACTTACTGAGATATTTGTATCATTGATAGTCAGAGGTGAGGTGCCGGAAGACTGGAGGTTGGCTAACGTGGCACCAAATTTAAGAAAGGTGGTAAGGAAAAGTGATAGAATGATAGGCCAGTGAGCTTGACATTGGTGATGTCAAGTTGTTGGAGGGAATCCTGAGGGACAGGATTTACACATATTTGGAAAGGCAAGCGATAATCAACATGGCTTTATGCATGGGAGATCATATCTCATGAATTTGATTGAGTTTTTTGAAGAAGTAATGAAGAGGATTGATGAGGGCAGAGCAGTGGAGACGTGATCTATAAGGCGTTTGATAAGGCTCCCCATCGGAAACTGATTAGCAAGGTTAGATCTTATGGAATAAAGGGAGAACTAGCCATTTGGAGACAGAACTGGCTCAAAGGTAGAAGACAGAGGGTGGTGGTGGATGGTTGTTTTTTAGACTGGAGGCCTGTGACCAGTGGAGTGCAACAAGGATCGGTGCTGGGTTCACTACTTTTCATCATTTATATAAATCATGTGGATGTGAACATAGGAGGTATAGTTAGTAAGTTTGCAGATGACACCAAAACTGGAGGTGTAGTGGGCAGCAAAGAAGGTTACCTCAGATTACAACGGGATCTTGATCGGATGGGCCAATAGGCTGACAAGTTGCAAATGGAGTTTAATTTAGATAAGTGCGAGGTGCTGCATTTTAGGAAAGCAAATCTTATCAGGACTTATACACTTAATGGTAATGTTCTAGGTAGTGTTGCTGAACAAAGAGACCTTGGAGTGTAGGTTCATAGTTCTTTGAAAGTAGAGTCACAGGTAGATATGATAGTGAAGAAGGCATTTGGTATGCTTTCCTTTATTGGTCAGAACATTTAGTATAGGAGTTGAAAGGAGATGTTGCAGCTGTACAGGACATTTGTTAGGCCACTTTTGGAACTTTGTGTGCATTTCTGGTCTCTATTCTATTGGAAGGATATTTCAAAACTTGAAAGAGTTCAGAAAAGATTTACAAGGATGTTACCAGGGTTGGAGGATTTGAGCTACATGGAGAAGCTGGAGAGGCTGAATAGGCTGGGGCTGTTTTTCCTGGAGCACTTGAGGCTGAGGGCTAACCTTATAGAGATTTATAAAGTCGTGAGGGGCAGAGATAGGATAAAAAGAAAAAGTCTTTTCCCTGGGGTGGGGGAATCCAGAATTAGAGGGCATAGGTTTAGGGTGAAAGCACAATTGCAACATTTAAAAGGCATCAGGATGGATATATGAATAGGCTGGATGATGAGGGATATGGGCCAAGTGCTGGCAAATGGAACTAGATTAGGTTGGGATATCTGATCAGCATATCTTGGACCAAAGGGTCTGTTTCTGTGCTGTACTTCTCAATGATTTTATGACTCTACATGCTGGACTGAACAACCAAAAGTGGGCAATCATACTGTCCGACTTTTGCTATATCCCCTCAGACACTCAGCCAAAAGAACAAAGACAATTTACTGAAAAGTGCAACAACATTTCAGCAGTAATAGCAGTGGGTTTCAACTAACTGAATATTAATTGGATTGAAATCAATGTAAAATGGATGAAAGGCACAGAATTCTGAAAATGCATCCAGGAGAACATTTGTAAACAGAATGCAGCTGAACCAACAAGACAGAGTCAGTCCTCATCTTGGTTTAGGGAATGAAGCTGGATAGATAGAAAGAGCTTCATTAGAAGATTAGTTTGGTGCAATTAATCATGTTTTATAGCATAGTTATGAAATTGTTCAAGTTATGCCATAAGTTACAATTTTCAATCCGGGAGAGGCTAATTTTATGAAGTTGAGATGTGATTTAGTTAAATTTGGAAGAGCTATTCAAAGACAAATCAATGTCAGAGTGAAAGGAGGCATTGAAGGAATATCTGGTGAAGGTTCAGAACAAGCGTTATGTAATCCTTAACAGGAATTATGCTACTACAGATTCGGCAGATAGATGATTTGCTACTCTCCCAACCCAGGTAAGGTTTGTATGCATAGGACTGGAGCATTTGTTTTGGTGCAGGGGGATTGTATTTCTTGAGTTCACTTACAGCTTTCTCCCAAGAGTACACTCTATCTGGGAACATACTCCAAATAAAATGTTCCACTCAACAAGCTGTTGTTTGCAGTCTCAAAAATGAATGGGTTTTTAACATTTTACCATTTTCAAATAGCTTGACTTGAAATCTGATATGTTATAATCTGGGTGTTGACTAAATATGGGAATCTAAACTAATGTTATAGCCTAAAATAAAGCAATAACACAATTTACATTTTCATGCTACATTATGAATGAATAGTAATATTTCTTTTTGTTTACTGTACTCCAATTCCCTTTCTGTATAGGCCATCATGTCATTTATTTACTATACCTGCATGCCAACATTTAGTTCCTTACATGAGGACTGCCAAGAACTCTCAACATCAACATTTGGCAGTTTCATAACTTTTAAAAAATATTTTGCTTTCCAGCATATGATCAAAGTAAATAACTTCACTGTTCCCCTTGTTGGCCCATCTGCCATTTTAATGCCCAATAACCTAACTTGCTTAGCTGACATATAACACATCTCACCTGTTCAATGCTCCATGTAGCCTTTCCTGTTCATTAATCGGCTGTGGGCAAGACCAACATTTAATGCTTACTCCAAATCGGCTACATGCAAGCAACCCATATTTTTGAATTGCTGCAGTCTTTGTATTATAGCTGCCTTATTGCACTGCGAGAGAGAGGTCCATGAGTGCCGGTGAAGGAAAGGTGCTTATGCTCAGAATCACCGAATGAGAGTCATACAGTCATGAAGTACAGAAACAGACACTTCAGTCCAACAAGTCCATTCCGACCATAATCCAAACTAAACTAGCCCCATTTACCTGTGCTTCGCCCATATCCTTCAAACATTTCTTATTCATGTACTTATCTAAATATCGTTTGAAGGTTGGAACTGTGCCTGTATCCACACTTACTCTGGCAGTTCATGTGAACTATTTGCTGTGTAAAAAAAATGCCCTTCACGTCTTTTCTAAAACTTTCTCCTCTTTCTGCCCCCTAGTCTTGAAATCCCCCACTTTAGGGAAAAGACATCTGACATTCTATACTCCTCATGATTGATATTGATATCATGCAGGAAGAGGCCGTTTGGTCCATCGTGCCTTCACCAGTTGTATCATATGGTGCCAATCCCCTGGATTTTCCTGCTATCCATGATAATCATCCTTCAATGTCTCAATTGAACCTTCCTCCACCACGTTTCCAGTCGCTGTGCGAAGAAATGTTATCTCAAACTCCACTTGCTCAGTTTGCACATCACTTTAAATGCCTTTTTTAAAAAAATGAACGAGCATAATCAGCTTCTCCCTATCTATACCGATAAGGAGAAGCCTGCTCACAATTTTGAAAGTCTCTGTCAAGTCTCTTGTCAACCTTCTTTTATCCAAGGCAAACAGTCCCAGTTTCTTCAAACTGCCCTTGTTACTGAAACTTCTCCTTCCTGGAACCATTCTAAAAAAATATTTTAATACCACATCTTTATTATAAACATGGCACCCATTATTATACAGAAAATGCTATCGGGGGTCTAACAATGATAAAAAATCAAGATTTGGAGATGCCGGTGTTGAACTGGGGTATACACAGTTAAAAATCAACAGTACCTCCTTGCTCTTGTACTATCTGCCCCCATGAATAAAGCTTTATACTTTAATCAATGACTTCCTCAAACAGTGCTGTCACCTTCAATGAGCCGAAGGAGTTTGTGCACTTCATTGCTATAATGCTGGTAGATGACAACTGGCTGCTTCCTGACAGAACTTTGTAAGTCAGTCCCGAATATCTCTGCAATTAAGATCATCTTAAACATAATACAAAAGTTTGAATTCAACTGAGTAACTTCTCAACTTCTGAGAAGTTTGTGCTCTTTCAGGCGGTCCCATGGTGTAATGGTTAGCACTCTGGACTTTGAATCCAGCGATCTGAGTTCAAATCTCGGTGGGACCTTGGCAATGTTTTAGTAACATTGATTCCTGGAGTCAGACAACGCATTAATTCCGGCGGAAATCGCTGGGGAACAATAAGTGCGCTTTACTGTTTGCGGTATCAAGCTCCCACCATCAATCGGTGCTCGTGGAGGAGTATATGCACTGGCATTGAGATAATTCCCGGCTAATCCTGCAAGAGTTTGATTTCGAGCTCCAGTCAGTTTAACTGATCACGTTTTGATGAAGTGTGCTGCTGGTGTTCATTTCCCAACACCGACACAGAGCCGCATCAGTGCTTGCCTGCTGACTGCATTTAAAATGTGCACCTTTCATAGAGCAGGGACACAGACAATTCCAGTAGACAAGGTCTAGATTAGAGTGGTGCTGGAAAAGCACAGCAGGTCAGGCAGTATCCCAGAAGGAAAATCTCCTCCTCTCTCTACTTCCAGCATCTGCAGTCCTTGTTTTTACCCAAGTCCAATAGACAGCACCACGCTGCCTTTTGAGCTTCGCCAGACGTTGTACAAGCTTGCTAATGGACCTGTCCCTTCGATGGAAACTCAAATTGCTGGGGCTTTTCACTGTTCCAGGTGATTCTGAGGGTGCACTCCTCAAACTGCTGAAAGTTCAGTATTTTCACTACTTCGTATATCTCCATTGGAACAAATGCAAACTGAATGCCAGCCATCTCGTCTCTGAAGCTGTTTCAATATCCCAGTTCTCCTTATGCTGATGATGGAATTGGAATATATTCAGAAACACTCTAATATTCGGAGCATCATGTGAGGAAACTGCGGAATGGGAAGTGGGGATTTCTAAAGACCAGAAAGTGAGGGTTGAGTCGATTTTTACAGAGCGATCGAACTTGTTCAGCATCCTAAACAATCTGCAGGGTTTTAATTTGATATATAGAATCACTGGGTAGTGCTCTCACGACTGTGCTGTTTTCTCTGGAGGAAGTTGCCGAGTTGCTTCAGTCCAAAGTTATACAAAGGTGGAAAGAAAGATTTTAAAAAACGCAGCCAGTGCAGAATAGGAAGAAGAAACACGCAAATTGCCAGAGAAACTCTCAGCAGTTCTGGCAACATCTGTGTTTTCTCTGCACAATTGCAGGTCTGCTTTCTGTCAACAGATGCTGCCAGATCTGCTGAATTTCTCCAGCAAATTCTAATGCTATTTTTGTTTCAGATTTCCAGAATCCGCGGGGTTTTATTTATTTTCGAGCAGAACAGGAGCTGGTTTAACTTGCAATGAAATATACATCAAAGACGTGCAGAATGCAATCGTTAGTTAAACAGAATTGGAAGATCAGAAAATAAAACAGCAAAGGACAGTTTTACAGGGTTCGTGAAGTTAAAGGGTACACTGCCATGAATTACCATCCTATTTATTTTTTAAAAAACCATTTTGAGCAGAAAATAAAACAGCAAAGGACAGTTTTACAAGGTTAGTAAGGTTAAAAGCTGCATTAGCATGAATTGCCATTCCATTTATTTAAAAAAAATTGAGCTGGTTTAACTTGCAATGAAATATACATCAAAGACTTGCAGGATGCAATCATTAGTTAAACAGAATTGGAAGAGCAGAAAATAAAACAGCAAAGGACAGTTTTACAAGGTTCATGAGGTTAAAAGGTACACTGCCATGAATTACCATACCATTTATAAAAACATGTTGAGGTCCCACCGAGATTTGAACTCGGATCGCTGGATTCAAAGTCCAGAGTGCTAACCATTACACCATGGGACCGCGCTGTCAACCGGCTGTGGAATAGCTCCTTTCATAAGCAATATCGCCGCTCGCTGATTATCCTGGTGGTGTAACCATGTAATTTTAAACAGTGTAGTAAAAACGGTGTCTTTATCGGGGGGGAGGGTTAATTTATTGGGTTATTTTAATCTTTAATTTTCGCCCGCTCTCCCCTCCTCCCCTCAGCCCCTCCCGGCGCGAGGAGCCGGAACCTGCCGAAATCCCGGGTGACGTCACAAGTCGCTCGGCTGTTTCCGGAACGGGGCGGGGCTCAGGCTCCAAGGACACCTCCACGTCGGTAGGAGTATGTTCCAGCTGGAGATCTGAGAACCCGCTGCAAGGAGACTAGGAGTGGGGAATGCTGAAGGTTCAATTAAAACCGAGAAGCGCTGCACATTGTAGCTTCCAAGCAAATGGTTTTATGCTTATGGATAATAAACATCTTTTGAGAAGATTTGTTGCTCAGGTTGAGTTTCTGGATGTAGGTTTGCGTGCTGAGGCGGAAGGTTCGTTTTCAGATGTTTTGTCTTCGTACTAGGTAACCCAAAGAAGCCCAAACATATAAATAGAAAGTGGGCTAAAGCACCAGTGCTTCATTCGGAGGCTCACTGAAAAGGTTACCTAGTAACGAAACGTCTGAAAACGAACCTTCCAGCTCAGTGAGCAAACCTACACCCAAATAAGAAACATCTACCAGATGCGCTGGCATTCCCAGGTCTCCTTGCAACACCTTCCATACTCTCAAGCGCTGCCTGCCGCACAGAAGGACAAGGACACATGATGAATGGGAACATTGCGAATGAACTCCTGTCCCAGCCACGCAATGCCCTACTTTGGGGTAACGTCACCATTCTTGCCACTGTTGCCAGGACAAAATCAAAATGCAGTACAGAAAGAGGGCCTTCCACCTGTCAAGTCTGTACCATCAAACGTCTTGGCACTCCGTCCTCCGGGCAGTGCTTTTGCTCGAACTGTAGTACCCGGACTCCACTAGCTCAAGATGGAGGTTACTGCAGGCTGCCTGCTTTTGCAATATGATGTAGATTCTCATCAAACATCCCGGTGCCTGAATGCTTATTGCAAGAATTGCCAGAATGTCGCAGGCTTTCGGTTTTACTTATTTGGACAATCATTAAATTATTCAAACTGTAAAACTATAAACCTCATATTCTTTCTGATCATTCCTTCAAATAGTAGAACATGTTGGAGATAGTGCTAATACTTTGTTTATTTGACAATAAATAGAGTCAATGTGCTGCATGCCCTGGCTGGAATATGTACTGCTTCATTGAGACAAAGAAGAAAAATATTGCAAGTAACATATTTTCTTCTTCCAAGTAGAGATTATTGTTAACAAAACAGAAATTGCTACAGAAACTCAGCAGGTCTGGTAGCGTCTATGGAGGGAGAGCAGAGTTGATGTGTCAGGTCTAGTGACTCTACATCAGCAGTTGTTTTTCAAGATTATTGTTATTTACTTGTTAGCAGATGCCCTTATCCAGAATAAAATAAACTTTTATTTTTATCTATTCATCAAGTTTCATTTAAAGAAAGCAGTTCTGAAGAAGGGTCATTGGACTCGAAATGTTAATTCTGTTTATTCGCTCTCCACGGAGGCTGCTTGGACCTGCTGAGTTTCTCGGCAAATTCCGGTTTTGTTTTAGAATTCCAACTTCTGCAGTTCTTTGTTTCATTAATTTTTTAAAAATGCAAGCTAGCCATAAAAAACTTGTAAATGAAA
Organism: Hemiscyllium ocellatum; assembly: GCF_020745735.1. Lineage (NCBI taxonomy): Eukaryota > Metazoa > Chordata > Chondrichthyes > Orectolobiformes > Hemiscylliidae > Hemiscyllium > Hemiscyllium ocellatum. Next base: position 29,256,146 of record NC_083432.1, read on the forward strand.
ATGTTATTCAGAAAGGATTGACAGAGTGTTTTTGGGTAAGGTAGGGAAGAATTAAAGTGATTTATACTGCAAGCCATACAAAGTAACATTCCTGGGGCATTTCGATTAGAAGTGATAGAGGGTTTGTGGAAAGATTTGTAGCTCAGGTGCCGATTGCCATCATTGTTGGTATGCTCACTGAGTTGGGAAGTTGATTTGCAGATGTTTCATCCCCTGTTTCGGTGACATGTTCAGTGCTTTGGGGCCTCCTATGAGGGCTGCTGTACTGTGTCTTCTGGGATTTATTTGATTCCATTCCTGCTGCTTAGTTGCCAATTCCAGTTGTTAGTTATAGTGGTCAGTATGTTGGATCTAGGTCAATGTGTTTATTGAAGGAGTCCATGAACGAGTGTCCGGCTTTTAGAAATTCTCTGGCTGTCCTCTGTTTAGCTTGTCCTATTATCATAATTTTGTCCTGTTGAATTTGTGGTCCTTGTCATCTTTGTGCATGGCTACTAGAGACAACTAGTCATGACGTTTAGTGGCTAGTTGGTGTTCATGACTTTGGATTGCTAGTGGTCTGTATGTTTGTCCTAAATATTGTTCATGCAGTCTTTGCTTGGAACCTTGTAAACCATGTTTGTTTCGCATGTCTTGACTACCATGATGGGTATTGGGTCTTTTGTCTTAGTGAGTTGTTGACTGAGTGTGACTATCAGTTTTTGAGTTGTTTGCTCCAGTGTTTGCTTCTATGATGAGCCTGGAGATGGGTGAGCCCTTAGGTGTCCCATTGATCTGTTCGTGTATCTGGATGCAGAATACGAAGTGTGTCGTCAAGCACAAGTTCAATAGTGTGCAGTCCTTGTTGATTGGTTCCCCATCATGTCATCTGTTCTCTTTGTCCAGGAGGTTGGTGAATGTCTCTCTGGCTAAGGTTTTGTCAATTGAAGTAAACAGTGCCATTACATCGAAAGAGACCATTGTTTCTTTCTTATCTATGTTTATGTTCTTGATGTTGTCTGGAAATTCCTGTGATGATTGTACAGAGTGTTTGGATCCACTAAGAAGATGGTTCAGTTTTTGTTGATGTTCCTTTGCCTGTTTATATGATGTAGTTCCTCGGAGTGCCACAGTAAGTCTAAGTGGTATGTCTGGCTTGTGTACCTTAGGTAAACTGTGAAATCTTGGTGTGTTGTTGCATTCTGACTTCATCTTTTGTCCGTCCATCCCGGCTATCAGTCCTTTTTTTTGTAGGTTCCGTGGTGTGTTGTTTATTGTATTGGTTAGCTATGGTGTGGGATCAGCCTCCCTCTGTAGGTAGGTATCAGTATCTGCAAGTAGTTTCTCTGCTTTTTGAAGGTATTCCATCTTGTTCATGCTTACCTTCATTCTGCCTTTATCTGGTGGTGCTATGATTATGTTCTTATCCTTTTCGATTGTTCTTAGGCCTTCTCTCTTTTTTGTGTTAAGGATGTTTGTCTTTTCCTTGTTAGTAAGGGTACAATGGTTTGCCTGACTGCTTCCTTTGTCTCTTTGGTTAGTCCAAAGATCTGAGAGTACATTCTAACCCTATCGCACAGCTAGAAATAACAGAAATATCGACATAAACAGCCAGGTTGTAAGTTTGCTTGCTGAGCTGGCACATTTGTTCTCAGATGTTTAATCATCCTGCTAGGTAACATCATCAATGAGACGCCGATGAAGTACTGGTGATCTGTCCCGCTTTGTATTTATGTATCTTGGTCTGCTGTAGTGGGTGATATCATTTCTGGTTAGTTTTCTGGGAGGTTGGTAAATGGGTTCCAAATTGATATGTTTTTAATAGGTTTTCGATTTGAATGCCAGGCCTCTAGGAATTCCCGTGCGTGTCTTTGTTTAGCCTGTCCCAGGATGGTTGTATTGTCCCAGTAAAACTGGTGTCCCTTGTCGTCTGAGTGTAAGGATACTAATGATAGTTGGTCATATCTTTTGGTGGCTAGTTGGTGCTAATGTATTCTGGTGACTAGTTTCCTACCAGTCTGTCCAATGTAATGCTTGTTGCAGTCCTTGCAGAGTATTTTGTGTATGGCATTCACTCTGTACATTGTTGGTACATGATACTTCAGATTCATCAATAGCTGTTTCAGTGTGTTAGTAGGTTTGTGGGCTAGCATGATGCTAAGGAACTGGAGTAGTCTGGTCGTCATCTCTGATATTGGGTGGCATGGTGGCACAGTGGTTAGCACTGCTGCCTACCTGGGTTCAATTCCTGATTCAGGCGACTGACTGTGTGGAGTTTGCACATTGTCTGCGTGGGTTTCCTCTGGGTGCTCCAGTTTCCTCCCACAGTCCAAAGATGTGCGGGTCAGGTGAATTGGCCATGCTAAAAACAAATTGCCCGTAGTGTTAGGTAAGGGTTAAATGTAAGGTTGTGGGTCGGTGTGGACTTGTTGGGCCGAAGGGCCTGTTTCCACACTGTATGTAATCTAATCTTTAATGTATGGTAGCGTGGCTAGAGTCTCAGAGCATGTTAGTGTCTTCTTGTTTAAGAGTTGTTGTTTAAGAATCGGTGGACTGTGTTTATTGGGGTCCTGTTGTTCTTGAATACATTGAACAAGTGTTTTTCTTCAGCTTCCTATAGTTCCTCCAATGTGTTGTCGCTCCAGTGGAACAAGTACCAGCCTATCCAGCCTATATTTATAACTCAAACCTTCCATACCCAGCAACATCCAACTAAATCTCTTTTGAAACCTCTCCAGCTTGAAAATATCCTTCCTATAACTGGGTGACCAGAACTGGACACAGTATTCCAGAAGAAGCCTCATCAATATCGTATACAACCTCAACATAATGTCCCAACTCTCATGCTCAGTGACTGAACAATGAAGGCAGGTGTGCCAAACATCTTTTTAACCACCCTGTCTGTATGTGATGCAAACTTTAAAGAATTATGTACCTGCACCTTTAGGTCCCCCTGTTCTACAACACTACCCAAGGCCCTACTATTAATTGTATAAGCCATATCCTTCTTTGCTGTATGAAAATCCAAGACTCCATGTTTATTCAGATTTTACTCCATCTGCCATTGTTTAGACCATTGACCCAATTGATCAAAATCTCTTCGTAATCTGAGGAATTCTTCTTCACTGTCTACTACATCACCAATTTTGGTGTCATCAGCAAACATGAATTCTATATTCGCATCCAAATCATGTATGTAAATAACAAACAAAAGAGGACCCAGAACCAATCCCTGTGGACCACCACTGGTCACAGAGCTCCAGTCCAAAGAGCAAGCCTCCACCATTCCTGTCTATCTCCTGCTATTAAGCCATTATGTATCCAACTGGCAAACTTACCCAGAATCCCACGTGACCTAATTAATCTACCATGCAAAATCTTGTCAAAGGCCTTACTAAATTCCAAATAAACAATGCCTCCTGCTCTGCCATCACATCTGATCACCTTGCACCAAAGGCTTGCAAGGGACAAGGCCACAACCACAGAAGCTGGCTTCAGGCTGAATATCTCACAGGAATATCGTGTACATGTATCATGTGAATCTTTATTGGCTTGAGTTCCACAGATTCACCACTTCCTGGTTGAAGAAATTCCTCATCATCTCAGCCCTAAAAGGTTGTCCCTTCTCTCTGAGGTTGTGTCTCTCCTACTCTCCTTCTCCACAAGAAGTTTTTCTAAGACTACAAAAGGATCTTGATCAAATGGTCCAATGGGCAGAAAAATGCCATCTGGATAAATGCAAGATATTGCATTTTGGTACAACAAACAAGGGTAGGGCTTATACAAGGCTGAAAATGTGTTGCTGGAAAAGCGCAGCAGGTCAGGCAGCATCCAAGGAGCAGGAAAATCATTCCTGAAGAAGGGTTCATGCCCAAAACGTCAACTCTCCTGCTCCTTGGATGCTGCCTGACCTGCTGCACCTTTCCAGCAACACATTTTCAGCTCTGATCTCCAGCATCTGCCGTCCTCACTTTCTCCTAGGGCTTATACAATTGATGGTAAGACTTTGGGTTGTGTTATAGAACAGAGGGAACTACGGGTACAAGTACATAATTCTTTAAAGTTTACGTCATATATAGACAGGGTGGTTAAAAATGTGTTTGGCATGCTTGCCTTCAATACTCAGTCCTTTGAGTATAGGAGTTGGGTTGTTATGTTGAGGTTGTACAGGACACTAGTGAGGCCTCTTCAAGAATACTGTGACCAGTTCTGGTCATCCAGTTATAAGAAGGATATTATCAAGCTGGAGAGGGTTCAGAAGAGATCTAGTGGGACATTGCCAGGTATGGAAGATTTGAGTTATAAAGAAAGGCTGAATAAGCTGGGTCATTTTTTCACTGGAGCATAAGAGGTTGACAGAGGTTTATAAAATAATGAGAGGTATAGACAGAGTTAATGGTAATTTCTTTCCCCTAAGTTGGGGAATTTCAAGACTAGGGGCACATTTTTAAGTGAGAGGAGAGAGATTTCAAAAACACAAAAGAGGCAATATATTTTACACAGAGGGTGGTTTGCATGTGGAACAGAGTTTCTGAGAAAGTGATGGATGTGGAGACAATCACAATATTTGGATGAATATATAAATAAGAAGGGTATAGAGGGATATGAGCCAGGAGCAGGCAGGTGGGACTAATCCAGTTTGGGATTATGCTCAGCATGAATTGGTTGGACCAAAGGGTCTGTTTCCGTGCTATTTAACTCTATGACTCTATGACATGCACTCTTCTCAGTATTCGGTATGTTTCAATGAGACTCGCTCCCTCAATCTTCGAAACTCCATTGAGTACAGACCCAGAATTCTCAACCATTCCACATATGGCAAATCCTTCATCCATGAGGATCATTCTTGTAAACTTTCTCAGGATCTCTTCAACATCAGAACATCCATCCTTCAAAGAGAGAGACTACTTACTGCCCCACCAATAATGATATCATATTTTGTTTTACTAATCCTGTCTCACCTGAGGATGAATAGCAGGAAGCTGGAGAACTGCCCACATTGTAGGATCAACAAGGAGGCCTTTCATGGGAATGGGCACAGTGGGGATACCAACAGCCTCCCTCACAAAGAAGAGCCTATCTCTGGAAACAGTCTAGTGTATGTGACTGAGGCCGAAATGGCAGCTCTCCAGGGAGGAGTGGAAAATCATCTTTTTCTGAAGAAACTGTGAAACTGTGAAACTGTGGCAGAACACAGCATGGCCTGTCATGTGTTAAATGATGAAGCAATGTATATAGTGAATGTTGAAAAATAATTGTGGCATAATGTGATAGGCTGAACATAAAGCAGAAAACGATCGTGGCAAAGCATGATTGGTTGAGGGGACATAATGCAGACTTAGTGCGATTGGCTATGTAAAGGGTCCGGCTATTAGAAATACATAAAAAGAGAGCAGCCCAGTGCTCAAGGGCAATCAGCGAGTACTTCTCTGGTTGTCACAGTTTTTGTTTGCAAATAAAAGCTTCACGTCTTGAGGAATCCTCTGTGTCTCCTGGTCATTTTTTAAAAGGCGTGGTTTGCCACAACAGGAACAGTCTAGTGTATATGACTCAGGCCTAAGTGACAGCTCTTCAGGGAGGAATGGAAAACCTTCTTTTTCTGAACTAATAATCATTTTAAACAAGGCATTTAAATACAATGTCAACAGCTGTTGTAGGCTCAGCTGATGCTGTATTGGAGCTTTGCTCACCTCTGTGTTTCCACTGTGCAAGCCTCTAAGTGTTTGCTTTCAGCTGGCTGTGAGACATATGATGAGAACCAACTGGTTCCATCAACTTCTGAAGCCAACCCTTGGACCTACGGCCTCCTCACGAGCTTCAGTCATTGATAATAGCAAATGGCATGAATCTAGAGTCATACAGTCACAGAGTCATACAGATGCACAGCACGGAAACAGACCCGGAAACTTGTCCATGCCAGATATCCCAACCCAGTCTAGACCCACCTGCCAGCATCCGGCCCATATCCCTCCAAATCCTTCCTATTCATAGACCCATCCAGATGCCTTTTAAACATTGAAATTGTACCAGCCTCCACCACTTCCTCTGGCAGCTCATTCTATAAACGTACAACCCTCTGCGTGAAAAAGTTGCCCCTTAGGTCCCTTTTATATCTTTCCCCTCTCACCCTAAACCTCTGCCCTCCAGTTCTGGAAACTCCCACCCCAAGGAAGAGACTTTAGCTATTTATCCTATCCATGCCCCTCATGATTTTATAAACCTCTATAAGGTTACCCCTCAGCCTCCGACGCTCCAGGGAAAACAGCCCCAAACTATTCAACCTCTTTTTATAGCTCAAATCCTCCAACCCAGGTAACATCCTTGTAAATCTTTTCTGGATGCTTTCAAGACGCAAAATGACCTCCTAACCCCTGTACTCAATACTCTGACCAATAAAGAAAAGCATACCAAATGCCTTCTTCATTATCATATCACCTTCGACTCCACTTTCAAGGAGCTATGAATCTGCAGTCCAAGGTCTCTTTGTTCAGCAACACTCCCCAGGATCTTACCCTTAAATGTATAAGTTCTGCTAAGATTTGCTTTCCCAAAATGCAGCACCTTGCATTTATTGGAATTAAACGCCATCTGCCACTTCTCAGCCCATTGGCCCATCTGATCAAGATCCCATTGTAATCTGAGGTAACCTTCTTCACTGTCCACTACACCTCCAATTTTGGTGTCACCTGCAAATGCACTAACTATCCCTGTTATGCTCACATCCAAATCATTTATATAAATGATGAAACATAGTGGATCCAACACTGATCCTTGTGGCACTCCAGTGGTCACAGGCCTCCAGTCTGAAAAACAACCCTCCACCACCATCCTCTGTCTTCTACATTTGAGCCAGTTCTATATCCAAATGGCTCATCCTCCCTGTATTCCATGAGATTAGATTAGATTAGACTTACAGTGTGGAAACAGGCCCTTCGGCCCAACAAGTCCACACCGACCCGCCGAAGCGCAACCCACCCATACCCCTACATTTACCCCTTACCTAACACTACGGGCAATTTAGCTTGGCCAATTCACCTGACCCGCACATCTTTGTGACTGTGGGAGGAAACCGGAGCACCCGGAGGAAACCCACGCAGACACGGGGAGAACGTGCAAACTCCACACAGTCAGTCACCTGAGTCGGGAATCGAACCCGGATCTACAGGCGCTGTGAGGCAGCAGTGCTAACCACTGTGCCACCGTGCCGCCCACTAAGCTTGCTAACCAGTCTCCCATGGGGATCATTGTCGAACACCTTACTGAAGTCCGTATAGATCACATCTACCGCTCTGCCCTCATCAATCTTGTTTGTTACTTCTTCAAAGAACTCAATCAAGTTTGTGATGTATGATTTCTCATGCACAAAGCCATGTTGACTCTCCCTAATCAGTCCTTGCCTTTCAAAATACAGGTGTATTATGTCCCTCGGGATTCCCTCCAACAACTTGCCCATCACTGACATCAGGCTCATTGGTCTATAATTCCCTGGTTTGAGTTGATGTGATGTATTTGGATTTTCATAAGAATTTGTTAAGGTTCCATGCAAGAGGTTAGTAAACAAAATCAGAGCATGGGTATTGATAGTAATACACTGATTTAAAGACCACAGCTTTTTAGGGGTTTGCTTTGTTTTGGATTGTGGACCAAAATGAGAAAAGGATGTAACTAAATCAAAGACTATAGAAGGAGTTACAGTGCTCTTAAAAGCAAGTTACTGAAAGTCATTGAGCATTTTGTTAGACTGTTACTTTGTTCAAGCAGTGGGAAGAAGATACGTCAGACCCCATGTCACAGTGGCTGTACACAGAACACATTTCCCCCATTGGCAGATTGCTGATTGATTTGTGCAGTCAGAACCCAGTTGTGGAGGGCTTGATTTATCAACATGACAAAAATGTTCTAGGCAGGTGAACCGACATTGTGTGCACAATGCAGCAGGACAAGCCTCCAGACTTTAATAGGGAGAGTATCTCTCCCTTTCAACCTGCAGTGATGTGACCAGCGATGTAACCTATTCTCTCCCACCAGTGACGATAACCTGTTGTCTCTAATCAGTAATGGAAACTCCAAACAATTAATATCCAGAATGCCCTGTGTCTGTGGTAAAGAACTGAGAGAACACAGAGAAAAAAACGACTTACACATCGGAAGGACTTGGGAAGCAAAAGGGGTCTCCCATTGAATGCTGTGGATTGGTGCTTTTGAACTGTGTTTCCCCATTATTTAGTCCTTTCACACATAACATGCATTTTTATTTGTCTGTCTGTAAGTAGATGTAGGGTCTAAGGACGAGGCTAGAGTTTAAGCTAACAGAATTACATGTTGATATTTCACAATATTGTTTGCCTGTGGTTAGAATTGATTTATTTGTAATATGTCATAATTTTACCTGATTAGGGGTTTCTGTTAACCTGAGCTAATCAGTCAGGACAACTGAGGATGTTGTGTAATTTAAGTGAATCACTAACTTTAACGACAACCCTGGAAACTATGGGGTTTGAGTATCAGCACATTTTCCCAAGTGCGCCATCACCCCAGAATGAATTGACAATTGATTAGTAAACAGAAAACAGAGAGTAAAAATGCAGGAGTCATTCTCAGGTTGACAGATTGGGATTGCAAGGATCAGTGCATTTCGAGGTATAAGTGAGGACTGCAGATGCTGGAGATGAGAGTCGAGAATGTGGTGCTGGAAAAGCGCAGCAGGTCAGGCAACATCCAAGGAGCAGAAAAATCGATGTTTCAGGCAAAAGCCCTTCATCACTGCATTTGTAACCAATCTCATAAATTATTCTACCAGTTAATTACTTTGAAATCGTTAATACCCCTTCGTAACGTTCAATGGGCATTGACTAACTGTGTTTTAATTTGTATCAAATATTCTGGCAAAGGTTTATTGACAGTTGTATTGTAATACTCAAGATACTTAATCAACATCTCTTTTTAATCATCTGTCAGATTAAAAACACCTGCCTACTTCTTATGTATATCAAGAAATTCTATACAGACTAGCCGTTTTGATATTCGAGGTTTGAAACAAGAAATCCTATTGTTATCTATTTATCGATCAGTCCATCAGCGATCACTTGAGTCGAGTATGATTGCCTTCTATAAGGATGTCTATTTGTGGGTCTTCAGATGGCTGAAGAGTCCAATCCAGGATCCACAGAGTCTATTGCAGTGTGGTGATTGCTGGGTGGCAATGGTAGTTGGACATGGTGATGGTGGGTTGGCTTCCCTGATTTCTGTCTCTTCTTGTGTAAGAGTCGCTTCTGTCCAGCAACACAGGGAAATTGTATTCCTGGCGTTTTGCTTCCTACCAGATGAAGTTTCTCCAATCATTCTGGTTTGTAGCCATGTCCTCCCAGTTATTAATGCTGATATGGAATTTATTCAGGTTGGTCCCAATGTTATCTTTGAAGCATTTCTTTTGTCCACCAAGGGCAAGTAGACCTTCCTTCAGCTGGGAGAACATGATCTGTTTTAGGAGGTGTGAGTTGGGCATTCAGAAAACATGGCCAGTCCATTAGAGTTGCTGTTGAATTATGGGGTTGGTGTTGGTGGCTATGTAGGCCTTCTCTAAGATGTTTGTGCTAATACACTTGCCTTCCCAAGTGATCTGCAGGAATTGTTTGTAGGGATCTCTGGTGGTGTTCTTCCTGTGCTTTAAGGTGTCTACTGCAGTTAGTCCATGTTTCAGCTCCATATTGCAGTGTGGGAAGGACAACGGCTTTGTATAGCAGATGTTTAGTCTGCACCTATAGGTTATGGTCTACAAACAGCCTTCTTCTGAGTTAGGCATAGTTTCCACTAACAAAGCTCAGATGGTGTTGCATTTCTACATTGACATTGGCCTCAGAGGAGAGAAGGCTGCCAAGGTCTGGGAAGTGATCCATGTTTCCAAGGGGATAGACATTGATCCTTATTGTAGTGGGGGGCGGTGCAGGGACTGTTGGGTGGTGGTTGAATAATTTGAACCTCCTTGAGCAGGTTTTGGTCAGTGAGATGAAGGATGGTGAACATGTTGAGTGCAATAATGCAACCCTCCTTGACCTATGTTTCCACTGTGAAAGGTTCGGACTTCAATCCACAGTTGCTCAGCACTGTCTCAGACATGTCATCATGCAGCAACCTCAGCACTGTGACAGTATCCACCAGAGAGTCTGGGGATCAGCTGTGACAAAGACCTTAGTTAGGTCAGTGAAGACCATGTAAAGTGGCTATTTCTGTTCTTGACATTTTTCTTATAATTGATGTGCTGTGAAGATCATGTCTATTGTTGTTCTGGATAGGTGAAGGTCGCACTACAATTCAGGGAGTATTTCATGAGATAACTGCAAAAGTCTATTAGCAAGGATTCGTACAAATACTTTCCCAGTGGTTGGCAGAAGGGAGATGCCTCTGGCATCCCATCATGACCAGGAGCCTTGATATTTCTTAGGTTCCTTATGTCAATGTGTACTCTGGTCACTCTGAGTGGTTTTCCTATGTCACTTTTTGTGGGTCTCTGGGGGATTTGGTTGATGATTTCTAAGTTAACATTGATATATGGTTGTGGAGTTCTTGGAAATACTCTCATCAGTGAGTATTTATAGTCTCATTGTTCTTGAGCAGTTTTTGTCTGTCTTCAGAGTGCAGGGTGTTCAGACCATGGTAGCTGGGACAATATGCTACCTTGGTGTCGCTGAAAAGGCCTCCTATGTCACTGGTCTTATTATTGCACCATTTGTTTTTTATCTCCCCTCCCTTCACCTGGATATCAGCCTCAGCTTTGGCATGGGCCTTTCTTTTGATTTTGCAGTTGATATCAGTCTTCCAGTCACAGAAAGCTGTCCATTTCTTGGAGATAAGTTGCTCAATTTCCATATTATTCTGGTCAAACAAGTCCTGGATGTGTACCCAAGGGTCACATTGTGAACCTAGGAACCCAAGAGATAAACTGTCTGGAGCGTAGCTCCTGCCAGGGTCACCATGGTTAGGTGGAGGTTCCAGACAAAGTGTGATCCATGAAGACTTCAATGGCAGAGTGCACGGAGGATGATAGCTGAGCACAAATTCGAGCATCAAAATGGCTGCAACAGAGAAGGGATGCCAGTCGTCTTGGTCTCTGTGTCACTAGGCATTGACTCCTATCTGCCAAGGTTGGTGTGGTGGCTGGCTGTGCACCAGCCTCCCCATGTTAAAACATGTCATGCACAGGTGTCCACCCAAGAGATACCAGTGTTACATGCATCCTGGACAAAAGTCCTGTGGTGATCAGTGAGTGGCGGAGGGGGAGAGACTGTGATAGCTGGAAACCCCACTTCACACACTGACGCACGAGGCCGTGGGTGTCAAGTTCAGTCGTCCATTCCTGGGCGAAGCATTTCAGCAGCTCCATCCACAACTGACCACCCTGTTTAGGATCTGCTCTATTCACCCCCTTAGGGAAGGGTGGCTGGAAAAGGTGCCCTAAAATACTTTGCCTCAAAACTCCCAACTCTATTACCGCTGATCCAGAGGGATCACCCACACGTGCTCAGAAACAAAGAATAGTAAACTTGGAGCCTGGAGTGTAAGACCAGTGGCCAAGTGGAGAGAACAACTGCAATCATAGTCAGAGAACTGAAGAGATGCCATATTGATCTTTCTGAAACCCGCCTTGCAGATGCAGGGCAACTGAAGGAGGTGAAGGGTGGTTACACCTTTTTCTGAAAAGTGAAGGCAGTTTCTGAGCCAAATATTCACTGTGTTGGATTCGCAATTACGAACCAGCTCATCTGTTACCCCTCTGAACTTCCTTTGGGGAACAACAATCGACTCAAGACTATCAAACTGATGCTCACTGACAACCAGATGCCTACAGTTGTGAGCACTTATGCTCCAACCAGTGACTTGGATGAGGAAGTCAAGGAGACTTTCTTTGCCAGCGTTGACACACTGTCAAGCAACCCCAAAGAGGAGAAGATCATTCTTCTTGGTGACTTCAATGCCAGGTGTGAAGGACACCACAACTTTTGGAATGGCCACACAAACTCCAATGGAGTCCTGTTTGTCCAAGATGCGCAGCGTACAAGCTCAACATCACAAAACACATTCTTCCATCAGAAAAACAAATTCAAAGCATCTTGGAGGCATCCACACTCAAAACAATGGCACCTCATTGATTATGTCATGGATCACTCCAGGGACCATTGGGATGTGAATGTCACCAGGGGTATGATCGGCTCAGATGACTGCTGGGACTGATGACTACCTTATCCATTCCCCTTTGTTCATCAGACTAAGTAGAAATAGGGGAGTTCAGAAGAAGCAGATCGTAAGATTCACCATTGAGAGCATGGGTGACATGGTCACGATGCAACATCTACAGACCTCACTTGCAAAAAACCTACCTTGGGATTATCCAGATGATATAAGTGAACACTAGAGTCTGCTTAAATCAACCGTTATCAGTACCTGCGATAACTCTAGGCAATATGACATATTAATGCACTTACTCTGTCAACGAGATAGGAACACAATATTCTTCCTCACCTTTATAAGCTACCAGTGTAATAACCTTTTCAAGGTTCTTTGCTTCTAATGTATAATTTAGATCTATCCTCTTTCTCAACCACAAATTGTAAGATATCATTATACCCTATCTTCACCATTGTAAGGAGTATCTCAAATTACCTGTCTAAAACCTGCCTTTCCCCATCTGCGGTACATATTCAGACATGTACACGAGATGAAGCCGATAAGGTAAAGTTACTCTGATCTGGTCAGATTGAATTTCAGCAGTATCACAAAGGGATCTACTGTACCAGCAAACAAAAGGATCTCCCCTGACTTGATATTCACACCTGATAATTATTGACGCATTAAATTCAACGCATTTTCACAATGTCCCACATTTCATGTAACAAACTATAGATCTCACAGCTGATCTTTGTTATGTTTACCTCAAAGCACATTTTCAATCATTATGCACCAATCACCAAACCAAGAAGAATAATCTCAATAATGAACTCGACCTTCAATTGTTCTGTAACAGAATCAAAGTACTAACTGCTATTATGTACAATTTCCAACCAGTTATTTAAACTATTTAATTTCAAGAGATGGTTGATAAACAACCTTTGAGGAAGTAACGAGCAGGTTAGACCAAGGCGAGCCAATAGATGTTATCTATCTGAACTTCAAGAAGGCCTTTGGCAAAGTGCCACACAGGAGAGTACTGAGTAAGATAAGGGTCCATGGTGTCAAAGGCAAGGTGCGAGCATGGATAGAGGTTTGGCTGTCTGCCAGAAAGCAGAGAGTGGGGACTAAAGGGTTCTTCTCAAAATGGCAGCCTGTGACAAATGGTGTTCCGCAAGGCTTAGTGTTGGGACCACAACTTTTCACGTTACACATTAACGACCTCAATGTAGGAACTGAGGGCATTCTGGTTAAGTTTCCAGATGATACAAAGATAGATAGAGAGACAGGCAGCATTGAGGAGGATTTGGATAGGTTAAGAAAGTGGGCAAAGACATTGCAGATGGAGTACAACATGGGAAAGTGTGGGGTCATGCACCTTGGTAGGAAGAATAGAGGAATAGACTATTTTCCAAATGGGGAGAAAATTCAAAAGTTTGAAGTGAGAAGAGTCTTGTGAGTTCTAGTCCAAGATACTCTCAAGGTAAACTTGCAGGTTGAGTAAGTAGTTAGGAAGGCAAATGCAGTGATGACATTTATTTTGAGAGGACTTGAATAGAAAAGCAGGGATGTACTTTTGAGGCTCTTTAACGCTCTGTTCAGATCACATTTGGAGTATTGTGAGCAGTTTTTGTCAGGAAGGATGTTCAGAGGAGGTTCACAAGAATCATCCCAGGAGTGAAAACTTTAACATATGAGGAACGTTTGAGGATGTTGGGTTTATACTCGATGGAATTTAGAAGGATGGTGGGGTGGAGGGGGCTCTAATTGAAACTTGCAGAATACTGAATGACCTGGATAGTGTAGATGTTGGGAAGGTGTTTCCGTTGGTAGGAGAGACTAATATCATAGGACAAAGCCTTAGATTAAAGGGAAGGCCTTTTAGAACAGAGGTAGGAAGAATTGTCTTCAGCCAGAGAGTGGTGAATCTGTGGAATTCATTGCCATAGAAAGCTGTGGAGGCCACGATGGTGAGTATATATAAGATTGAGATAGATAGGTTCTTGAGTATCAAATGGATCAAGGGCTTCTGGGAGAAAGCAAGAGAATGGGGTTGAGAAACATTTCAGACATGATTGAATGGCAGTGTCGGCTCAATGGGCTGAATGGTCTGATTTCTGCAGCTGTGTCTTAAGGTTTTATGGTGCAGTGGCATACCACCATGACCAGGGCCAAGTCCCTTGTTGTTTGTAATATATATGAACATTTTAAAGAAAATGTGAGGGGAATACAAAGTAGGCTTGCAGATGACACGAAGATTGAGGAAGGAGATCTTAGATTGCAAGAGGATATAGAGAGTTTGTTCAGATGGACAAAACAGTGGCTGATGGAATTTACACTAATAAGAGTCATAGAGATGTACAGCATGAAATCAGACCCTTCAGTCCAACCCGTCCAGGTCGAGCAGATATCCTAACCTGATTTAGTCACATTTGTCAGCATTTGGCCCATATCCCTCGAAATACTTCCTATTCATATATCCATCCAGATACCTTTCAAATGCTGTAATTGTACCAACCTCCACCACTTCCTCTGGCAGCTCATTCCACACACGCACCACCCTCTGTGTGAAAACGTTGTCCCTTAGGTCCCTTTTAAATTTGTCCCCTCTCACCCTAAACTTATGCGCTTTGGTTCTGGACTCCCCCATCCCAGGGAAAAGACTTTGTCTATTTATGTCATCCTTGCCCCTCATGATTTTATAAAACTCTATAAGGTCACCCATTAGCCTCCGACGCTCCAGTAAAATCAGCCTCAGCCTATTCAACCTCTCCTTATAGCTCAAATCCTCCAACCTCGGCAACATCCTTGTAAATCTTTGCTGAACCCTTTCAAGTTTTACAACATCCTTCTGATAGAAAGGAGACCAGAAATACACACAAAATTCTGAAAGTGCCTTCACCAATGTCCTGTACAGCTGCAACATGACCTTCCAACTCCTGTACTCAAAGCTCTGACCAATAAAGGAAAGCATACCAAATGCCTTCTTCACTATCATATCTCCTTTGACTCCATTTTCAAGGAATTATGAACCTGCACTCCAAGGTCTCTTTGTTTAACAACACTCTCCAATGTCTTACCACTAAGTGTATAAGTCCTGCTCTGATTTGCTTTCCCAAAATGCAGCACCTCACATTTATCTAAATTAAACTCCATCTGCCAGCCCTCAGCCCATTAGCCCATCTGACCCATTGTAATCTGAGGTAACCTTCTTCGCTGTCCACTACACTCCAATTTTGGTGTCATCCGCAAATTTACTAATTGGTCCTCTTATCTTCGCATCCAAATAATTCATATAAATGACAAAAAGCAGTGGACCCAGCACTGATCCTTGTGGCACACCACTGGTCACAAGCCTTCATTCTGAAATGCAGCAGTCCACCACTATGCTCTATCTTCAACCTTTGAGCCAGTTCAGTATACACATTGCTAGTTCTCCCTGTATTCCAAGTGACCTAACATTGCTAACTGGTCTACCACGAGGAACCTTGTCAAACACCTTAATGAAGTCCATGTAGAGCAGGTCGCGGCACGGTGGCACAGTGGTCAGCACTGCTGTCTCACAGCGCCTGAGACCCAGGTTCAATTCCTGACTCAGGCAACTGACTGTGTGGAGTTTGCACGTTCTCCCCGTGTCTGCGTGGGTTTCCTCCGGGTGCTCCGGTTTCCTCCCACAGTCCAAAGATGTGCGGGTCAGGTGAATTGGCTATGCTAAATTGCCCGTAGTGTTAGGTATGGGGTAAATGTAGGGGAATGGGTGGGTTGCGCTTCGGCTGTTCGGTGTGGACTTGTTGGGCCGAAGGGCCTGTTTCCACACTGTAAGTAATCTAATCATTTGCAGGTCCACCACTCTGCCCTTATCAGTCCTCTTTGTTACTTGTTCAAAAAAAAATCAGGCTCACGAGACATGATTTTCCATGCACAAAGCCATGTTGATGATCCCTAATCAATCCTTGGCTTTCCAAATACATCTCAATCTTGTCCCTCAAGATTTCCTCCAATAACCCCACCAACGATGTCAGGCTCACTGCTCTATAGTTCCCTGGCTTTTTCTTATCATCTTTCTGAAATAGTGGCACCACAATAGCCAACCTCCAGTCTTCCAACACCTCCCCTGTGACTTTTAATTATTTAAATCCTCAACAAGGGTCCCAACAATCACTTCCTGAGCTTCCCACAGAGTTCAAGGGTTCACCTGATAAGGCCTTAGGGATTTAGCCACCTTTATGGTGTTTAAGAAATCTAGCACCTCCTCTTCTGTAATAAGGACAATTCTCAAGATGTCACCATCCATTTCTCCACATTCTGTATCTTCCATGTCCTTCTCCACAGTAAGCACTGATGCAAAATACTCTTTTAGTATCAACCCTATCTCCTGTCGTTCCACACATTGGCTGCCTTGCCGATCTTTGAGGGGCCCTATTCTGTAAGTTACCCTTTTGTCCTTAATGTATTCATAAAATCCCTTTGGGTTCTCCATACCCCTTTTTCCAAAGCTATTGCACATCTCATTTTTGCCCTTCTGATTTCCCACATAAGTATACTCCTACTGCCTTTATACTCTTCTAATGATTCACTCAATGTCTCCTGTCTATACCTGACATATGCTTCCTTCTTTTTTTTAATCAAAATCTCAATTACTCTAGTCATCCAGCATTCCCTATACTTACCAGCCTTTCCTTTCATACTAATAGGAATATACTGTCTCTGGACTCTCATTATCTCATTTTTGAAGGCTTCCCATTTTCCAGTCATCCCTTTACCTGTGAACATCTGTCCCCAGTCAGCTTTGAAAGTTCTTGCTTAATACTATCAAAACTGGCCTTTTTCCAGTTTAGAACTTCAACTTTGAGATTTGGTCTATCCTTTTCCAACACTATTTTAAAACTAATAGAATTATGGTCACTGACCCCAATGTGCTCCCCCACTGACACTTCAGTCACCTGATGAAGGGCTTTTGCCTGAAACATCGATTTTACTGCTCCTTGGATGCTGCTGAACTGCTGTGCTCTTCCAGCACCACTAATCCAGAATCTGGTTTCCAGCATCTGCAGTCATTGTTTTTACCTCAGTCACCTGCCCAGCCTTATTTCCCAAGAGTAGGTCAAGTTTGCACCTTGGAGACAGTGAGGTCTGCAAATGCTGGAGATCAGAGTTGAGAGAGTGGTGTTGGAAAAGTGCAGCAGGTCAGGCAACATCTGAGGAGCAGGAAAATTGACGTTTCAGGCCGGAGCCCTTCAGCAGGATTCCTGATGAAGAGCTCTGGCCCGAAACGTCGATTTTCCTGCTCCAAAATGTGTACCTTCTCGAGTAGGTACATCCACATACTAAATCAGAAGATTTTCTTGTACATACTTAACAAATTCCTTTCCATCTAAACGCTTAACACTATGGCAGTCCCAGTCTACATTTGGAAAGTTAAAATCTGCTACCATAACCACCCTCTTAATCTTACAGACAACTGACTTCTCCTTCCAATTTTATTTCTCAATTTCCCACTGACTATTAGAGGGGATATGTAACACAAACCCAATAAAGTGATCATCCCTTTCTTATTTCACTGTTCCTCCCAAATAGCTTCCCTGGATGTATTCTCAGATATATTCTCCCGAAGTACAGCTGTAATGCTATCACTTATCAAAAACACGCCTCCCCCTGCTCCCCTGCTCCCCCCCCCTCCCCACTTTCTATCCTTCCTGTAGCATTTGTATCCTGGAACATTAAGCTGTTAGTCCTGTCCATCGCTGAGCCATGTTTCTGTAATTGCTATGATATCCCAGTCTCATGTTCCTAACCATGCCCAAAGTTTGTATGCCTTCACTGTTAGGCCTCTTGCATTGAAATAATTGCAGTTGAATTTGTCAGTCCTACCTTGTCCTCTGCTTTGTTCCTGCTTGTCCTGACTGTTTGACTCGCTTCTTTTCCCAACTATACCAGTCTCAGGTGGATCTCTTTCCTCACTATCTCCCTGGCTCACACTTGCCGAGCACAGCAGTTTAAGTTCTCCCAAGCAGCTTTAGCAAATCTCCCTACCAGTATATTAGTTCCCTTCCAATTCAGGTCACTTCCTCTCCAGAACAGACACCAAAGATCCAAAAATGTGAACCCTTTTCCCTGCACCAGCTCATCAGCCATACATTCATCTGCTCTATCCTCCTGTTCTAACCCTCACTAGCTCATTGCACCGGGAGTAATCCAGCTGTTGCTACCCTTGAGGACCTCCTTTCTAAACTCCTGCCTAACTTTCCATATTCTCCATTCAGAATCTCATCCTTTTTCCCTTCCTATGTCATTAGTTCCAATATGTACAACAACTTCATATTTGTCCTTCTCCCCTTTGAGAACATCCTGCACCCTCTCCGATCTATCCTTGATCCTGGCACCAGGGAGGCAACACACCATTCTAATTTCTCACTGCCAGCTGCAGAAATGGCTATCTGTGCCTCTGACTAGAGAATCCCCATCACAATCAATCACTTGAAACCTGACTTGCCCCTCAATACATTACAGCCATTCTCGATACAAGAAACTTGACTGTTTGTGCTACATTCCCCAGAGAGCCAATCACCCTCTATATTCTCCAAAACAGCATAGGCCTTTGAGATAAGGATAGCCACAGGAGACCCCGCTCCACCTACCTCCCTCTCCGACCTTTCCTAGAGTTAACCCATCTACCTGACTGGCTCCTGCAATAGTGTGAGGTAATTTGCTTTTGAAGAAGTAACAAGACCAGGGAATACTCAATCAATGTTACTGCACTAGCAAGTTCAAATGGCCAGAGAGAGCTTGGGATGCTTGTCCATAGATCCCTGAAAGTGGCAGGACAGGTTAATAGAGTAGTTAAGAAGCCAAGATACTTGACACTTGCCTTTATCAGTAATGGCATAGATGTTAACACTATTAGGAACTAGGCCAGATCACTCAAAACATTTTTAAAGCAGGCAGCCCCAGACCATAACTTTGCAATTTGTTTTTGTAAGTGTAGAGTGAAAATTATCTGGAGTAAGTGTCGTGGAAATTAAATCGACTCGACTCAAATGCCAGCAACAGCAAAGAAAAAGTTTATTTTTAACCACTGCAGAGGACCGAACACATTTGGCAAAATGCCTCATGTAAGGGGCACTAACTAGCTTTCACATATTCTCTTTATACTATATTTCGCTTCACCTTATCACACCGCTCAAGAACAAGAACTGGGAAATTTGAGCTCTTTTCCATATATGGAGTTGTTTTTCTCATTCCTTTGCTGTTGATATAATTGCTTACTGCCCTCATGTTTTCCCCGACTCGAGTGCTTGCAAGACTTCGCAAGGTCAGACTGTCTGCCTGCAAGATTCAGCAAAGTCAGGCTGTCTGCCTACAAAATTTAGCAAAGTATTCTTTTTCAGATTTCACAAAAAACATTAATTTTGTTAATTTTCCATTACACTTCCTTCCTTGTTGTCATTTTAAGACACCAGTGACAAAAACAACAAAAAAAAATGCACAAAGCTAGATAGCTATACATCAAATAGCTTAGGGAGCATCAGGCCTTACCTCAGACACCTCCTACCTGTAACACAGCTTTGTGCTGGCATCGTCACTTGCTCTGGTGTTCCCTGTACATAGTCCATTTTCACATGTCACACACTTCAACGTCACGGTATGGTAGGGTGCATGCAACCGAATTGTCCTGCGGTGGGGACACTGATTGTTTTACCATTTGGTATCCCACCGCACTCATAAGCAAATGGCATAGGCAGGCACACAAGCAGGGTCCTATACAAAGCACTATGAGAAAGATCAGTCTTACAACTAGTAGAACGAGTAGGATCCAATACCGCCATCCTCTCCAAAGGGAGGTGAGCCATCGGAACCAAGAGTCATCTGCTGGAAAGGCAGTCATAGCGCTGCCTTCATATGATTTATTCTGGGACTCATCAGGAATATTAAAACAGCATGAGCTACCTAACATTTTGCAGATACCCCCTCTCTCGGCCGTCAGTAAGTCGAGTACTAATCGATTTTGTATTACTCGGCGGAGCAGGTAACGGCTGTCTGGTGGTGTTTTTTTTAAGTCGCGGTATAGTCCAGTTATTGTTTTTTTTTAACGGTTAAAATTTAGAGTTTTTTTTAAGTGCTTAGCGGACCCGGAAGCTGGTGTCGCGCTAGCTTACCTGGGAAGGTTTTTTTTCTCTATAAAAGCGCGCAGGCGAGGAACCTGAGGCACTACAGGGGTAGAACCTCCCACCTGCCCTCCTCCTCTAACCTAATAATAAGACCCGTTGTGGTAAGCAGGTAAGTGCTGCATTTTGCTTGTTTGTTTATTTAGATCCAGTTTTCTTTTTAAAGTTTACCTTTTAGAGGGATGGCAGCGAAGGCAGTGCAATGTTCCTCTTGCAAGATGTTTGAGGTGAGGGAAGCCATTAGTGTCCCTGCTGATTACACTGGCGGGAAGTGCACCCATCTCCAGCTCCTCCAAGACCGTGTTAGGAACTGGAGCTGGAGTTGGATGAACTACAGATCATTCGGGAGGCAGAGGTGGTCATAGATCAGAGCTTTAGGGAAGTAGTTACTCTGAAAGTTATAGACAGATGGGTGACAGTGAGGGGGACTGGGAGGAAGCAGCCAGTGCAGGGACCCCTTGCGGTCGTTCCCCTCAATAACAAGTATACCGTTTTGGATACTAGTGGGGGGACGACTTACCAGGGGTAAGCAACGAGGTTCAGGCCTCTGGCACGGAGCCTGTCCCCGTTGCTCAGAAGGGAAGGTGGAGAAAGGTAGAGCGATAATTATTGGGGACTCAATAGTGAGGGGCACAGATAGGCGGTTTTGCGGGGGCGACAGAGACTCACGTTTGGTATGTTGCCTCACAGGTGCAAGGGTACGTGATGTCTCTGATCGTGTTTTCCGGGTCCTTAAGGGGGAGGGGGAGCAGCCCCAGGTCGTGGTCCATGTTGGCACCAACGACATAGGTAGGAAGAGGGGTGAGGATGTTAGGCAGGCTTTCAGGGAGCTAGGTTGGAAGCTCAGAGCTAGAACGAACAGAGTTGTTGTCTCTAGTTTGTTACCCGTGCCACGTGATAGACAGTCGAGGAATAGGGAGAGAGAACAGTTAAATGCGTGGCTACAAGGTTGGTGCAGGAGGGAGGGATTCCGGTTTCTGGGCAACTGAGGTTCTTTCTGGGGAAGGTGGGACCTCCATAAACAGGATGGTCTACACCTGAACCTGAGGGGCACCAGCATCCTTGGGGGGAGGTTTGCTAGTGCTCTTTGGGAGGGTTTAAACTAACTCTGCAGGGGCATGGGAACCTGGACTGTAGCTTTAGGGTACAGGACCTTGAGTGTAGGGAGGTTAGGAACCAGGCATCGATCTCGAAGGAGGGTGCCTGTAAACAGGAAGGTGGCTTGAAGTGTGCATACTTCAATGCCAGAAGTATAAGAAGTAAGGTAGGTGAACTTGCAGCGTGGGTTGGTACCTGGGACTTCGATGTTGTGGCCATTACAGAGACGTGGGTAGAACAGGGACAGGAATGGCTATTGCAGGTTCCAGGGTTTAACTGTTTTAGTAGGGTCAGAGGTGGGGGTAAAAGAGGGTAAAAGAGGGGGAAGGATAGTATTACAGCGGTGGAAAGGACGATGGAGGAAGACTTGCCAACTGAGGTAGTTTGGGCTGAGGTTAGAAATAGGAAAGGTGAGGTCACCCTGTTAGGAGTTTTCAACAGGCCTCCTATTAGTCCGAGAGACGTAGAGGAGAGTATTGCAAGGATGATTCAGGAGAAGAGTGAAAGTAGTAGGGTGGTTGTTATGGGGGACTTTAACTTCCCAGATATTGACTGGGAAAGCTATAGCTCGAGTACATTAGATGGGTCGGTGTTTGTCCAATGTGTGCTGGAGGGTTTCCTGACACAATATGTAGACAGGCCAACAAGAGGTGAGGCCATACTGGATTTGGTTCTAGGTAATGAGCCAGGCCAGGTGTTAGACTTGGAGGTAGGTGAGCACTTCGGGGACAGTGACCACAACTCGGTGACTTTTACTCTAGTGATGGAGAGGGATAAGTGTGCACTGCAGGGCAGGAGTTATAGCTGGGGGCAGGGAAATTATGATGCGGTGAGGCATGACTTAGGATGTGTGGATTGGAAAAATAGGCTTCAAGGAAGGACACAAATGATATGTGGAGCTTGTTCAAGGAGCAGCTATTGGGTGTCCTTGATAAGTATGTACCTGTCAGGCAGGGAGGAAAGGGTCTTGTGACGGAGCCGTGGTTTAATAAGGAATTGGAATCCCTTGTAAAAGGGAAGATGGCGGCCTATGTAAAGATGAGGCGTGAAGGTTCAGTTGAGGCGATTGAGAGTTATAAGGTAGCCAGGAAGGATCTAAAGAGAGAGCTAAGAGCAGCGAGAAAGGGACATGAAAAGTCCTTGGTTGGTAGGATTAGGGAACACCCTAAGGCTTTCTATAGGTATGTCAGGAATAAAAGGATGACTAGGGTAGGTATTGGTCCAGTCAAGGATAGTAGTGAGAAGTTGTGCGTGGAGGCGGAGGAGATTGGAGAGACACTAAATCAATACTTTTCGTCAGTATTCACTCAGGAACAGGACACTGTTGCTGATGTGAATATTGAGTCACAAGTGATTAGAATGGATGGCTTTGAGGTATGTAGGGAAGAGGTCCGGGGAATACTGGAAAGGGAGAAAATAAATAAGTCCCTTGGGCCTGATGGCATTTATCCTAGGATCCTCTGGGAAGCTAGGGAGGAGATAGCGGAGCCATTGGCCTTGATTTTTATGTCGTCGTTGTCTACAGGAATAGTGCCAGAAGACTGGAGGATAGCGAATGTGGTCCCCTTGTTCAAGAAGGGGAGTAGGGACAGCCCTAGTAACTGTAGGCTAGTGAGTCTCACTTCTGTTGTGGGCAAAGTCTTAGAGAGAATTGTAAGGGATAGGATTTATGAACATCTGGAAAGGAATAATGTGATCAAGGATAGTCAGCATGGTTTTATGAAGGGCAGGTCGTGCCTCACAAACCTTATTGAGTTCTTTGAGAAGGTGATCAAGGAAGTGGACGAGGGTAAGGCAGTAGATGTGGTGTATATGGATTTTAGCAAGGCGTTCGATAAGATACCCCATGGTAGGCTACTGCAAAAATTACGGAGGTATGGCATTGAGGGTGCATTAGAGGTTTGGATTAGGAATTGGTTGGCTGGAAGGAGACAGAGGGTAGTAGTTGATGGTAAAGGTTCATCTTGGAGTGCAGTTACTAGTGGTGTTCCACAAGGATCTGTTTTGGGACCATTGCTGTTTGTCATTTTTATAAATGACCTGGAGGAGGGGCTTGAAGGCTGGGTGAGCAAGTTTGCGGATGATATGAAAGTCGGTGGAGTGGTGGACAGCAAAGAAGGATGTGGCAGGTTACAGCGGGATACAGATAAGTTGCAGAGCTGGCAGAAAGGTGGCAAATGGAGTTCAATGTAGCTAAGTGTGAAGTCATTCACTTTGGTAGGAGTAACAAGAAGATGGATTACTGGGCTAATGGTAGGCTACTTGGTAGTGTGGATGAGCAGAGGGATCTTGGTGTCCATGTACACAGATCTCTGAAAGTTGCCACCCAGGTAAATAGTGCTATGAAGAAGGCACATGGTGTACTGGGCTTTATTGGTGGAGGAATTGAGTTCCGGAGTCCTGAGGTCATGTTGCAGTTGTATAAGACTCTGGTGCGGCCTCATCTGGAGTATTGTGTGCAGTTTTGGTCGCCATACTATAGGAAGGATGTGGAGGCACTGGAATGGGTGCAGAGGAGGTTTACCAGGATGTTGCCTGGTATGGTAGGAAGATCGTATGAGGAAAGCCTGAGGCACTTGGGGCTGTTCTCATTGGAGAAAAGAAGGTTTAGGGGAGATTTGATAGAGGTGTACAAGATGATTAGGGGTTTAGATAGGGTTGACAGTGAGAACCTTTTTCCACGTATGGAGTCAGCTGTTACTAGGGGACACAGCTTTAAATTAAGGGGAGGTTGGTATAGGACAGATGTTAGGGGTAGATTCTTTACTCAGCGGGTTGTGAGTTCATGGAATGCCCTGCCAGTAGCAGTGGTGAACTTTCCCTCTTTATGGTCATTCAAGCGGGCATTGGATAAGCATATGGAGGTTATTGGGCTAGTATAGGTTAGGTAGGCTTCGGTCGGCGCAACATCGAGGGCCGAAGGGCCTGTACTGCGCTGTATGTTTCTATGTTCTATGTTCTATGTACTGTTTCCCTTGCTGCTGTTAACTCAGTATTAATGAGTGCTCATTTCCTAACAGTAATACACTATATGCGAGGCCATTAATCTTGTTTATTGTCACCATCATCCCTGCTCCCAAGAGGATAGACCACGCAATATTCGCTCCTGGTGTAGTCCACGGGTCTGCGAGTGTGTACCCATTCCAATGCCGTGGAATGTCCCTGTGGGTTCGCCCATTATTGGCCTTTGGGACAGTGGACAGTACCGCAGGGTAGCAGCACCCCTTCCATACTAGGGGGAGGTGGTGGTACACTTTCTCCCCACAGGTCCATATTATACCTGCCATCATGGTCTGATTATTGATAAAGGAACACGTAATGTTGATGATCATGCCATTCGCGTAGGTTGCTGAGCAAGAGTCATCGTGCAAGTACAGTGTTGGGTACTCCCCAAATGGAGTCTCCCCTGATTTGTGCAAATGCACATTTCTCCCTTGCCTTTCACTATATGGAAGGCTGTGGGTAATTGGTTCGGCAGTCCACTATTGGGCTGTGTGCAAACATATCCAACAAGGGTAGCCAACCTCGAATTTCTGGTGTTATATTTGGGCCAAAGAACATGCTCTATTCCCTTCACACCTAGTGATAGCCCTTCGCACTTCCCAACCTATTGGCGTCTCATTTGTGCCATTTATCTCATGAAGGGCCAATTCCACTACCGGGTTAGATTCGCTCCCGAGCCCCGGCCGACTCCCCTCCCCATCGGTTCTGGTGTGATATTAATGCTCCCTGCCCTACTTGGAGTTAGGTCCATAATCTGGTTTAGTTGGTTGTCGTGCCGTGGTGCTACTACCTCCTGCAGGACCTTTTGCACTGTATCTCAGGGTGGGGCAGTGGGTGAGGAGGGGGGGAGGTGGCGACTGCACCAAGATATTCACCTGCCTATAGATGTCGGACACTCCCTCATCGCTCTTCTGAGACTTGGATATTGTCACCCGTGCCCTGGCACCTCCTTCCTTGAGCTGAAAAATGTGTTGCTGGAAAAGCGCAGCAGGTCAGGCAGCATCCAAGGAGCAGGAGAATCGATGTTTCGGGCATAATCCCTTCTTCAGGAATGAGGAAGGTGTGCCAAACATGCTAAGATAAAAAGGTAGGGAGGATGGACTTGGGGGAGGGGCATTGGGAATGCAATAGGTGGAAGGAGGTTAAGGTGAGGGTGATAGGCCAGAGAGGGGATGGGGCGGAGAGGTCAGGAAGAAGATTGCAGATCAAGAAGGTGGTGCTGAGTCCAAGGGTTGGGACTGAGATAAGGTGGGGGGAAGGGAAATGCGGAAGCTGGAGAAATCTACATTCATCCCTTGTGGTTGGAGGGTTCCTAGGCAGAAGATGAGGCGCTCTTCCTCCAGGCATCATGTTGCCATGGTCTGGCGATGGAGGAGGCCAAGGACCTGTGTCCTTGGTGGAGTAGAAGGGGGAGTTAAAGTGTTCATACACCCAGATGGCCTCTTTCTTCAAAGACCGCAATTTCCCCTCAGACGTGATTGATGATGCTCTCCACCGCATCTCCTCCACTTCACGTTCCTCCGTCCTTGAACCCCACCCCTCCAATCACCACCAGACCTCCTCCCACCTGCCCCCTGTAAAAACGCCACCCCATATTCCCAATTCCTTCGCATCCGCCGCATCTGCTCCCAGGAGGACCAATTCCAATACCGAACAACCCAGATGGCCTCCTTCTTCAAAGACCACAATTTCCCCTCAGACGTGGTTGAAGATGCTCTCCACCGCATCTCCTCCACTTCCCACTCCTCCGCCCTTGAACCCTGCCTCTCCAATCACTAGTAGGACAGAACCCCACTGGTCCTCACCTATCACCTCACCAACCTCCAGGTACATCGTATCATCCTTCGTCATTTCCGCCACCTCCAAACAGACCTCACCACCAAGGATACATTTCCCTCCCCTATCAGTGTTCCTGAAAGACCACTCCCTCCGCGACTCCCACCAACCCAAACTCCACTCCCGGCACCTTTCCCTGCAACCGCAAGAAATGCAAAACTTGCGCCCTCACCTCCCCCCCTCACTTCCCTCCAAGGCCCCAAGATATCCTTCCATATCCGTCACAAGTTCACCTGCACTCCACATACATCATTTACTGCATCCGCTGCACCTGATGTGGCCTCCTCTACATTGGGGAGATAGGCTGCCTACATGAGGAACATTTCAGAGAACACCTCTGGGACACCCGCACCAACCAACCCAACCACCCCGTGGTTGAACACTTTAACTCCCCCTCCCACTCCGCCAAGGACATGCAGGTCCTTAGCCTCCTCCATCGCCAAACCATGGCAACACGACGCCTGGAGGAAGAGCGCCTCATCTTCTGCCTAGGAACCCTCCAACCGCAAGAGGTGAATGCAGATTTCTCCAGCTTCCTCATTTCCCCTTCCCCCACCTTATCTCAGTCTCAACCCTCGGACTCAGCACCGCCTTCTTGA
This sequence comes from Hemiscyllium ocellatum, assembly GCF_020745735.1. Classification (NCBI taxonomy): domain Eukaryota; kingdom Metazoa; phylum Chordata; class Chondrichthyes; order Orectolobiformes; family Hemiscylliidae; genus Hemiscyllium; species Hemiscyllium ocellatum. The sequence goes on from NC_083432.1 coordinate 29,282,988, forward strand.
CCTGCAATCTGCTTCCTGACCTCTCCGCCCCTACGCCCTCTCCGGCCTATCACCCTCACCTTAACCTCCTTCCACCTATCGCATTCCCAATGCCCCTCCCCCAATTCCCTCCTCCCTAACTTTTATCTTAGCCTCCTTGGCACACCTTCCTCATTCCTGAAGAAGGGCTTATGCCAGAATCGTCGATTCTCCAGCTCCTTGGATGCTGCCTGACCTGCTGTGGCTGTGGTGGCAACTATTAAGTGTCAGTCACTGGTGCCGCAAGGATCCCTGCATAAATATTTATTATCCCATTTATGGTCGACCCGGTTTCTAAACAGCCATGGGTCGCATGTAAAGGTCCCCTTAGCACCCTCAGTTATGATTACCATCTGCGGCTGTATCCCAGATGCCCCTGCCCTTACGAATATTTCAAAGCAGGGCGCTTGCTAACAGTGTGAGCTGGGGCAGCCCCATATTTATATGGGGCATCTGGCAATCTTACAATCCCTATGTATATAAGTCCAATCTGTTTTCCGGAGTTTCACCACTTGCACTTATTTGGTTCCAGTTTCGTCCGATGTCTCCTCAAGTCCAGCTACACGTTTGCAATGGTTGCGTGTATCCACGTGGCTCTTTCGGCGACCTTAACAGCTGTCTGTGTTGTAAGGAGCACTTGAACTGGCTCCAACCATCTTTTCCCCTTCCAGCTTTTCCTCCTGAAGTCTTTCACCACATCCAGTCTCCAGGTTTCAGATCGTGCAGCTTCCTTTCTGCTGGTTGGGATAGTGTTGCCTTCACTTGACTCTGTATTTGAGACAGAAGTGTCGAGAGTTTTATACAGTAAAATAACATTTCATCCTCACAGTGGTCTGTTATCTGTCTTACCTTAGGTCTTGGGCCAGATCCTGTATTGGGCGGCCCACCAATCAAAATCTCAAATGGGCTCAGGTTGGCCCTTCCTCTCCTCTCATATACATTAGCACAATTGGAAGTATCTTGGTCCATGTCACTCCCAGTCCCTCACAGCATAGAGTCATAGAGATGTACAGCTTGGAAACAGACTCTTTGGCCCAACCCATCCATGCCAACCAGATATCCCAACCCAATCTAGTACCACCTGCCAGCACCTGGCCAATATCCCTCCAAACCCTTCCTATTCATATACCCATCCAAATACATCTTAAATGTTGCAATTGTACCAGATTCCACCACATCCTCTGGCAGCTCATTCCATACATGTACCACCCTCTGCGTGAAAATGTTACCTCTTAGGTCTCTTTTATATCTTTCCCCTCTCCCCCGAAACCTATGCCCTCTAGTTCTGGACTCCCCAATCCTATTTACCCTATCCATGCCCCTCATAATTTTGTAAACCTCTATAAGGTCACCCCTCAGCCTCTGACACTCCAGGGAAAGCAGCCCCAGCCTGTTCAGCCTCTCCCTGTAGCTCAGATCTTCCAACCCTGGCAACATCCTTCTAAATCTTTTCTGAACCCTTTCAAGTTTCACAACATATTTCCAATAGGAAGGAGACCAGAATTGCACGCAATATTCCAACAGTGGCAGCAAAATGACCTCCCAACTCCTGTACTCAATACTCTGACCAATAAAGGAAAGCATATCAAATGCCTTCTTCACTATCCTATCTACCTGCGACTCCACTTTCAAGGTGCTATTAACCTGCACTCCAAGGTCTTTTTGTTCAGCACCACTCCCTAGCACCTTACCACTCAGTGTATAAGTCCTGCTAAGATTTGCTTTCCCAAAATGCAGCACCTTGCATTTATCTGAATTAAACTTCATCTGCCACTTCTCAGTCCATTGGCCCAACTGGTCCAGGTTTTGTTGTATTCTGAGGTAACCCTCTTCGCTGTCCACTATACCTCCAATTTTGGTGTCATCTGCAAACTTACTAACTGTACCTCTTATGCTCGCATCCAAATCATTTATGTAAATGACAAAAAGTAGAGGGCCCAGCACCGATCCTTGTGGCACTCCACTGGTCACAGGCCTCCAGTCTGAAAAACAACCCTCCACCACCACCACCTCTGTCTTCTACATTTGAGCCAGTTCTGTATCCAAATGGCTAGTTCTACCTGTGTTCCATGAGATCTAACCTTGCTAATCAGTGTCCCATGGGGAACCTTGTCGAACGCCTTACTGAAGTCCATACAGATTACATCTACTGCTCTGACCTCATCAATCTTCTTTGTTACTTCATCAAAAAACTCAATCAAGTTTGTGAGACATGATTTCCCATGCACAAAGCCATGCTGACTATCCCTAATCAGTCCTTGCTTTTCCAAATACATGTACATCCTGTCCCTCAGGATTCCCTTCAACAAATTGCCCACAATTGACGTCAGGCACACCGGTCTATAGCTCTCTGGCTTGTCCTTACCACTCTTCTTAAACAGTGGCACCACGTTTGCCAACCTCCAGTCTTCCGGCACCTTACCTGTGACTATCGATGATACAAATATCTCAGCAGGAGGCCCAGCAATCACTTCCCTACCTTCCCACAAAGTTCTAGGATACACCTGATCAGGTCCTGGGGATTTATCCACCTTTAACCATTTCAAGACATCCAGCACTTCCTCCTCTGTAACCTGGACATTTTGCAAGATGTCACCATCTATTTCCCTACAGTCTATATCTTCCATATGCTTTTCCACAGTCAATACTGATGCAAAATATTCTTTTAGTATTTCCCCCATTTTCTGTGGCTCCACACAAAGGCCGCCTTGCTGATCTTTGAGGGGCCCTATTCTCTCCCTAGTTACCCTTTTGTCCTTAATATATTTGTATAAACCGTTTGGATTCTCCTTAATTCTATTTGCCAAAGCTATCTCATGTCCCCTTTTTGCCCTCGTGATTTCCCTCTTAAGTATACTCCTATTTTCTTTATACTCTTCTAAGGATTCACTCGATCTATCCTGTCTGTACCTGACATATGCTTCCTTCTTTTTCTTCACCAAACCCTCAATTTCTTTAGTCATCCAGCATTCCCTATACCTACCAGCCTTCATTTTCACCCCGACAGGAATATACTTTCTCTGGATTCTTGCTATCTCATTTCTGAAGGCTTCCAACTTTCCAGCCGTCCCTTTACCTGCGAACATCTGCCTCCAATCAGCTTTTGAAAGTTCTTGCCTAATACCATCAAAATTGGCCTTTCTCCAATTTAGAACTTCAACTTATAGATCTGGTCTATCCTGTTCTATCACTATTTTAAAACAAATTGAATTACAGTCGCTGGCCCCAAAGTGCTTCCCCACTGACACCTCAGTCACCTGCCCTGCCCTCCCAAGAGTAAGTCAAGTTTTGCACCTTCTCTAGTAGGTACATTCCACATACTGGATCAGAAAATTGTCTTGTATACACTTAAGAAATTCCTCTCCATCTAAATCTTTAATTCTATGGCTGTCCCAGTCAATGTTTGGAAAGTCAATACCCCTACGATAATCAATATATTATTCTTACAAATAGCTGAGATCTCCTTACAAGTTTGCTTCTCAATTTCCCTCTGACTATTGGGGGGTCTATAATACAATCCCAATAAGGTGATCATCCCTTTCTTATTTCTCAGTTCCACCCAAATAACCTCCCTGGATGTATTTCCAGGAATATCCTCCCTTAGCACAGCTGTAATGCTATCCCTTTTTTGTCAATTTATTTTTTAGGGTAACATTGTCTCTTTCTACTGCCCCACCTCTCGTTGGGTTGTAGGCACAGTGTTGTCTCATGTTTATTCCCAAATAATCACTGATCTGCTGTCAGCCATTATTGACAAATGGTGTCCCATTGTTACTACTAAGCTTTTCAGGGATGCCCCATCTCGGAATTATTTCAGTTAACAAAACCTTGGCTCCTGCACTGGCATCCTGTTTAGACGTGGGGAACGTTTCCACCCATTTGGAAAACATATCAGCTATAACCAGACAATACCTTTTTCCTTCGCTGGGTGTTAATTCAATAAAGCCCATCTGTAAATGTTCAAAGTCTCTTTGGGGTTGGGAGTGTGCTGCTTGACTCATCTTTATTCCCCTTCCCACATTATTAGTGGCACAGATAATACATCGTTCACAATATTTCTGGGAGTAATGAGTGAATCCCTTTGTGTACCAGTTTGCCGAAATACTGTCGTACATCCCCCCTTTTGACACATGGTCCTTACCTTGTGTCAGTTTGACATAGAAGGGGAATAACAATCGCGGCAGACAGGGTTTACCATTGGGGCCACACCACACCCCTTCCCTCACACTGCACCCTGCCCTTGTCCACTCACGCTTCTCTTCCAGTGTGGTCTGCGACTATAACTCCCGTACATCTGCTGTTGGGGTACAAATTTTTGTCATACACGTGTTAAACTGATCACTTGGTGGTTGCTGGGCTGCTGTCCTTGCCGCTGAATCTGCCCTCGCATTGCCTTGAGAAATGGAATCATCATATTTTGCAAGGGCTTCACATTTACACACAGCGATTGATTTAGGCAATAGGTCCACTTCCAGGAGGTCAGGAATCAGGCCACGGTGTGTGATGGGCTTAACATGGTTACTCACTTCCAGGGCGAATGAATCGCTCACTGAACTTATTGCTCTCTGGCTTAATCGCCACTCATAGACATAAATCAGGGGTCGTGAGTCATATTTTACCACCTGCACTGGTAAATCTTCTTTTTGTATTACCTGCAAGTCCGTCAGGGTATGAAGCAAATCCAACCACAGTCTCACTATGAGATCCCAACCCATCAGATTTAAAGGACAGAATTCCGATAACAAAAATGAGAATTGGAATGTTTCTCCATTACTGGTTTCACACAGTAGGGGTGCAGTAAACCTCTCTCATATCATGACTCCTGATGCACCCACTGAGTTCAGAAACCTTCCACTCATCTTTATTTGTGTCGACTCTCTGAACTGGCTTAACTTAAGTACTGAATATGCTGCCCCTGTATCTACCAAAAAGGTAACTGGCGTACATTCCACATATAACACAGAGGTAGGCATTGACTTATAGTCCACACTTCGCAATCTCAGTGTTCGATATAGAGGTGGGGCATCTTTCAGTGCCCATAAGATTAGTAGAAGAGGTGAGCATAAGCGAGTCTTCATTGCCAAACATAAAGGAATAAGGCTTATATGTACCTTGTGGGCTGCCCACCTCTACCTTAGCCTTCCTCCATCAATCACCTTGCTGTCCAGCCTCCAGGGCTGTTGAGGCTGCCTGTGCGGGCACTGTCTCGCCCAGTGGTCCATTGCTCCGCAAACAAAGCACCCGCCAGATCTACCTCTGCCAGCCCCTCTTCCGCCACCTCTTCCTCTTCCGCAACCTCCACTCTGCCTCTCTCCTTTCCCGCAGCACCGCCCTCCAATGGCTGGGCAACCATTTGCATCATAGTAAGCTGAGCTTTATGTGCTTGCTGTTTCATCTTTAGTTTCCACTTATCCTTCTCATGGGCCAGCAATTTTTCTGTGGTATTGCGTGTGGTTCTATCAAATTCAGCTTTCCCATGTCCCAGGTAATACATGTGTCTTCTTTGCTATTTTGTCCTTCATTCCATTGATGAAGCTGTTCCTCAGATGTGCCTCATATGGCGTGATCTCTGCCCCTCATTATGTCCTCAGGTGGTATCAGTCCACTATGGGTGTTATAGACTTCAGTGAGGTGCGTAAGGTACTGGGATACAGTCTCACCTTCCCGTTGTTTACATATTGCTATTTTGGGCATGTCTATTCACAATAAGAATGCCTCCCTACAGGCGGTCATCAGCGCTGCAACAAAAGCATTCAAGCCTCTGTTCTGCTCCGCTTGCAGGTTGGCTACTCTGGCATGGACATTTGCGGCTGGCCATTTATATTTGACTTTGGTGACATCGGCACCCAAATTTCATTCCAGGGGACATCTCATCTCGTGTGACGTGGGACGGAACTCGATACAGAACTTTGTCACTTCTTTGGCGAACTTATTATCTCCAATCTCACATGGATCACGCAACTGCCCATAGGCACTTTCCAAATCCTTCCTGGTCCATGGCCGGTGGACAAGCACTGGATACCCTTCTGGACCTGCAACTTCAACCATTGTGGCTTGCAGAACCACCTGGTTAGATGATTGAATGCCAGTATCCTCACCGTCTGACTCATCGTCCGTTGTGGGGTGATCGTGAACAGGCCCTGGATGCCTTTCCATCTTGGAGTGGCCGTCCTTCTTTTGGGCTCCTTGCTTCGACCTGTTGTGAGCTGGAAAAGCGCAACAAGTCAGGCAGCATCCAAAGAGCAGGAGAATCGAGTTTTCAGGCATGAGCCCTTCTTCAGGAATGAAGAAACGTCGATTCTCCTGCTCCTTGGATGCTGCCTGACCTGCTGCGCTTTTCCAGCAACACATTTTTCAGCTCTGATCTCCAGCATCTGCAGTCCTCACTTTCTCCTCGATCTGTTGTGAGTATGAGATGCTACCAGTGAATCAGCAGACCCTGAGGCAGCGGCCACTGATTTGGAACCTTTGCCAGGTGGATCTCGTAGGGGGCTGTCGGTCTTGGAGGGCAATCATCAAGGTCAGGATCTGAAACAGACTGAAGACACTGTCCAGCTTCATTAGGTTGTTTTCTGCGCGCGTCTGCATGTGCGCTGGCGTTTATATGCATATTTGGTCTATTTTTTACTTGAGATTTCCTTTCCCTGATATCAGCCTCAGCCTTTCACATATTATAAGTACTCCAATTCACAGGTTCAATTTTTCCCTTCCGTTTCTTCTTCTCTCTCTCCTCCAACCGTGACCTCAATATTTCCAACTGTCTTTTACTAAAACTTCGTCCCTCCAGAAAATCACATTTCTTAATTCACAATTGTAACTGCTTTACAGACTCTGAGCAGTAATTATTTAGCACCGTTATCTTTTCCCTTTGACTTGCTTTTACCTCCAGAGGTCACCTCTCGTTTTGGGCACGTCAGCCTCAATGCCTTGGTAACCATACCGGTACGTCTTTGGAGAGTCCAACTCTGCCAGTGGTGTTTCCAAGTCTAAAACCACCCTTAAACTTGCTGTCTCTTTACCACTGTAGAGATGGCAATCCCTTCCCTTGGGTTTTACTCGAATACCGCCCGAGTGTTCACTGGACCCTCTTCCTGCTTTATTTATTCTATTAAACTGAGTCTCTATGTAGGATTACTTAAGCCACGACTCTTACCCCGACCCTGTTTGATTCAAAACCTGGTGCTGGGGCGATCCATAGATTCCCAGTCCTCTCACGCAAAGGGGCCACTTCAGGCTCGAGGTGAAGTGAAAGACCTTCAAGGCGCTGGCACCTGCGCCTCCTGGGAATCTTCAGAATTTTCCCCAGTCACGGGATCCCGGATGAGCCCCCAAGTTTACTGTTGTGGAAATTAAATCAACTCAACTCAAATGCTAGCAAGAGCAAAGAAAAAGTTTATTTTTAACCACTGCAGGGGACCCAATACATTTGGCAAAACGCCTCATGTGAGGGACACTAAATTGCTTTCACATATTCTCTTTATACTATACTTCACTTCGCCATAATATACCACTCAAGGACAAGAGCTGGGAACATTCATGCTCCTTTCCATATATGGAGTTGTTTTTCTCATTCCTTTGCTGTTGATATAATTGCTTACTGCCCTCATGTTTTCCCGACTCTGCTGAATCGAGTGCTTGTAAGACTTCGCAAGGTCAGACTGTCTGCCTGCAAGATTCAGCAAAGTCAGGCTGTCTGCCTACAAAATTTAGCAAAGTATTCTTTTTCAGATTTCACAATAAATGTTAATTTTGTTAATTTTCCATTACAGTAAGATAGCTAGGTTGACTACTAGATTTTAAGACAGACAAAAATTAATTCACCATGTTACATAATGAATCACAAAGAATAGAATAAAGAACCCTATAAAACTCAATGTATCCAACTGGACTTAATTATGCTGTTCTGAATATGCACAACATTCGTAATAAGCAAACTCCCTTGAAAAACCGGTATAAATAGAACACATGCTTACAGGTTGAAGTTGAAGGGCAGTAAAAGAGACACAGAGTTTCTACACAGCTCCCTGTTGAACTCCTCAAGACTCAACTAAAACTGTACGGCTCAGGTCAGCTAAAGAGCTGACCACTCCCCTATCATTATACAGGTCACTTCTAAAACATGACCACTTTGGCCTGAAGTCTCATTTGCTTACATAAAAATAAAAGACCTCTCAAAATCCTTTTCATCTCTGTACCAAACCAGACTGATCAGAGCCCGACCTGGTTATTGACCCTCTGAAAAAAAATCAAGGACAGAGTCTCCTTGAGCCACGGAACAGCTTTTAGAAAACAGGTCATATTGGAGCTGTACAGGAGTTTGGTTAGGTCAGAACTGGAGTGCTGTGTGCAGTTCTGGTCTCTGCAGTGAAGAAAAGATATGATTGCACTGGAGAGGGTACAGAGTAAATTCACCAGGATGTTGCCTGGGATGGAGCAATTTAACGATGAGGAGAGACTGGATAATTTGGGGTTATTTACAGCCGAGAAGGCTGGGGGTTGATGAGTGGGTGGGGGGGGCGGGGGAACCTTGATCGAGCTGTATATGAGTATGAGGGGCACAGATACAGTGAATAGCAAGTAACTGTTTCCCGTGTTTGAAGGGGAGTTAACAATGGGTCATTATTTTAAGGCGAAAGGCAAGAAGTTTAGTGGGGATTTGTGGAAAAATATTTTCATCGGAGAGTGGTGGAAATCTTGAATGTACTACCTAGGATAATAGCTGGAAACTAGCAGGAAACTTCATAAACACTAAAAAGTACTTAGATGAACATTCAAAATGTCATTAAATTCAAAATTATAGGCCAAATGTTAGAAAGTGGAATTAGTGTAGATTTTGAGTAATTTTTTTCTTGTCAATGCAGACTCAATGGGCCAATGGTCCTCTTCTGTGCTGCTTGATTCCATGAATTGATTTGCAGGGTCGAATGCCAAGTAAATCTGTGAGCTCTTTGTTATGGTCTCAGTTGATGGTTAGACTGACCAAGTTATATCCCAGGATGAATACAGGCTTGATTGATATAGTGCTCTATCTTTGCCATGTGCCAATCTTATGATTGGTCAACGATACGTATTCACACAAAACTGCAGATTTTTTTTAACAGTAGAACATAAGTTTATGAAATAAAAGAAAAAGAAAGAAAACAAATGCATTTTCGTTTTATGCATATATGCATAAAACAGCTGGAAAGGTTATTAACACAAACACCTAGAGAAAGTTTCAATCTCTTTCAGAACACCATTCATTACATAGTCTCAATCCAAGAGAAATATCACTCCTATCTCAGAGTTTAAAATATCTACATTTTTAAAATTTGATTGTGGGTGATCACTGCCTGGCCAGTATTTATTGTCCCACCCCTAGTTGCCTTTGATCTGAGTGGAGTGCTAGGCCATTTCAGACAGCAGTTGAGAGGCAACCACATTTCTGTGGGGTGGAGGTCACGTGTAGGCCAGATACAAATGGAAGTTTCCTTCCCGAAAGGGCATTAGTGAACCAGATCATTTTTTCCAGCAAGGAGTTCATAGCCAACATTAGATTCTTAATTCTGATTTTTTTTGTAAATTGAATGCAAATTCCATCATCTGCTGTGGATAGGTTTTGAACCCAGGCCCTCAGAACAGTGAGTATCTGGATTAAGTATCCAGTGATAATGCCACTTGAACACCAAGTCTGATGTAATGCTTGCTGAGTTTGTTTCCTTTAATGCAAAGACAAATTTATGGTTTGTTTTCTGAGTTTGCTGACATGAAACTCTTACAGTTTTCATGGCCTAAATGTTATCAGCTCGAAAGATTTGATGATTTCAAACCAAAGTCTCCTGGCTTAGAAGCTTCACGGATGAGAAACTGTACAGCTAGTTGACTGGTTCCCTTGAACAGAACTGGGAAAACTTGGTTCCTTCGAAAGAATAAACAATTCTATCCTCTGAACTGAACTCCGGGTTCTGCTGAACCTACCCTTAAAACTGTTGCTTTGATGTCAAAGCTAAATTAATTGCCTTTCTCTATTGACCTCTGCCTGTCCTGAGTCAAGAATATAAATATTTTTGTCACTTACACTACACTGAAGGAGTCTGCTTGATGATTGGCTGAGGTCAAATGCTTTCTTCGAAATTATCTTTTGAGATCACTGTTTCAAAATGATTGTTTGACCTTCTACAAAAATCTTCACAGAACTAGCCCAAATCTCATTCTGAAAAAGGTGTAATTATTATATACTTTTCATCACATCTACCTTTGTTGTATCTGCTACCTAATGTGCATTTTATTGTTTATATTGACTAAAATTTGTCTGTTAATGCATGTTTAATTTATTGTATTCTTGTTTAATGATTAAAGAAAAATATTACTAAAAATGAAATCGCACCTACTAGTTTTCTCATGGTGTTAGAAATCAACATGGTTTCTAATTCTTCTCAATTGAAGAAATGTAGACCCCTGTCATGGTATGAATGCAGGGTGGCAGCAGTCTGTGAATCATTTATTAAAGCTCCCTGTCAACACTCAAAGATTGGAAACTGAAAGGTCGTCTTCTTAAGAGAACACAATCGAACATTAGCCTCAACAGCTGACCAGAAATGCACAGAGCCCAGTTAGCAAAGCTGTGCATCACAGAATCAATCAGCCTCAGAATGCCTCTGGATTCATAGAAACCCTGCATTGCAGATAAAGGTCATTCAGCCCATCAAATCTGCACCAACTCTCCAAACAACACCCCACCCAAACTCATCTGTCAACACTATATCCCTTAACCCTTCATTTATCATTGTCGGTACACCAAACCTGCACACTACGGACAATTTAGCATGGCCAATCTACTTATTCTGCACATCTCTGGACCCTGGGACCAAACTAAAGCAGCCAGTAGAAACCCACTGAGACATGGGGAAAACATGCAGACTCCACAAAGACAGTTGCCTGAGAGTGGAATTGAACCCAAGTTCCTGGTGCTGTGAGGTAACTGTGTCACCATTCAGAAATCCCATAATGATCAGATATTGTGTGCACTTTGTAGCTGTGCTGATGACATTTTAAGAAGATAGTTTGAGATGGAGGGTTAGAGGTGGCGGCATGGTGGCACAGTGGTTAGCACTGCTGCCTCACAGTGCCTGAAACACGGGTTCAATTCCCAACTCAGGTGACAGACTGTGTGGAGTTTGCACGTTCTCCCTGTGTCTGCATGGGTGTGCTCCGGTTTCCTCCCACAGTCCCAAGATGTGCGGGTCAGGTGAATTGGCCATGCTAAATTGCCCGTAGTGTTAGGTAAGGGGTGGGTGTTGGGGTATGGGTGGGTTGCGCTTCGGTGGGTCGGTGTGGACTTGTTGGGCCGAAGGGCCTGTTTCCACACTGTAAGTAATCTAAAAAAAAATAAATTTATAAATATGAAAAAGTTATTAAAGCCGTTGGGTTCCAAATTGAGTTCTCCAACAGTTGCTGTCAGAGACCAGGCAAACTTCACAATGACCCCCAGGAACCTTCAGCCAATGTTGACTATTTTGCTAATGATCTGTATTGGGTGCCAGGGATCTGTGGACATAGCAGGAACCGAGGGCAACTACAATGAAGCAAAGCTGGATGGCAGAGGGCACAGATGCAGTCATAGTTCAATGTCTCCATTCCAGTGGGAAATTACCACACTAGCTCAAAGTCGGCCAATTTTTTAATGAAGACTACTTCTGCTCCCACATGGGAGACATTTTAAAACAATATACTACAGTAGAAAACTTTCAGATCCAGGTCAAATTCTTTAAAATCATACTGCACCAATAATAGCTTCTGAAGCTTCCTAAATATTGTGGTCAGGTGACCAGCAGCAAATCTGCTGACAAGACTGGTTAAGAGCTACAATCAAGCATGCTGGAAATTTTGGTCAAGCTAGGTTAAACTTTGACCTCAGTTAAAACTGGAGTCAAGACATGTGACCTGTCCAGTGAGCTGTGATCTGCAATTCCTGTGTTGTCCAAATGTGGGAGGATATATAGTGGCCTGCTAGACACACTGGCACTGTATTACCTTAGATGGAATGTGAATGTTTAAGGCTTGCTATAAATATTGGGAGCTATTTCCCAGTTAACTCCATTAGTCGAGATTGTACACTGTGATGGGGATTGGTCAGACTGCCAGAAACGTTTCGGGAAAGTGAACTCATTTTGCTATAAAAGTTAGCAGAACAAAGGCTTTCGTATGAGTGATCACCAAGACCAATATTTGAGAAGTATTTGCCCTGAAGTTATCTTTGGAGAGACAAAGAACCATGAGGCAAGATCTACACAGAAAGAAAGATTGGCCACTTCATAGGAATCAGGGTGGCAGTTGTTTCAAGCCTGGATAGAGTTAAATATTAATTAAGGTAAAATAAAGTGAAATAAAATGAAGTGGGTTAAAGAGAGGCTCAGTTAGATAAGGAAAGAAGGAAATGTTGCTATGAATGTATGTTTTATGTTGAGTATTGTGATCTAAAGAGTTAAATAAAGAAGGGTTTGTTTAATTATAATCTGAGTTGACTTCCTGCCCTTTTTCTGACATACAAGGGAAGAGTACCCGGGAAAGGTTTGAATCCCCTTTTCAGGTAATGTTTTTGATGTCCTTGAGTGTCTATGATAAGAAGTGACCTCAGGTTGCTAGAAAGTCAAATATCTAGCCTGAGCCTGATTAAGTGGTCAGATGCCCCACCTGATGTCAGAATTCATATGTGCATGTGAGGACTGAGGCAGATTGATTGGTAATTGGAAATAAGTCGAGTGTTTGCTGTATGTGAGAAATAAATTCAGAATTTTCGAAGGGAATCCTATATCCCTTTGATGATGTCGAAAGAGTTAAGAGTAGATGATGGCAGATTGTCAAGAATGGGAAGAGATACAAAGAGAACATTGAAATAAGAAGTGGCTCAAGTGGGTTGAGTATTGCTGTAAGTTAGTTCCAGGTCTGGTTCCCGAAGGACAGAAATGTTGAAAAGAAGCAAGCAAAGACCAAGGAACGCATGCTTCCACATTCAGTAAGGTTACAATGATAGTCTGTTGTCTGGAGCAGTTAAGGGGAAAAGATTTAGAAAATGAAAAATCACATTAGGAAAATGAGAAGCTATGTGGAGAAATCCTGACCCAATGAGTCCTGTGACTACTAGTCGCATAGAAAGTGAGGACTCAGTCTGTCATCTACATAACCTCTCTTACGGTATTGGAATTAGGGGAAATCACTAAAAGAGCACCACTTTTGAAACCACTGCAGATTCTTCTGTGAATTTTGAAAGAATTCGTCAGCAAAGACATTCACATGGACTTGATGATAGGGAAGTAAAATTAATGTTAATGTGTGTGTGTGCCCTGTGATTTCATCTGCTTCAGTGTGAATGGATGGGGAATTGGAAGATATGAAGGAAGCTAAATTAACCACTGTTGGTTATAACAGAGAGGATCCAGTAAATGGTTTAAATAGGTGTAGCCAAACAAAAGAGGAGTATCAGACTGTGAATCCAGGTTGATTTTGGATTCATTTCACTCAGGTTTTGGGGATAGGGACCATACTAGGTTAACTGGAGGCAATCTTTCTACTTAGTTAATAACCTGAGTAGCACATGCTGCAGAATGGGGAAAGAAGGGGTGTGATAATTTTGACCCCAATAGATGATACCCAGGATGAGGTATGAAGTGCAAGGCAAATGGTTCGAGTTTGGGACAAAGAAATTCAACAGGTATGGGGAAAAGGAGCACGATTGGGAAAATGTTTCTCATAAAAGTGGTGCGGTGTGGAAAAGTGAAGGAAGCAGAAGAAGGAGTGGTGGTGTAAATCCTCGGAGTTTCCTGCCTCCATGTGGGTAGAGGTAGAGGCCAAGTGGAAGCTGACCCAAGATCTCAGGTGCAGTGTTATAACCGCAGTTGACTGGATCACTTCACTCGGGATTGTCGAGCACCTGCCCAAGACAGAAAAGGACAGGGATAAGGACAAGGATAGGAATCAGGATGGGGATACAGAGCTCTGCCACTAGAGGGACTAATGAGACTAGCTTCAGAAAGGGAATTGGAGGAGGCTATTTCTCTTCATCCCCCATGACAGTGTCAGGTCTCTGCAGCATGGGTGTGTAATGCTACATGGGATAATGTGGGAAGATCGCTGTTAGAAGGCAAGGTAGGAGGCCAAACAGTCAAGTTCCTGTGGCATACAGGGGGTATCCACACTACTCTTAGCATGTCCACAGATGTTTGTTTATCTTGGTGAGGAAAGGGCCAATTATTTTGGATGCGTTTACCTGACATTTACAAGAAGGATGTAAACAAATTCAATTGCATTTAATCTGGGCAATATGGTTTGTTATCACTTGGCCAAATTAATCCAACTTCTCCGATTATGATTTTATGAATTGGTGTAAATTGTTATTTGATCCAGTGAATTGTTGTGTGTGACCGATGGCTGATAGGAATAAGGTGCCAACAGAGCACGCGTGGCAACCTATGCAAATGGAGTCTTTACATTCGGGATGTTCTGACTCTGGCTCAAACCTATGAGTGGCACATTAGCTCAGTGGTTAGCAGTACTGCTGCACAGCGCCAGTGACCCAGGTTCAATTCCAGCCTCAGGTGGCTGTCTGTATGGCGTTTGTACGTTCTCCCTATGTTTGCATAGGTTTCCTCTGGGTGCTCCAGTTTCTTTCCACAGTCACAAAGATGTGCAGTTTAGGTAAATTGGCCAAGATGAATTGCCCATAGTGTTCAGGGATATGTAGGTTATGTGCAATCGTCAGGGGAAATGTAGAGTAATATTGGAGGGGAATGAGTCCGGATCGGATATTCTTCAGAGAGTCGAAGTGAACCTTTTAGCTTAAGTAGCCTGTTTCCACACTCTATGGATTCTATCAAGGTCAATGATTTAATTGTACAAGAGCTTATTGCTAAACATGCAAATACATTGCTCATGAGTAAGCATCACAATGGTCAAATGTGGAGGGTGGGGGCGGGGAATGTATTTCTAGAAGGCTCTGACCCAAAATCCAAAAGCAGTAAGGTTTCCTGAAACAAGCTGAAGGAGAAGTAGAAAAGCTAATTACAAGTCTGATAAAATAGGGAGTTTTTACAACCTGTAGCTTCAACAAATAATTCTTTTATTTGGCCAATATGAAAAACAGATGGTTTACGGCCATTGCCAAATGATTATAGAGAGTTAACTAAAAGAATGTTGCTAACAGAGCTAAACTGGTTAGCACCAACAGTAGCAACCTGTCCTTGGGCAACGATGAAACAAATTCCACAAACAAAATATTTGACATTTCTTAGCATTAGTAATGGATTTTGATCTATTCTTTTAAATCAACAATGATAATATAAGTTTGCTAGCAAGTTTAGAGACTTGTAGCTCAGGTTGAGGTTCTGGATATAGATTTGCTCGTTGAGCTGGAAGATTCATTTTCAGATCTCTCATCACCATACTAGGTAACATCATCAGTGAGCCTCCGGATGAAGCACTGCTGGTATGGCCCACTTTCTATTTGGTTTTGGGTTTCTGTAGGTTGGTAATGCCATTTCCTGTGGTGATGTCATTTCACTGATGATGTTACCTAGTATGGTGACAAAACGAACCTTCCAACTCAGCGAGCATCCATGAATTTGCTTTTATGTTTCAAGGTCAGCAAGAATCATGGACTTGTTTACCATGAGTGTGCCACAACTCTCCATCCATCTTCCACTGAAGATTAACTAAAGGGTTGGAGATTTTTTCACAACCTGATTGTTTAATCCAATATGTGGATGAACTTCTTATCCAGACTGAAACTAGAGAGGAATATCTCTGATTATTGGATGAGCTATTAAACTTCCTCACCTCATCAGGACTTAAAATAAATCCTAAGAAGATGTAAACTATGAAGTCTTAGGTGGCGTACTTAGGCACTATATTAATCCACAGGAAACACAAAACTGAGAAGAAACGCAAGGAATCCATTGTGCAATTTCCCTTTCATAAATGTAAACTCACTATGATTTAGTCTGAGATTAGCAGATTATTGTATAAAATCATATTGATGGATTTGCTACCAATGTATCTCCATTATTAGATCTTTTGAAGAAGGATTTTCCATGGCAGTACGCTGAACAGCACATGCAGGCTGTTTCAGAATTAAATCAGGCTTTAGGTGTTGACCCAGCACTGCAAATGCCAAACCCAGAACTCTTTTTTTGCACTATAGGTCACTGCAACACAATTAACACTGCTGCAGTGCTTTTGCAAGAACATGATAAGAGACTGGGACCGGTGGCTTATGCTTCTAGGCTTTTAATCCCAGCAAAGCAAATATTTACAATTTGTGAATGACATCCTTACAGGACATACTCCTATTTAGTTAATAATAATTTCCTTCTTATACCAGGATGACCAGACTTGTATGCAATACTCTAAATTTGGCCTTACTAATATATCATACAGCTGTAACATGATATCCTGTGTTTAATGCACTGACCAGTGAAGGCAAGAATGCAAAATGCCTACTTCACCACTCTCTACCTGTGACGCCACATTCAAGGAACTATCTACCTGGACCCTACTAGGGCCCTACTATTACCTGAGTAAGTCCTGCCTTAGTTTGTCTAACAAAAAAGCAAAACCTTACATTTATCTGAATTAACTTCCAACTGCCAGTCTTCTGCCCACTGATCCAGTTGATTCAGATCCTGTTGTACTCGTAGATAATCTTCTTCACAATCCACTATTAATTTTGGTGTCACCTGCAAAGTTATTAATCATGCGTCCTATATTCTCACCCAAATCGCATCCATAAATGGTGAACAGCAGTGTACCCTGCACTGATCCTTGCAGCACACCGCTGGGCTCAGGCCTTCATTTTCACAACAACCCACCACCACCACTCCCTGTCTCCTACTGCCAAGCCAATTTTGTATCCAATTGGTTAAACCTCCCTGGATTTCACATGATCAAACCTCACTAAACAAATCCACCATGCAGAACCTAGTTGAAAGCCTTGCTAAAGTCCATGACAACGTTTACCACTCTGCCTTCATCTATCTTCTTGGTCAAACTTAAAAAAAAATCAAATTTGTGAGACACAATTTCACACATTGTTGTTAGATGGATGCATTAAAAGTAGCATAGTTGGACAGCACATTGGACATTAATTCTTCAAGGTTGAGATATCACAGTCAAATTGAAGAATTGCCAAGTTTCTTAGCTGGCATTTTAAATTACAGTGGTAAACCACATGAGTGTCAAATTGTGGTAACAAATGATCCCAAGAGACAATTTGTTCCAACACAAAAGCAGGGAGGACTGGTGAAGTCTGCAAAGTCTGGATATATATCTGACAAAACTGGACAGAGAGAAACCACAAAACGGGCTTTTGAATATTTTTGATGATGGATCCTCTGTGGTGGCAAATGGTATTAGAAAGACAGGATGTGGAGTATATATAGAATATCACAAAGGCATGCCTCTTACTGAGTTAGCTCTTAAATTACCTTGTGAGATGAATCTGAAAAATGTATTGCTGGAAAAGCATAGCAGGTCAGGCAGCATCCAAAGAGCAGGAGAATCAGCAGCACGACGCCTGGAGGAAGAGCGCCTCATCTTCCGCCTAGGAACCCTCCAACCACAAGGGATGAATGCAGATTTCTCCAGATTCCTCATTTCCCCTCCACCCACCGTATCTCAGTCCCAACCCTCAGACTCAGCACCACCTTCTTGACCTGCAATCTTCTTCCCGACCTCTCCGCCCTCACCCTTTCTCCACCCTATCACTGTCACCTTAACCTCCTTCCACCTATCGCATTCCCAATGCCCCTCCCACAAGTCCCTCCTCCCTACCTTTTGTCGTGGCCAGCTTGGCACACCTTCCTCATTCCTGAAGAAGGGCTTATGCCCGAAACATCGATTTTCTTCCTCCTTGTATGCTGCCTGACCTGCTGCGCTTTTTCAGCAACACATTTTTCAGCTCTGATCTCCAGCATCTGCAGTCCTCACTTTCTCCTTGTGAGACGAATCCCCAAGCAGGCAAACTGGAAGCTTTAGCTTATTTAGTTCATCACTCTGCTTAGTCCCCAACACCAGCAGACGCACATTCTGACAGTATGCGTATCTGCAATAGTTGCACTGACTTGTTGCTATTCTGGGAAGTGAGAGGTTTTGTTTCAGCAGATGGAAAACCTCTCCCACCTGTATCCTTGTTGAAGAATATTTTTCAAACTATTAAGGTTAGGTCACATCATAGATCCTTTCCAATTGCAAATTCTCGAGCAGATGAATTGGCAAAACAGGGCGCTCAACAGAGAGAAAATTGGCAGCTCCCAGTGGGTGAAACAATAAATGCTGTGACCAGAAGTCAGTTTGAAATGGAAGATCTCACACAGGCTCAGCATTGTGATGGTGATATGAAACATATCCTGCTTCCTATAGAAGGATAATGGGTGGATTTATTCTTAATAACGGATGGTACGTGGTGCCAACTCAGGATCATAATCAAATCAATGTCTTGGTGGTCTGGGTCATCAGGGAGTAGAAACAATTGCTAATTGAACTGAAGGGCTATGCTGATGGCTTAATTTGGTTAAGAATGTGAAATATTATGTGGACAACTGTTTAAAATGTTTTCAAAATAACCCTGATAGGTACATGATTAAAGGCGAATTGAGGCATGCAAGACCAGTTGAAGGCCCACTGACTAATTTGCAGATGGATCATGTTGGTCCTTTACCACCCCAGTGGGGAGGGTGGCACGGTGGCTCAGCGGTTAACACTGCTGTATTATAGCTCCAGGGACTGGGGTTCAATTCCAGCCTTGGGTGACTCTATGTGTGGAGTTAATATATTCTCCCTGAGTGTACATGGGTTCCTTCTGGGTGCTCTGGTTTCCTCCACAATCCAAAGACCTGCAGGTCAGGTGAATTGACCATGCTAAATTGCACCTATAGTGGTAGGTGCATTAGTCAGGGGTAAATGTAAGGGAATGGATCTGGGTGGTTTACTCTTCAGAGGGTCAGTGTGGACTTGTTGATTCGAAGGGCCTGTTTCCATACTGTGAGAAATCTAATCTGAAAAAATATCAACATATCTTAGTGGTCACTGATACTTTCAGTAAATGAGGTACAGCATTCCTTTTCATAAATACATAGTTAAAATGGCAGCTAATATCCAAGTGAAACAAATGGGACTCCCAGAAAGTATTGAATCAGATCAAGGCGCTCAAGTAATGTTAGCTGGGATCAATTAAAGGATCCATATAGCGTATCACCTTCTGTTAAGTGGGAAAGTAAAGAGGATTAATCGTAGTTTAAAAATATGATTTGGAAGACTCACACAGCAAAACATGGAACTTAGTACCACTGTTTGTTACAATGTGAAACACAGTCACTAGTTCACCTGGATTTACTCCACATGTTATGACGACAGGACATTCCATGAGAGATTTCTCCACCATGGAGCCTCCCTGCCTCCATTCCTGATGAAGGGCTTTTGCCCGAAATGTCAATTTTCCTGCTCCTCGGATGCTGCCTGACCTGCTGTGCTTTTCCAGCACCACTCTAATCTAGACTCTGGTTTTCAACATCTGCAGTCCTCACTTTTGCCTAGCTATTAAAATGGAATAAAAAATGAAATTGAGCAAGGATTATTTTGATGGTAAAGTGAATTCTGCAGAGTATGGAATGGAACAACAATCTATGCCTCAACTTCATCAATCAGGTGCATGTTTGTCACCGAGATATTATGGACCCCATTCTATTGTAGATAAAGTAAGGTGTTACTGGATTGTAGGAAAATCTCACCATTCGACGCCTGGAGGAAGAAAGTCTCATCTTCCGCCTCGGAACACTTCAACCCCAGGGCATCGATGTGGACTTCAACAGTTTCCTCATTTCCCCTTCCCCCACCTCACCCCAGTTCCAAACTTCCAGCTCAGCACTGTCCCCATGACTTGTCCTACCTGCCTACCTTCTTTTCCATCTATCCACTCCACCCTCCTCCCTGACCTATCACCTTCATCCCCTCCCCCACTCACCTATTGTACTCTATGATACTTTCTCCCCAACCCTACCCTCCTCTCATTTATTTCTCCACCCTTCAGGCACTCTGCCTGTATTCCTGAGGAAGGGCTTTTGCCCAAAATGTCAATTTTACTGCTCCTTGGACGCTGCCTGAACCTTTGTGATTTTCCAGCACCATTAATCCAGAATCTGGTTTCCAGCATCTGCAGTCATTGTTTTTACCTGGTTTCATATAAGCCAAATCAAGGCAGATGGTGTTCAGTGTAATCATCAGTATCATGCTATCTTCGAAGCATGTAATCCCTATCGTCATACTTCTAATTCCAACCTTGACTCTTGTTTGTCTGATGATTCGACACTGATGGAGCAGTCTTCCACAGGCACTAGAGTAAGCAACTTGTGAAGCTTTGGAGTTCTTAAAAAGAAATGGAATGATAGAAGCAGCCTGAATGGAAGTGGTCAAGCTCCCACAGAATCTGGATTTTTGGTTTTAGTTTTGAGCAATTGCTGTTGGAGTTTTGAAGAAGTGGCAGCTATTTTTGCCATCTACTGGTGATAGCCAAGTGCTGGAGGTTCTCTTCCTGCTACAGGAGTGGCATGTTTCTGAATTTGACACTTTGTCAGGAGGTGTACCTATAGGATATTACTTTATTAGAACAATAATTAGTAGTAGTTACTGTAGCTATTATTCTCTTTAGTTTTCCAGTGGAGTTAAATTAATCCAATTCCTTCTTTCTTTTGTTGTATTTTAACTATAGTAGATGAATAATGTGTATTTTGCTTTAAATTCAGTAATTTGACCAATCAAATTGCATCTGGAATACATTCACAGTTACCGTTAAAATAAGAAAATGTCTAGTGTACGTTCTGAATATTTTGTGGGGATTTGCTCCAGTCTGTAACAAGACAGATAGTCAGACAGAAGTTCCATAATTGGTCAGTCAGATAGTTTATCTAATACTTTGTTAAATCAGTCACCAGGTGCCGGGAAAGCATTTTGGTTGTGAGATGTTCAAAATTGCTTAGCTATGTTCGCAAAAGTGAATGTGGAAATGGGTATTGAGTTAATAAATGTTCAGGCTGGAGAGGACAGAAAATAGGTAAGGAATGATACGGTTAAAACAATTGCTAGTCAAGTTGTTGACTGAGTTGTTGACCAAATGTTGCATGATGAGATAATTCCTATTAACCAAATAGCACCTGACTAATTGTTTCTGATGCGTGCCCATACATGCAGCTGGTGTTTCTTCCAGGAAAGCTTCCAGTGTCATGAAGATGTTGTTATCCTAATCCCACTCATCATTCTCATTCTTCATAAATGTCAGAAAATGCACATTAATAGTAAAGACCATAAAACCAAAAGACACAGGAGAGAAATTCAGCCATTCAGCCCACTGAGGCTGCTCCCCCATTCAATCATGGCTGATAGGTTTCTCAATTTCATTCTCCCACTATCTACCCGTAACCCTTGATCCCAGTTATTCTGAAGATCCTATCTATCTCAGTTTTAACTATACTCAATGACCTGGCTTCCACAGCCTTTTGTGGCAATGAATTCCATAGATTCACCACTCTTTGGCTGAATAAGTTTCCCCTTATCTCCGTTATAAAAGGTCTTCCTTTTCCTCTAAGGCTGTGCCCTCAGTCCTCATCTCTCCTGGCAATGGAAACATCTTCGAGGAGAAAGTGAGGTCTGCAGATGCTGGAGATCAGAGCTGAAAGTGTGTTGCTGAAAAAGTGCTTTTTCAGCAACACATTTTCAGAATGGAAACATCTTCCCAACATCCACTCTGTCCAGGCCATTCAGTATTTTGTAAGTTTCAATTACATCCCCACTCATCCTTCTAAAGTCGATCAAGTATAGATCCAGAGTCCTAAAACATCCACATATGTTAAGCTTTTCATTCCTGGGACCATTCTCATGAACCTCCTCTAAACACACTCCATGGCAAATACATTCTTCCTAAGATATGGGACCCAGAACAGCGCACAATACTCCAAATGTGATTTGACCAGAGCTTATAGAGCCTCAGAAGTGCATTCCTGCTTTTAAATTCAAGTCCTCTCAAAATAAATGTCATCATTGCATTTGCTTTCAAAATACTGACTCAACTTGCAAGTTTACCTCGAGAGAATCCTGGACTAGAACTCCCAAGTCTCTTTGCACTTCAGACTTCGGAATTTTCTCCCCATTTAGAAAATAGTCCATGCCTCTATTCTTCCTACCAAAGTGCATGACCTCACACTTTCTCACATTGTACTCTGTTTGCCACTTCTTTGCCCTCTCTCCTGACCTGTCCAAATCCTTCTGCACCATCCCCGTCTCCTCAGTGCTACCTGTCCTTCTACTTATCTATGTGTCATCTGCAAAATTAGCCAGAATGCCCTCTGTTCCTTCATTGAAATTCTTAATGTGTAAAGTGAAAAGTTGTGGTCCCAACACTGAGTGACCTCCAGTGCAAAAGAGAGTCTTGGCTTGGCACTTGCAGTGTTGGGTCTGTAACTAAAGCCTGTTATAACAGCCTGCATATGCTGTTCAGTCCACTGCCATGGTGCATCATTCTTTAAAAGATCTGATAATGGAGATGCTTTGGTAGCAAAACCATCAATATGATTTCTACAATAGTCCACTAATCCCAAAAAAATGTCACAGTAATTTTACATTTTACAGCTGGGCAACTGCTTCCTGGCATTTCTTCTCAATTTGACTTCCTATGAGTTAACACAGTGCCTAAGTGGACTATCTAAGACTTCATAGTTTACATGTTCTTAGGATTTATTTTAAGTCCTGTCAAGGTGAGGAGGTTTAATAGCTCATCCTATAATCAGACAGAGATGTTCCACTCTAGTTTCAGTCTGGAAAAGAAGTTTGTCTACATATTGGATTAAACAATCAGGTTGTGAAAAAGTCTCCAACCCTTTAGTTAGGCTTCTATGGAAGATGGATGGAGAGTTTTGGCACACTCGTGGTAAACAAGTCCATGTTTTTTGCTGACTTTGAAACATAAAAGCAAATTTATATTGATGTTGATTTAAAGGAATTGATCAAAACCCATTATCAATGCCAAGAAGTGTCAAATATCCTACTGTTGGTTAAGCTCTGTTAGCAACATTATTTTATTTAACTCTCTATAATCAATGGCCATAAACCATCTGGTTTTCAAATTGACCAAATAGAAGAATTGTTTGTTGAAGCTACAGGTTGTAAAAACTCCCTGTTTATCAGACTTGTAATTACCGTTTCTACTTCTCCTTCAGCTTATTTTGGGAAACCTTATTCTTTGGATTTTGGGTCAGAGCCTTCTACAACTACTCACCCCCAAAATTTGATATCAGTCTTGCTGATCATGACTAATACATCTGCATGTTTAGCAATAAGCTCTTGTGCAATTAAATCATTGGACATATCCGTAAGTTTGAGTCAGGACTAGAATACCCCAACTACACAGACTCTATTTGCATAGGTTCCCTTGCTTGTCTCGGTTGGCACCTTATTCACATCAGCCTTCTGCCAGATGTAACAATTCGTTGGATCAAGAGGCAATTTACAACTACTGATAGAATCAAAACCACATCGCCCAAGTTAAACTCAATTGAATTGCTTTCAAATCCTTCTTATAAATGCCAGGTAATCACATCAAAATAACCTCCCCTTTCCTCACCAAGATAAACAGACATCTGTGGATGTGTTAAGAGTAGTATGGATACCCCCCGTAAGCCACAGGAACTCGCCTGAGTGGCCTCCTACTTTGCATTCTAACAGTGGTCATCCCACACTATCCCACATGGCATTACACACCCATGCTGCAGAGACCTGACACTGTCATGCTTTTGGATTTGCATCCAGTAATGGTGGATAAAGAGAAATAGCCTCCTCGAATTCCCTTTCTGAAGCTAGTTTCATTAGTCCCTCTAGTGGCAGAGCTCTGTATCCCCATCCTGATTCCTATCCTTGTCCTTATCCCTATCCTTTTCAGTCCTAGACAGGTGCTCGACAATCCCGAGTGAAGTGATCCAGTCAACTGCGGTTATAACACTGCACCTAAGATCTTGGGTCAGCTTCCATTTGGCCTCTACCTCTACCCACATGGAGGCAGGAAACTCCGAGGATTTACACCACCACTCCTTCTTCTGCTTCCTTGACTTTTCCACACCGCACCACTTTTATGAGAAACATTTTCCCAATCGTGCTCCCTTTCCCCATACCTGTTGAATTTCTTTGTCCCAAACTCGAACCATTTGCCTTGCACTTCATGCCTCATCCTGGGTATCATCTGTTGGGGTCAAAATTATCACACCCTTTCTTTCCCCATTCTGCAGCATGTGCTACTCAGGTTATTAACTAAGTAGAAAGATTGCCTCCAGTTAACCTAGTATGGTCCCTATCCCCAAAACCTGAGTGAAATGAATCCAAAATCAACCTGCACTCACAGTCTGATGCTCCTCTTTTGTTTGGCTACACCTTTTTAAACCATTTACTGGATCCTCTCTGTTATAACCAACAGTGGTTAATTTAGCTTCCTTCATAATTTCTAATTCCCCACCCATTCGCACTGAAGCAGATGAAATCACAGGGCACACACACACACACATTAACATTAATTTTACTTCCCTATCATCAAGCCCATGTGAAAGTATTTGCTGACGAATGCCTTCAAAATTCACAGAAGAATCTGCAGTGGTTTCAAAAGTGGCGGTCTTTTAGTGATTTCCCCTAATTTCAATACCGTAAGAGGCGTTGTGTAGGTGACATAGAGTCATAGAGATGTACAGCACGGAAACAGACCCTTTGGTCCAACCTGTCCATGCCGAGCAAATATGCCAACCCAATCTAGTCCCACCTGCCAGCACCCGGCCAATATCCCTCCAAACCCTTCCTATTCATATACCCATCCAAATGCCTCTTAAATGTTGCAATTGTACCAGCCGCCACCACATCCTCTGGCAGCTCATTCCATACAAGTACCACCCTCTGCGTGATAAAGTTGTCCCTTAGGTCTCTTTTTATATCTTTCCCCTCTCACCCTAAACCTATGCCCTCTAGTTCTGGACTCCCCGATCCCAGGGAAAAGACTTTGCCTATTTATCCTATTCATGCCCCTCATAATTTTGTAAACTTCTATAAGGTCACTCCTCAGCCTCCAATGCACCAGGGAAAATAGCCCTAGCCTTTTCAGCCTCTCCCTACAGCTCAAATCCTCCAACCCTGGCAACATCCTTGTAAATCTTTTCTGAACCCCTTCAAGTTTCACAACATCTTTCCGAAAGGAAGGAGACCAGAATTGCACGCAATATTCCAACAGTGGTCTAACCAATGTCCTGTACAGCCGCAACATGACCTCCCAACTCCTGTACTCAATACTCTGACCAATAAAGGAAAGCATACCAAATGCCGCCTTCACTATCCTATCTACCTGCGACTCCACTTTCAAGGTGCTATTAACCTGCACTCCAAGGTCTCTTTGTTCAGCAACACTCCCTATGACCTTACCATTAAGTGTATAAATCCTGCTAAGATTTGCTTTCCCAAAATGCAGCACCTCGCATTTATCTGAATTAAACTCCATCTGCCATTTCTCAGTCCATTGGCTCATCTGGTCCAGATCCTGTTGTAATCTGAGGTAATCTTCTTTGCTGTCTACTATACCTCCAATTTTGGTGTCTTCTGAAAACTTACTAACTATACCTCTTATGCTCGCATCCAAATCATTTATGTAAATGACAAAAAAGTAGAGGGCCCAGCACCAATCCTTGTGGCACTCCACTGATCACAGGCCTCCAGTCTGAAAAACAACCCTCCAGCACCACCCTCTGTCTTCTACCTTTGAGCCAGTTCTGTATCCAAATGGCTAGTTCTACCTGTATTCCATGAGATCTAACCTTGCTAATCAGTGTCCCATGGGGAACTTTGTCAACGCCTTACTGAAGTCCATATAGATCACATCTACTGCTCTGCCCTCATCAATCTTCTTTGTTACTTCATCAAAAAACTCAATAAAGTTTGTGAGACATGATTTTCCATGCACAAAGCCATGTTGACTATCCCTAATCAGTCCTTGCCTTTCCAAATACATGTACATCCTGTCCCTCAGGATTCCCTCCAACAACTTGCCCACCACCGAGGCCAGGCCCACTGGTCTATAGTTGCCTGGCTTGTCCTTACCACTCTTCTTAAACAGTGGCACTATGTTTGCCAACCTCCAGTCTTCCTGCACTTCACCTGTGACTATCGATGATACAAATATCTCAGCAAGAGGCCCAGCAATCACTTCTCTAGCTTCCCACAGAGTTCTTGGGAACACCTGATCAAGTCCTGGGGATTTATCCACCTTTAACCGTTTCAAGACATCCAGCACTTCCTCCACTGTAATCTGGACATTTTGCAAGATGTCACCATCTATTTCCCTACAGTCTATATCTTCCATATCCTTTTCTACAGTAAATACTGATGCAAAATATTCATTTAGTATCTCCCCCATTTTCTGTGGCTCCACACAAAGGCCGCCTTGCTGATCTTTGAGGGGTCCTATTCTCTCCCTGGTTACCCTTTTGTCCTTAATATATTTGTAAAAACCCTTTGGATTCTCCTTAATTCTATTTGCTAAAGCTATCTCATGTCCCTGTTTTGCCCTCCTGATTTCCCTCCTAAGTGTACTCTTACTTTCTTCATACTCTTCTAAGGATTCACTCGATCTATCCTGTCTGTACCTGACATATGCTTCCTTCTTTTTCTTAACCAAACCCTCAATTTCTTTAGTCATCCAGCATTCCCTATACCTACCAGCCTTCCCTTTCACCCTGACAGGAATATACTTTCTCTGGATTCTTGTTATCTCATTTCTGAAGGCTTCCCATTTTCCAGCCATCCCTTTACCTGCGAACATCTGACTCCAATCAGCTTTTGAAAGTTCTTGCCTAATACCGTCAAAATTGGCCTTTTTCCAATTTAGAACTTCAACTTTTAGATCTGGTACATCCTTTTCCATCACTATTTTAAAACGAATTGAATTATGGTCACTGGCCCCAAAGTGCTCCCCCACTGACACCTCAGTCACCTGCCCTGCCTTATTTCCCAAAAGTAGGTCAAGTTTTGCACCTTCTCTAGTAGGTACATTCCACATACTGAATCAGAAAATTGTCTTGGACACACTTAAGAAATTCCTCTCCATCTAAACCTTTAACACTATGGCAGTCCCAGTCGATGTTTGGAAAGTAAAAATCCCCTACCATAACCACCATATTATTCTTACAGATAGCTGAGATTTCCTGACAAGTTTGTTTCTCAATTTCCCTTCTGACTATTGGGGGGGTCTATAATACAATCCCAATAAGGTGATCATCTCTTTCTTATTTCTCAGTTCCACCCAAATAACTTGCCTGGATGTATTTCCAGGAATATCCTCCCTCAGTACAGCTGTAATGTTGTCCCTTATCAAAAATGCCTCTCCCCCTCCTCTCTTGCCTCCCTTTCTATCCTGCCTGTAGCATTTGTATCCTGGAACATTCAGCTGCCAGTCCTGCCCATCCCTGAGTCATGTTTCCATAATTGCTATGATATCCCAGTCCCATGTTCCTAATCATGCCCTGAGTTCATCTGCCTTCTTTATTAGTCCCCCTGTGTTGAAATAAATGCAGTTTAATTTATCAGTCCTACCTTGTCCCTGCCTGCTTTGACTGTTTGACTCATTTCTGTTCGCAGCTGTACCCGTCTCAGATCGATCTCTTTCCTCACTATCTCCCTCCCCCCCCGCCCCCCCCCAACAACCTTACTAGTTTAAATCCTCCCAAGCAATTCTAGCAAATTTCCCTGCCAGTATATTAGTCCCCTTCCAATTTAGGTACAATTTGTCCTTCTTATGCAGATCACTTCTATCCCAAAAGAGATTCCAATGATCCAAAAATGTGAATCCTTCTCCTGCCCTCATTAGCTCGTAGCACTGGGAGTAATCCAGATATTACTACCCTTGAGGACCTCCTTTTTAAATTTCTACCTAACTCTCTGTAATCTCCCTTCAGAGTCTCAACCTTTTCCCTTCCTGTGTCGTTGGTTCCAATGTGGACAATGGCCTCCTGCTGGCTCCTCTCCCCAATGAGAACATTTTGCACCCTCTCTGAGACATCCTTGATCCTGGCACCAGGGAAACAACACACCATTCTGCTTTTTATCTGCTGGAGTCTGCTTATGGGACAGTTCATTCTGACGGAGATGGCGATTAAGAATTGGACTGGAGAGAGCTAGAAGAGAATACCTGGCAGAGTGTTGCATGTGACGACGATTGAGTACCCCCACCCATCTTTGCAAAGGAATTGAGTCCCTCAGCATTCCGAAATCCTGCCCCAATGAGTCCTGTGACTACTAGTGGCATGGAAGGTAAGGACTCAGTCTGTCACCTACACAACCCCTCTTACAGTAATGGAGTTAGGTGAAATCACTAAAAAGATATTACAATGCTCAATGCACATGAGCCACTTCTTATTTCAATGTTCTCTTTGTATCCCTTCCCATTCTTGACAATTGCCATCATCTCCTAACTCTTTTGACGTCATCAAAGGGATGCAGGAAGTGATCAGATTACCTTCACAAATTCTGCCATTTGTTTCTCACATACAGCAAACACTCAACTTATTTCCAATTATTGATCAATTCGCCTCAATCCTCATACAAGGATATGAATTCTGACATCAGTTGGGTCAGCTGATCTCTTCATCACTTTCAGGCTGGATGTTTGAGAATACAAGGCAGATGAGTTCGACTTTAGTGCGACCTAAGGTCACTTCTTATCATAGATACTCAAGGACAGCAAAGATGTTACCTGAAAAGGATATTCAAACCTTTTCCCCAGGTATTCTTCTCTTGTGTGTCAGAAAAAGAACAGGAAATTAACTCAGAGTTTAATTAAACAAACCCTTCTTTCTTTAATATTTTATGTCACAATACTCAACACAAAACAAACATTCATTGCAACATTTCCTTCTTCCTTTATCTAACTGAGCCTCTCTTTAACCCAATTCATTAAATTTCTCTTTATTTTACCTTAAGTAATATTCAGCTCTATCTTTATAAGTTTGGCTTGAAACAAATGCCACTCTGATTCATGTGGAGCGACCAATCTTTCTCTCTGCGTAGATCTTGCCTCATGGTACTTTGTCTCTCTGAAGATAACTTCAGGGCATGTACTTCTCAAATATTGGTCTCGATGATCACTCTTGTGAAATCCTTTGTTTTGCTAATTTTTATCCCAAAACATGGTCACTTTCCAGAAATGTTTCTGGCACTCAGCCAATAAATTGACCAAACCTCATCACAGTGTTCGATCTCAACTAATGGAGTTTATTGGTCAATAACCCTTAAATATTTACACCAAGCCTTAAACAACCATATTCCATGTTCTATATCAAGTAATACAGTTTCAATGCATCTATCAGAGCACCAACCTCCCATATTTGGCCAACACAAGAATCGGCGATCACAGCTCACTGGACAGAACATAGAACATAGAACATTTCAGCGCAGTACAGGTCCTTCAGCACTCGATGTTGCGCCGTCCTGTCATACTAATCTGAAGCCCATCCCACCTACACTATTCCATGTACGTCCTTTTGCCTGTCCAATGACGACTTAAATGCACTTAAACTTGGTGAATCTACTACCGATGCAGGCAAAGCATTCCATACCCTTACTAGTCTCTGAGTAAAGACAAGTCACAACATGTCTTTGCTCCAGTTTTAACTGAGGTCAAAGTTTAAAGTAGCTTGACCAAGCTTCCCAGCATGCTTGATTGTAGCTCTTAACCAGTCTTGTCAGCAGGTTTGCTGCTGGTCACCTGACCATAATATTTATGGAGCTTCAGAAGCTATTGTTGGTGCAGTATGATTTTAAAGAATTTGACCTGGATCTGAAAGTTTTCTACTGTAGTATATTGTTTTAAAATGTCTCCCATGTGGGAGCAGAAGTAGTCTTCATTAAAAACTTGACCGGCTTTGAGCTGGTGTGGTAATTTCCCACTGGAATGGAGACATTGACCTATGACTGCAACTGTGCCCTCTGCCATCCAGCTTTGCTTCATTGTAGGTGCCCTCGGTTCCTGCTATGTCCACAGTTACCTGGCACCCAATACAGATCATTAGCAAATAGTCAATATTTCCTGAAGATTCCTGGGGGCCATTGTGAAGTTTGTCTGGTCTCTTACAGCAACTGTTGGAGAACTCAATTTGGAACCCGACGGCTTTAATAACTTTTTCGTATTTAGCAGTTAATTTGTCAATCATCTCAAACTTTCCATTTCTAACCATCTTCTTAAAATGTCATCAACACAGCTACAAAGTGTTCACAGCATCTTTATCTGATCTTTATGAGATTTCTGAATGGTGACACAGTTACCTCACAGTGCCAGGAACTTGGATTCAATTTCACTCTCGGACAACTGTCTGTGTGGAGTATGCATGTTCTCCCTATGCCTCAGTGGGTTTCTTCTGAATGCCCTGGTTTCATCCCAGAGTCCAAAGATGAACAGATTGAGTTGATTGGCCATGCAAAATTGCCTGTAGTGTGCAGGCTTGGTGGGTTGCTCATGGTAAATTCAAGGTTATGGGATATAGGGTTAGCAGATGGCTCTGGGTAGGATGCTATTTGGAGAGTTGTTGCAGATTTGATGGGCTGAATGGCCTTTATCTGCAATGCAGGGCTTCTATGAATCCAGAGGCATTCTGAAGCTGATTGAATCTGTGATGCACATCTTAGCTAAAGCCTTCCCCATAGACGAGGAACTCTGATAGAGTCAAGCTTTCTCCTGGGCTCTGTGCATTTCTGGTCAGCTGTTGAGGCTAATGTTTGGTTGTGGCAATCACTGCAACAAACTAAGTGTGTTCTGTTAAGAAGAAGACCTTTCACTTTCCAATCTTTATGAGTGTTGACAGGGAGCGTTAATAAATGATTCACAGACTGCTGCCACCCTGCATTCATACCATGACAGGGGTCTACATATCTTCAGTTGAGAAGAATTAGAAACCATGCTGATTTCTAACACTATGAGAAAACTAGTAGGCGCGATTTCATTTTTAGTAGTATTTTTCTTTAATAATTAAACTAGAATACAATAAATTAAACATGCATTAACAGACAAATTTTAGTTAATACAAACAATAAATTGCACATTAAATAGCAGATGCAACAAAGGTAGATGTGATGAAATGTATATAATAATTATAATATTTTCAGAATGAGATTTGGGCTAGTTCTGAAAAATATTTTCATAGAAGGTCAGACAATCATTTTGAAACAGTGATCTCAATAGATAAGTTCGAACAAAGCATTTGATCTCAGCCAATCATCAAGCAGACTCCTTCAGTGTAGTGTAAGTGATAAAAATATCTATATTCTCGATTTAGGACAAGCAGAGGAAAACAGAGAAAGGCAGTTAATTTAACTTTGACACCAAAGCAACAGATGTAAGTTTAAGTTCAGAAGAACCCAGAGTTCAGTTCAGAAGATAGAATTGTTTATTCTTTCAGGGGAACCAGGTTTTCCCAGTTCCGTTCAAGGGAACCAGTCAGCTAAGCTGTACAGTTTCTCATCCGTGAAGCTTCTAAGCCAGGAGACCTTGGTTCGAAATCATGAAATCTTTCAAACTGATAACATTTAGGCCATGAAAATTGTAAGAATTTCATGTTAGCAAACTCTGAAAACAAACCATAAATTTGTCTTTGCATTTAAGGAAACAAAACCAGCAAACATTACATCAGAGTTGATGGTCTAGTGGTGTTGTCATTGGATGCTTAATCCAAATACTCAGCTAGTATTCTGGGGACCTGGATTAAAAACCTGCCTGTGGCCGATGATGGAATTTGAATTAAATTTTAAATAAAGAATAAGAATTAAGGGTCTAATGTTTGCCATGAATTTAGTGTTGGAAAAAACACATCTGGTTCACTAATGTCCTTTGTGGAAGGAAACTGCCACCCTTACCTGGTCTGGGTGGCAGGTGACTCCTGATCCACAGAATGCTGTTGACTCTCAACTGGCCTCTGAAATGGCCTAACAAGCCATTCATTTGAAAGGCAAAAAGGGGTGGTCAATAAATGCAGTAATCTCCCACAAATGAATTTACAAAAAATAGTAAAGATGTTAAACTCTGTGATCGGAGTGATATTTCTCTTGGATTGAGACTATGTAATGAATGGTGTTCATGAAACACTTCTTTAGGTGTTTGTGTTAATAAGTTTTCCAGATGTTTTATGTATATATGCATCAATACATAATGCATCTGTCTATTTATTTCTTCTTTTAGATCATAAATGTATATTCTATTGTTAAAAAAAATCTGCAGTCTTGTGTGAACATGTTTCATTGACTAATCACAAGGTTCGCAGACGACAAAGGTTGAGCACTTTCTCAATCAAGCCTGCTTTCATTCTGGGATATGACTTGGCCAGTCTAACCATCAACTGAGACCATAACAAAGAGGTCATGGATTTACTAGGCATTCAACTCAGCGAATCAAATCATGGAATAAAACAGCACAGAAGAGGACCATTGGCCCATGAGTCTGCACTGACAAGAAAATAATTACTCTAAATTGACACTCATCCCACGCACCAGCACTTGGCCTATAGCTTTGAATTTTATGACATTTCAAATGTTCATTCAAGTTCTTTTTAAAGTTTATGAATATGCCTGCTAGTTTCCAGCTGCTGTCCAAGGTAGTGCATTCAAGATTTCCACCACTCTCCAATGAAAATATTTTTCCTTAAATTCCCTCTAACCTTTCACCTTAAGCCTTTCGCCTTAAAATTATAACTCATTGTTAATGCCCCTTCAACCAAGGGGAACAGTTACTTTCTGACCCTCAGACTCTTACGCAGCTTGATCAAGGACCCCTCCCCACACCCCAGCCTTCTCAGCTGTAAAGAAAACAACCCAAGCTTATCCAGCCTCTCCTCAAAATTTAACTGCTCCATCCCAGGCAACATCCCGGTGAATCTGTTTTGCACTCTCTCCAGTGCAATCATATCTTTCCTATACTGCAGAGACCAGAACTGCATGCAGTACTCCAGTTCTGACCTAACCAAACTCCTAGGTAAAAACAATTACTGCAGATGCGGGAAACCAGATTCTGGATTAGTGGTGCTGGAAAAGCACAGCAGTTCAGGCTGCATCTGAGGAGCAGTAAAATCGACGTTTCGGGCAAAAGGCCTTCATCAGGTATGGGCTTTTGCCCGAATCGTCGATTTTACTGCTAACCAAACTCCTGTACAGCTCCAACATGACCTCCCTAGTGTTAACATCTATGTCATGACTGATAAAGGCAAGTGTCAAGTATCTTGGCTTCTTAACTACTCTATTAACCTGTCCTGCCACTAGCATCCCAAGCTCTCTCTGGTCATTTGAACTTGCTAGTGCAGTAACATTGATTAAGTATTCCCTGGTCTTGTTACTTCTTCAAAAGCAAATTACCTCTCACTATTGCAGGAGCCAGTCAGGTAGATAGATTAACTTTAGGAAAGGTCGGAGAGGGAGGTAGGTGGAGCAGGGGTCTCCTGTGGCTATCCTTATCTCAAACGAGTATGCTGTTTTGGAAAATGTAGAGGGTGATGGGCTCTCCGGGGAATGTAGCACAAACAGTTAAGTTTCTGGTATCGAGAACGGCTCTAATATATTGAGGGGTAAGTCAGGTTTCAAGTGATCGATTGTGATGGGGGCTTTCTAGTCAGAGGCACAGATAGCAGTTTCTGCTGCTGGCAGTGAGAAATCAGAATGGTGTGTTGCCTCCCTGGTGCCAGGATCAAGGATATCTCAGCTACGGTGCAGAAGGTTCTCAAAGGAGAGAACAAATCAGCCACTGATTTGTCCATCTGAACAAACTCTCTATATCCTTCTGCAATCTAAGACCTTCTTGCTCACTGTGAACTACCCGGTCAATCTGCATGTCATCTGCAAGCTTACTTGTCACATTTTCAATTTTCTGCAAAATACTCATATATTATAAACAACAAGGGGCTTGGCGCTGGTCCCGTGGTATGTCATTGTACCATAAAACCTTAAGACATAGGAGCAGAAATGAGACCATTCAGCCCATTGAATCTACTCCACCATTCATTCATGTCTGATAAGTTTCTCAACCCATTATCTTGCTTTTTCCCAGTAACTCTTGATCCCCTTGATACTCGAGAACATATCTATCTCAGGCTTAAATATACTCAATGACCAGGTCTCCTCAGCCTTCTGTTGCAATGAATTCCATAGATTCACCATTCTCTGGCTGAGGAAGTTTCTCCATATCTCTGTTCTAAAAGCTCTTCCCTTTACTCTAAGGCTAGACCCTCAGGTACTAGTATCTCCTACCAATGGAAACATCTTCCCAACATCTATTCTGTCCAGGCCATTCAGTATTCCACATGTTTTAATTAGATCCCCACTCATCCTTCTAAGTTCCTTCGAGTCTAAACTCAGAGTCCTCAAACATTCCTCATATGTTCAGCTTTTCATTCCTGGGACCATTCTTGTGATCCTCCTCTGAACACACTCCAGGACTAGTACATCCGTTCTGAGAAACACTGCTCAGAATACTCCAAATATGATTTGACCAGAGCCTTATAAAGCCCCAGAAGTACACCCCTGCTTTTATTTTCAAATCTTCTCAAAATAAATGCCATCACTGCATTTTTCTTCCTAACTACTAACTCAACCTACAAGTTTACCTTGACAGAATCCTGGACTAGAACTCCCAAGTCTCTTTGCACTTCAGACTTCGGAATTTCCTCTCCATTTAGAAAATAGTCCATGCCTCCGTTCATCCTACCAAAGTGCATGACTTCACAATTTTCCACATTCTGCTCCATCTGCAGACAGCCAAACTTGTATCCATTCCTGAACCTTGCTTCTAACACCATGCGCCCTTATCTTACTCAGTAGTCTCCTGTGTGGCACTTTGTCAAAGGCCTTATTGAAGTTCATATAGACAACACCTATTGGCTCGCCTTGGTCTAACCTGCTCGTTATTGCCTCATAGATAGTTTATCAACCATTTCGGGAAATTAACTAGTTTAAATAACGGCTTGTAAATTGTACATAACAGCAGTTACTACCTTGATTCTAGTGTCAGGCAATAGAAGATGGAGTTCATCATTGAGATTATTCTTCTTGGTTTGGTGATTGGTGTATAATGATTGAAAATGCGCTTTGAGGTAAACATAACAAAGATCAGCTGTGAGATCTATAGTTTGTTACATGAAATGTGGGACATTGTGAAAATGCGTTGAATTTAATGCGTCAATAATTATCAGGTGTGAATATCAAGTCAGGGGAGATCCTTTTGTTTGCTGGTACAGTAGATCCCTTTGTGATACTGCTGAAATTCAATCTGACCAGATCAGAGTAACTTTACCTTATCGGCTTCATCTCATGTACATGTCTGAATATGTACCGCAGATGGGGAAAGGCAGGTTTTAGACAGGTAATTTGAGATACTCCTTACAATGGTGAAGATAGGGTATAATGATATCTTACAATTTGTGGTTGAGAAAGAGGATAGATCTAAATTATACACATGAAGCAAAGAACCTTGAAAAGGTTATTACACTGGTAGCTTATAAAGGTGAGGAAGAATATTGTGTTACTAACTTATTGAACGATTATGGTGCAATGATATCTCATATTGCAGATACTGATACTGGTTGATTTAAGCAGACTCTAGTGTTCACTATGTCCTCTGGGTATTCCTGAGGTAGGTTATTAGCAAGTCAAGCCCATAGATGTTGCGCCATGACCATGTCACCCGTGCTCTCAATGATGAATCTTAGGGTTAGCTTCTTCTGAACCCTCCTCTTTTTGCTTAGTCTGATGGACAAAGGGGAACAGGATAAGGTGGTAATCAGTCACTGAGCCGAACATAGTCCCGGTGGCATTCACATCCGAGTGGCTTGTGTGGCCAATACCTTCCCATTCCAAAAGTTGTGGTCTCCTTCAAACCTGGCATTAAGGTCACAAAGAACAATTATCTTTTCCTCCTTGGGATACTTGGCAGTGTGTCAAAGTTGACAACGAAAGACTCCATGATTTCCTCGACCAAGTCACGGGTTGAGGCATAAGTGCTCCTTTGGTTGTTAGTGAGCATCAGGTTGACGGTCTTGAGTCGATTGTTGATCCCCACAGGAAGTTCAGAGAGGTAACAGATGAGCTGGTTCTTAATTGCGAATCCAACACAGTGAATATGTGGCTCAGAAACTGCCTTCGCTTTTCAGAAAAAGGTGTAACCACCCTTCACCTCCTTCAGTTGCCCTGCACCTGCAAGGCAGGTTTCAGAAAGAGAAGCTAGATCAATATGGCATCCCTTCAGTTCTCTATGATTACAGTTGTTCTCTCCACTTGGCCACTGGTCTTACACTCCAGGCTCCAAGTTTACTATTCTTTGTTTCTGAGCACGTGTGGGTGATCCCTCTGGATCAGCAGTAATCTAGTTGGGAGTTTTGAGGCAAAGTATTTTAGGGCACCTTTTCCAGCCACCCTCCTCTAAGGGGGTGAACAGAGCAGATCCTAAACAGGGTGGTCAGTTGTGGATGGAGCTGCCGAAATGCTTCGTCCGGGAATGGACGACTGCGCTTGACACCCATGGCCTCGTGCGTCAGTTTGTGATGTGGGGTTTCCAGCTATCACAGTCCCTCCTCCTCCGCCACTCACTGATCACCGCAGGACTTCTGTCCAGGATGCATGTAACACTGGTATCTCTTGGGTGGACACCTGTGCATGACATGTTTTAACATGGGGAGGCTGGTGCACAGCCAGCCACCACACCAACCTTGGCAGATAGGAGTCAATGCCTAGTGACACAGAGACCAAGACGACTGGCATCCCTTCTCTGTTGCAGCCATTTTGATGCTCGAATTTGTGCTCAGCTATCATCCTCCGTGCACTCTGCCATTGAAGTCTTTCTGGATCACACTTTGTTGGAACCTCCACCTGACCTTACTGTCATGGTGACCCTGGCAGGAGCTACGCTCCAGACAGTTTATCTCTTGGGTTCCCAGGTTCACATTGGGTGACCCTTGGGTACACGTCCAGGAATGGTTTGATCAGAATAATGCAGAAATTGAGCAACTTATCTCCAAGAAATGGACAGCTTTCTGTGACTGGAAGAATGACATGAACTGCAAAATCAAAAGAAAGGCCCATGCCAAAGCTGAGGCTGATGTCCAGGCGAGGGGAGGGGAGATCAAAAACAAATGGTGGAATAATAAGACCTTGGAAATCCAGCAACTAGCAGAAACCAATGATATAGGAGGCCTTTTCAGCGACACCAAGGTAGCATATTATCCCAGCTACCATGGTCTAAATGTCCTGCTCTCTGAAGATGGACAAAAACTGCTCAAGAACAATGAGGCTATAAACACTCACAGATGAGAGTATTTCCAAGAACTCCACAACTATAATATCAATGTTAACTTAGAAATCACCATTCAGATCCCCCAGAGATCCACACAAACCACTCAGTGTGACCAGAATACACGTTGACACAAGGAACCTAAGAAACAACAAGGATCCTGGTCCTGATGGGATTCTTGCAGAGGTCCGAAGGGAGGGTGGCCCACAGCTCCATGAACACATCGATACTTTGCTCTTGAAGATTTGGCTCAAAGAAGAACTCCCCTTGAACCTCAGGGATGCTCTGATTGTACCATATTCAAAAAGGGTGACAAGGCTGACTGTGGGAATGTCAGAGGCATCTATCTTCTGCTAACCACTGGCAAAGTACTTGCACAAGTCCTTGCTAATAAATGTCTGCTGTTATCTCATGAAATACTCCCTGATTTGCAGTGCAGCTTCCATCCATCCAGAACAACAGTAGACATGATCTTCACAGCACATCAATTATAATAAAAACATCAAGAAAGAAACAGCCACTTGACATGGTCTTCATTGACCTAAGTAAGGTCTTTGTCACAGCTGATCCCCAGACTCTCTGGTGGATACTGTCACAGTGCTGAGGTTGCTGCATCATGACATGTCTGTGACAGTGCTGAGCAACTGTGGATTGAAGTCCGAACCGTTCACAGCAGAAATGTTGGTCAAGCAGGACTGCATTATTGCATTCAACATGTTCACCATCCTCTGTCTCACCGGCCAAAACCTGCTCAAGGGAATTCAAATTTTTCACCGTTTGGTTGGCAGGCAGTTCAACTGTAGCAGGTTCAAGGCCAAAGGCAAGATCCCCACCACCTTCATCTTGGAGCTTCAGTATGCTGATGAGAATACCATGACAGCACACTCAGTGGAAGATCTGCCATTCATCTTAGGTGGCTTTGCAAAGGCATACGAGCTCCTACACGTTAGCCTTAGCATAAAACAGAGTCTAGTGCTCCATCACCCACCACCCAACAGTCCCTCTATTCCTTCCTACAATAAGGATCGATGACTATTCCCTTGGAAATGTGGATCATTTCCTATACCTCAACAGCCTTCTCTCCTCTAACGTGTTGCTGGAAAAGCGCAGCAGGTCAGGCAGCATCCAAGGAACAGGAACTTCGACGTTTCGGGCATAAGCCCTTCATCAGGAATGAGAAAAGTGTGTCCAGCAGGCTAAGGTAAAAGGTAGGGAGGAGGGACTTGGGGGAGGGGTGATGGAGATGTGATAGGTGGAAGGAGGTTTACATCTACTATAAACCGACGGACTCCCACAGCTACCTAGACTACACCGACTCCCACCCTGCCCCCTGTAAAAACGCCATCCATATTCCCAATTCCTTCATCTCCGCCGAATCTGCTCCCAGGAGTACCAGTTCCAATACCGTACAGCCCAGATAGCCTCCTTCTTCGAGGAATGCAGATTCCCCCCAGACGTGATCGACGATGCCCTCCACCGCATCACCTCCACTTCCCACTCGTCCGCCCTTGAGACCCGCCCCTCCAACCGCCACCAGGACAGAACCCCACTGGTTCTCACCTACCACCCCACCAACCTCCATACACAGCGTATCATCCGCCGTCATTTCCACCACCTCCAAACGGACCCCACCACCAGGGATATATTTCCCTCCCCTCCCCTATCAGCGTTCCGAAAAGACCACTCCCTCCGTGACTCCCTCATCTGGTCCACAACCCCCACCAACCCAACCTCCACTCCCGGCACCTTCCCCTGCAACCGCAAGAAATGCAAAACTTGCGCCCACACCTCCTCCCTTACTTCTCTCCAAGGCCCCAAGGGATCCTTCCATATCCGCCACAAATTCACCTGCACCTCCACACACATCATCTATTGCATCCGCTGCACCCGATGTGGCCTCCTCTATATTGGGGAGACAGGCCGCCTACTTGCAGAACGTTTCAGAGAACACCTCTGGGACGCCCGGATCAACCAACCCAACCACCCCATGGCTCAACACTTTAACTCCCCTTCCCACTCCACCAAGGACATGCAGGACCTTGGACTCCTCCATCGCCAGACCATAACAACACGACGGTTGGAGGAAGAGCGCCTCATCTTCCGCCTGTGAACCCTTCAACCACAAGGGATGAACTCAGATTTCTCCAGTTTCCTCATTTCCCCTCCCCCCACCTTGTCTCAGTCGAATTCCTCGAACTCAGCACCACCTTCCTAACCTGCAATCTTGTTCCTGACCTCTCCGCCCCCACCCCACTCCGGCCTATCACCCTCACCTTGACCTCCTTCCACCTATCACATCTCCATCGCCCCTTCCCCAAGTCCCTCCTCCCTACCTTTTATCTTAGCCTGCTGGACACACTTTCCTCATTCCTGAAGAAGGGCTTATGCCCGAAATGTTGAATTTCCTGTTCTTTGGATGCTGCCTGACCTGCTGCACTTTTCCAGCAACACATTTTCAGCTCTGATCTCCAGCATCTGCAGACCTCACTTTCTTCTCTCCTCTAATGCCAATGTCAATGCAGAAATACAAGACCATCAGAGCTGTGTCAGTGGACACTATGCCTAACTCAGAAGAAGGCTGTTTGGAGACCATAACTTATTGGTGCAGACTAAACATCTGTTATACAAAGCTGTTGTCATTCCCACTTTGCAATATGGAGCTGAAACATGGACTACCTGCAGTAGACACCTTAAAATGCTGAAAAAACACCACCAAAGATCCCTATGAACAATTCCTGCAGATCACCTGGGAAGGCAAGCACATTAACACAAATGTCTTGGAGGAGGTCAACATAGATTAGATTAGATTAGATTACTTACAGTGTGGAAACAGGTCCTTCGGCCCAACAACTCCACACCGACCTTCTGAAAATCAACCCTCCCAGACTCATTCCTTATATTTACCACTTTACCTAACACTATGGGCAACTTAGCATTGCCAATTCACCCAACCTGCATATTTTTGGAGTGTGGGAGGAAACCACACAGACTCAGGGAGAATGTGCAAACTCCGTACAGACAGTTGGCTGAGGCAAGAACTGAACCCAGGTCTCTGGCACTGTGAGGCAGCAGTGCTAAACCCTATGCCACCGTGCTATCTACACAGCCTCTATCACCAACCCCATAATTCAACAGTAACTCCAATGGACTGGCTGTGTTTTCTGAATGCTCAACTCACACCTTCTAAAACAGATCATGTTCTCCCAGCTGAAGAAAGGTCCACCTGCTACTGGTAGATAAAAGAAATGCTTCAAAGATAACATTGGGACCAACCTGAAGAAATTCCATATCAACATCAATAACTGGGCGGACATGACTACAAACCAGAATCATTGGAGAAACGTCATCCAGTAGGAAGCAAAACGCCCGGAAAACAATCTCCACTGTGTTACTGGACAGAAGCGACTCTTACACAAGGAGAGACAGAAATCAAGGAGGCCAACCCACCATCACCATGTCCAACCACCATTACTACCCAGCAATCTCCACACTGCAATAGACTGTGGATCCTGGATTGACCTCTTCGACCATCTAAAGACCCACAAATACACATCCTTATGGAAGGCAATCATGCTCGACTCAAGTGATCGCTGATAGTTAGATAGATAGATAGATAGATAGATAGATAGATAGATAGACAGACAGACAGACAGACAAATAAGAGTTTTGCTTCAAATCTCAAATACTAGCTAAACGCGGTTCTGTAGAATTTATTGATATACATCAGAGGGAGGCAGTTTTTTTTTATCTTATAGATGATTTAAAAGAGATGTTGAGTAACTATTTTGAGAAATACAATGCCACTGCTAATAAACTTTTACCAGAAAAACTGATACAAATTATGACACAGTTAGGTGATGCCCATCAAACTTTACAAAAGGATAATAATGCTGTCAAATAAATTAATTGGTGGGATAATTTATGGGATTAGGTAGATGTGCACAGATTCATCCTTGAGTTCTTCTTATGTCAATATTTAAGAAGTTCATGCCCTGAAGTTATTTTTGGATAGATGAGGAACCATGAGACAAGATCAACATGGAGAGTGAAATTGGCCACTTCACTTGAATCAGGTGGTACTTGCTTCAAGCTAAATTGATAGAGTTAAAGTTCAAGTTATAATGAAATGTGAATTAAGTTAATGTAAAGTGAAATTAAATTAAGGTAATCTTATCAACTGTTGTGGTTCTGTTCGCCGAGCTGGGAATTTGTGTTGCAAACGTTTCGTCCCCTGTCTAGGTGACATCCTCAGTGCT
Organism: Hemiscyllium ocellatum; assembly: GCF_020745735.1. Classification (NCBI taxonomy): domain Eukaryota; kingdom Metazoa; phylum Chordata; class Chondrichthyes; order Orectolobiformes; family Hemiscylliidae; genus Hemiscyllium; species Hemiscyllium ocellatum. Next base: position 29,324,613 of record NC_083432.1, read on the forward strand.
TGGGAGCCTCCTGTGAAGTGCTTCTGTGATGTTTCCTCCAGCATTTATAGTGGTTTGTCTCTGTCGCTTCCGGTTGTCAGTTCCAGCTGTCCACTGTAGTAGCTGGTATATTGGGTCCAGGTCGATATGTTTGTTGATAGAATCTGTGGATGAGTGTCATGTCTCTAGGAATTCCCTGGCTGTTCTCTGTTTGGCTTGCCCTATAATAGTAGTATTGTGCCAGTCGAATTCATGTTGCTTGACACGACCAGCTATCCTTAGCAGCCACACACGCAGATGACAAGCAACATGAATTTGACTGGGACAACACTACTATTATAGGGCAAGCCAAACAGAGAACAGCCAGGGAATTCCTAGAGGCATGACACTCATCCACAGATTCTATCAACAAAAATATCGACCTGGATCCAATATACTGGCTACTGCAGCTGACAGCTGGAACTGACAACCGGAAGCGACAGAGACAAACCACTATAAATGCTGGAGGAAGCATCACAGAAGTGCTTCACAGAAGGCTCCCAAGCACTGAGGATGTCACCTAGAAAGGGGATGAAACGTTTGCAACAAAAACTCCCAGCTCGGCGAACAGAACCACAACAACGAGCACCCGAGCTACAAATCTTCTCCCAAACTTTGAATCTTATCAACTGTTCATTATAAATTAAGTTACAGCATCCAAACTGTAATTTTGATACAATGGTTAATGGGAACAGATAACTTTTAACGTGGACACAGGGTGAGGAGTTTCCATACCCCCTAAAAACACATCTTGGCTAAAGTATGAGTTTCTGCAGCTATCATTTGATTGCATAATTCAGGGGTACCACACTAACGGTGCAAGCTCATTTGGCTACTGTTTCTCATAAGAAAGAAAATTGTTGACATTAGTTGTATCATCTCCAATCGGTAGTCCTCCTTCAGAACTTGCGCTGAACCTGTCTACGAAGGGTATTATTAAGCTGGAGAGGATTCAAAGAAGATTTACTAGGATCTTGCTGGAAATGGAGGGTTTGAGTTATAAGGAGAGGCTCAATAGGCTGGAACGTTTTCACTGGTGCATAGGAAGTTGAGGGGTGACCTTGTGGAGGTTTATAAAATCATGAGGGGCGTAGATAAAGTGAGTGGCATGTGCGATCTCTATAGGGTGGAATATTTCAAGAGTATGAGGCATATTTTTAAGGTGAGTGGCAAAAGATTTAAAAGAGGCATGAGGGGCAACCTTTTTACACAGAGACGGGTTCATGTATGGAACGAACTCGAGGAGGAAATGGTGAATGCAGATACAGTTACAGCATTTAAAAAGGATTTATGTAAGTACATGAATAAGAAATGTTTGGAGTTCAATGGGCCAAGTGCAAGCAATTGAGACTAGTATAGTTTGGGATTATGGATGACGTGGTCTGGTTGTACCAAAGGGTCTGTTTCCATGCTGAACGACTCTGTGACTCTGTAACTCTATGACTTGTACCTTGCCTGCAGGTTGGAAGAGCTAAACAATCAAGACAGACCAGATAAGCTCAGGTGGCAACTCCAAAAGTATTCACAGGACTGAGGACAATGTAAATGGTTTACTGGATCAACCTAAATCTGATTAACAAGTTGATGTTTTAAATAACCCCAAAAATGGCTCCACCCTCTCTTAGAAAGTTTAGAATGGTGACAGACGCCAGGGAGGTTTAATACCAGTGACCCAGCCCACATCTTGATGTTCTTGCACAGAGCCTGAACCAATTCCTAAAGTTCTTTGTGCATTTGTATGTAACATAACCAATTCAGACATGGAATGAAAAGCTCATCACATGACATCCCTCAACAAGAACTTAGCAGAGCTGCAAGGAGCTAAGTCTTCAGGAAATTGAATGAAGCATTAGCTTTTATCATTAGATGAACAGTGCATTTCATATGGAAGATATAACAGTTATCTATCATTTGGAAACTCTTTAATACCCAAAGTTGTGTCTATAGATGACCATTGAGGGAGTGATATGTCATATGGTTGATATTTTTCTTCACAGTTCCACTCTGATGGAGCTCAGGGGCAGGATACTGACAGTGCTGCATCTTTACAGTTTACAGGTGTCACACACAATCACTAGTGTGAGGCTTCCAAACCCACCATTGACTTCCCAGGCCACATTTCCAATGTGTCTGGCATCAAACCAGATCTCCAAAGGAGAGCAGGCACCAGGAAATTTCTATTTCTCCTTTCTATAACTGAATCCGAGGGTTTGATTGGTGTGGCTCCCCAGTTAGACAAGTAACCAATCTGAGGCACATCAATGAGCTCCTGTAGCAGTTCCTGAGATAGAAACTGGCTTGGTACTGGAATATGCCAAAAAATGGCCTTTGTTATGATCAAAAGCATGTTGAGGTCACAAGTCCATCTGACCATAAGAAATAGGAACAGGAGTAGACTGTTCAGCCTTTCATGCCTATTCTATTACTCAGTAGGATCATGCTGATCTAATATTCCTCACATACACTTTCCTTATAACCTTTGATTCTTCAACAAATCAAGAATCTAATGCCTAACCAAACCCTGGCCCATATTGATCTGGATCAGCTCACCATTGTGCAGCCCATTCATCCTTCATTGTTAGAGGCTTTTTGGTCCTGGTCGAGCATCATGACTCCCAATAACTGACTTACTATGCTTCCATTATGCTGACGGCACTGAAACAGTGGTACATGGTCACTGAGAAAGAGGTCCAAGCAGTCATTCAAACCTGTGAAAAGTTCTCTGACTATGTCCTCGTTTAAATCCATTGTCTGATGTAGTGGATTGTGTGTGATGGATTACACATCAGTAGAGATCATTCTTAGCAGCAAGAGCTGGCAACTATGCCATCCCAAATCTAAAGTCTCAGATTAATTCCCACACAGTTTGGCACCATTATGAAATGTGTCTATGGGAATTTCCAGACCAGTCTTTTCCAACATTCATTTGAGGAAGGCTTCACAGTATGATTTGCTGAGGACATGGAGGCCAATATTCCTTTGTCATCCAAGCTTCCCCAGAGACTAATTCAACAACAAAATCCATACAGCTCAGAAAGCTGACACTGAATGTACACAAATACGGGAGCACCATATCACTGGTTGGCCTGTAAATGTCCATGCAAATTTTATTTTAAAACACAACATCACATTAGCCTTCTAGTTGACCTGCTAGTCTAAAAAAATGACATTGTTGTTCCCAGGCTCCAAGGTCCTCAGGAAGGGTGTTCTCCAATGCTTACACTAGGGAAATGTGGCTGTTACCAAGTGCTGGCACAAACCTACAATTCTGTTTGGCGGCTTGGTATAACAAAAGCTACTGAAGGTAGAGTCTTTAAATTTCCAACATCGTTACCCATTGGCAATTCCACAACAAACTTTGGATGGCCTCATCTTTGTCATCTCATTAGTAGAGATAGATCCATCCACCTTCAAGTGTAAAACCTTTCTCATTGACATTAACCATTATTCCTGATAGCTTCAAGTGAAACAACTGCTTTGCCATCATCAATTGCAGTTATCATTATACTTAGAAAAGATTTTCACTGTGTATGACATCCATGAATAATCATTTCATATAAGTTTGCAGTTTGATAATGACTGCTTCAAGCCTCTACAATGGAGGATAGATAGGCTGAAGCAGTCGTGAGGAGGAGAAAGTGAGGGATCCAGGTCATGAAAGAGCAGGGTTTGGTTATGCATTACATTCTTGATTCTGAGCAGAAGCGAGAATTATAGGAATTGCAAGATTTTACACGCCACACCTGATCACCCTGACACCAAAGTCCAATTGAACAGGGATGGCTGTGTAGCCCTATTAAAAACATAATCAAACTGCCCATTCTTAATTATCAGACCACATATCTGACTCCTCCAGAGCTCTAACAATGTTACAACCAACCCTGGAGGAATGCAACTATCTCTCTAGTCCCACTAGTCCACTGGTCATAACATAAAATACAACATGTTTTCCACTTGCCAAAAGATCTGCACTGCTGCCTCACAGCGCCAGAGACCCGGGTTCAATTCCCACCTCAGGCGACTGATGATGTGGAGTTTGCACATTCGCCCCATGTCTGCGTGGGTTTCCTCCGGGTGCTCCGAATTCCTCCCACAGTCCAAAAATATTCAGGTTATGTGAATTGGCCATGGTAAATTGCCTGTAGTGTTAGGTGATAGGGTATATGTAGGGGAATGGATCTGGGTGGGTTGCGCTTCGGCGGGTCTGTGTGGACTTGTTGGGCCGAAGGGCCTGTTTCCACACTGTAAGTAATCTAATCTATCAACTGGGTTTCTTAATAAGCACAATTACTGATTTATTATCAAAACAAAACTTTTATCAGTGAAGATGAAATATAAAAGTAACATACAGACAATTATATGGAAGATTAAATGCTTATATCTTGGAATTTCCTCACACACACAGATTCACATGCATCCACTGTTCACATAAAAAAGAGAAAAGAAAACTTTTTTCTGTAGAAGTTTTCTCTCTGGCTAGCAGGAGAAAAACTTCAGCCAACGTTTAGCCTTGAAGGCAAAACATTAAAGGTATAGTTCAGGATATTCCACAGTCTGCAGCTTATCGTGCAACGTTGTCTCTGAAAACTTGTCGTTACAACTTGCTCAAGAAAAGAGCAAACAGATTTCACCTCGAACTGGTGGCGAGGCTTTTTTTTTCAGAAATGAGAGAAATCAGCTGTATTGCCTGTTCATAGTAAGCTTTCCACTTATCCAGCTTGTTTATTGGAAGCTTCGTTCCAACTCAACTTGTGCTTAGCAGTCCATCAATGTGTAGAAGGTTTGGCTCCCAGGTCTGCAGCATCCTCTTTGATCAGATATCATGGATACGGACTTAAGTAAGGTCATGGAGAAGAAGAAACATTGTCAGATTAAATAGACTGTTGCCTTCAACCATTGCCATAAGGTGTAGGATCCACCAGCATCCTGCACTTAGGAATCTGTTTAAATCAGGACCATACCTGACCTGGCCAATGGTGGAGATCACTGTTTCAATCTTATTCTTAGGTTGTCAAAAATGACTTCGACACCTGGGAACTGGCATTGGGGTTTACCAGCGAACACCCTTTGGCGTTTTGGGTTGACTGCCCAGAAAATTGGGAAGATACCCCAATCACCCCAAAGGATCTTCCAAATCTTTCTCCACAGGATGTTGTATTGCCATTATGCCTCCAAGAGAAATAAGGATACCGTCAACCAGATTAGTATCAAGTATATGTTTGTCTGAATTGAAGGTCTTCAGGGATGGGGATCAGGATAAAAATGTAAATAATATGTGCACAAAATGAAACTTGCAGCAAATGTCAAATCAGCAGTTAATAATCCTAACTCTAATTGTAGAGTGCATCATCAGCCATGTAAAATGATATATAGCATAACAAACTGGGAACTGAGAGACTCAGGTTCTAATGGAGCCCTTCTAATGTCTATCTTTGTAAGCTGGATAAATATTTAATAAGTGCTCACTGGCTCACACCATCATGATTTCTAGCTCTCTTGTTTCTAGCCAGTCATCGCATTAACAATGTATTATGCCCAGCATATTGGCCAATTTCTTTTCCCTGAATTAACATCACAAAAACTAGATTACCTGATCATTATTGTATTGCATCTGTTGAACTTCACTATGCGTAAAAAATCTGCAATATTTCTGACACTGCAGCAATAATTGCACTTCAAGTGTGCTTCAGAGACTCCCAGGAACTTTGGAACATTGTGTAGGTGTGATTGCAAATATCCTGTGAGGAAAGGCAAATAATTGCTTGGTCATGCAGAGCTTAAAAAATCCTGATAAGAGAGGAGATGGTAAAGCTTTTTATTTTGTTCATAATTGGCCTGCATGAAAGAAATTAAACCCTAGTGTTAATTGGTTGTTTCTATTTAGCATTGAGATGCAGCAGGAACACACCAATAATTACACAGTGTCCACATACTCTTTTGACATTGTCAGCTTATTCACTGACATACCACGTAAGGAAACCATTCACATTTACTGTATGTCATTATACCATGACAATCTGGGGGGTGTAGCTCAGTGGTAGAGCATTTGACTGTAGCTCAAGAGGTCCCCAGTTCAAATCTGGGTGCCCCCTGCATACAAGCACCTTCCCTACACTTGAGCGGTTTTTCAAGAAGCTTCCGTTTCCCATTCTGTGCAGGGCATGCTTTGGATGGGGTGTTTTGTGGATGGCAGGATGGCTCAGTAGTCAGCACTGCTGCCTCACTGCACCAGCGTTCCAGGTTCAATTCCAGCCTCGGGCGACTGTCTGTGTGGAGTTTGCATGTTCTCCCCATGTCTGCCTGGGTTTCCTCCAGGTGCTCTGGTTTCCTCCCACAATCCAAAGATATGCCGGTCAGATGAATTGGCCATGCTAAATTGCCCATAGTGTTAGGTGCATTAGTCAATGGGTTACTCTTTGGAGGGTTGAGCTGAAGGGCCTGTTTCCACACTGTAGAGTATCTAATCTAATCTAGATGTTCCACCAGTCTTTGAATCTGTTCTTATCACTCATTTAGTTATCCTACTGATTGACTTTGAAATTGGGAATTGGTTTAGCTCAGTCAGCTGGATTTTTGGTTTACAGAGCAGTGTGATGCCAACAGTGTGGGTTCAGGTCCCATCACTGGTTTGATTTACCATAAAGGACTTTCCTTCTCAACCTCTTCCATCACCTGAGGCTTGGTGGCTCTCAGGTAACATCATCACCAACTGTGTCTCTCTCTAATGGGAGAGCAGCTTTTATGGTCTCATAAAATGATGGTGATACAAAAACAAAATTTTGAAATTATTATCTAGTGGTCCTGCCTGTGCTTGCACTCTTATTATTTCCTCTTCTAAGGGAAAAATATTGGGTATGGTATGGATTAACATGTTAACCAGGCATGAATTTGTTTGGAAAAATTAATAAAAACTTAAACTGAATTAACTAACTACATTAGAAGGAATGAACAAGTGTTGTTAGCTTAATAAGTAAGATTTATATGTGTGAAGTTTGCTTATTCAGGATAAGTTGTTTGTTATAGGAAAAATATTAAAACACACATAAACAAAATGCCAAAATCAGGCACACACAATCCTGCAAAGGTGCAACTTGGCTGAAACAGCAATAACCTTTGAGTTGTTTTTCTGAAGCTGGAATGCAAATGACTTCATACCAGGCTGAGTAAGGCACCGCCAGACACAAGGCAGTCAGGATAGCGCAAGTTATAAAATTGAGCTAAAGCAGCTTCTTGGAAGATAAGGAGAGTCAATAAGAGGCAAGCCTATCATTTTGGAATGTGTAAAAAACAATATATTTGTCTCGAACAGATCATTTTGGAACTCAAATATTATAAATGTGACATTACGATGTATGTCCAAGATTTCTTGCTGAAGGTAGAGCTGACTTTGGAGTTTCCCTGTGTTGGTGTTCTCCCAAGGTGTTGACAAAATAAATGATCATTAACCTTGTATATAATTTTCCAAAGATTATTTCGTAAAATAGTCTACTATCAACATTCTGAAACTGTTTTTCCAGGTTTTCACACTCTGTCTCGCTTCCTACTGTGCCTCCATGCATCATAGCTTTCCTCTTTGATTCATCTTGTAGATATTTAATTACTATAATGTGTGCACTTAAGGGGAAATCTGTTAATATTATGTTGACAAGATTGTTCAGGTACACAGGTGGCAGCATTTTTTAACTGAATACTTCAAGTCTCTCCTGCTCCAGAGGTGTGTCATCCCATTTCTGATTAAGCTGATTAGAAAATACATTGCAGAAAGCATAAAGAGAGTCTCCTAGGTCATGGGGTTTGGTGACAAAGGAACAGATACAGAATAGTCAAATTTGCGAACACATCTGTTATCATGGAAAGCATTAGTGTCAATTTTCATACTTCACCAGCATGATATTATAAACTTCAGTGCTTTAATAACTGTTCATAGAAAGAACCAACAATGATAAAGTGTAACACCTGGGAAGAAGCAGCAGTAACTCTGTCTGAAATAAACTATGAAAGGACAAGGCCAAATGTATATAGGAATTGAAAGCAATTAGCCATGTCTGAGAAAACAGGGAGGTGAAACTGCATGAACAAAACAGCTTTATCATCTGCTTCATAACAAATTGCTTTATGCCACAAGGATAAGCGATTGCCCTCCAGAAGAATTTAAGGAGTTACTAAAAGAAAGCAGAGTCTTCCTACAAATAGTCAAAGATATCACAAGGAACAAGGAAGCTACTTCTGATAAGATAGCAAGCTGTAGATTTTCAGTAATTTGGGTGAAAGGGTCATTTTTAAAAAAAAAATCAATAATATTCACACATAGACCAAAGACCAAAAATCTGCATAAGAATCAAATACTAGAACTTCTCCTTTGGCAGAACTTCATAGAACAATACATGAGGATCGAACAATTAATCTTTAACTATTCACAACAGTTACACAATTATTCATTGGTAACTGTTACGCAAGACGAGTGGATAGGGCAAGACTGAGCGGTTGAGTGGCCAAAGGTAAAATAATATGTTCACTTCCAGAGTCAGATTCTGTTGGTAGAGACTTGGCCAAGGTCCACCATTAATCGGGTTGAATTATGAGGCTTGACCTGCTTAATGGAGGGGTATTATTTAGGTTGCTACATGCAATAAAGTTTAAATCACCGTTTTAGTACTTGATCGTCAGTGAGACTTCTTAATAATTAGCTAAATTAAAGGTAACTTGTAGTGATTTATCCCCCACACTGACTTGTTTGATTTGGATTAGCACTGATCGTATCGCTTATTTCGCTGACAAGCTGGTTTACTTTCAGCCACTTTACTGCCCAGTCTTGCCCCACCCCCTCATTTTGTATGACAGTTACCAATGAATGTGTGACTGTTGTGAATATTTAAAGATTAATTGTTGGTTGCAGGTGCTGCACAGAACCATAAATTAAAACACTGGCTCCAAAATCAGGAAGTAAACAGATGGAAAACATCAAATCGGTCTACAAGTGCTGAAACTAAACCTTCAATTACTTTTCAACTAAGGATATACGGATTACATTTGGAGGACTTAATCAATGTTTTCAGCTTAATTCTGGAGACAAACAGAAGGTAAATAATTTGTTTTTGTCCATTTCCATAAATTGTAGCAAAAATGTATATATCTTTGGAAATGAAGTTTTGGAAAAGTCTTAAGATTTTAATTGAATGCACACATAACAGGATCTTAACAAGTATGTCTGTTTTCTCCACCCATTTTTGATGTTGTTTTTGTTACTTTAATTGACAGACTTCTTTTTTATTAATTCATGGCATGTGGGAGTCATTAGCTCAGCCAGCATTCAGTAGCCAATCATATTTGTCTCCCCCAGAGACGGGGTTTTAATTCTTCAATTGTTGAACATTGTATACTCCTCTATTGTGATATGCAAGGAGCATTATCCCACATACTCCCTTTCTTTGACTGAAGGAAGGAGGAAAAAAACTGTTACATGCATAATCAGGCTTTGACTGCTTGTATTGAATTGTTCAAAGTTGGAGAATGGAACTAAAATGTCACCTTTCTCAAGGTCACCCTAGGAATATCAGAAGGTGTCAAAATTACACATGTTGTGCTTCTAGCTGTTTGGACACAGCCTAGCCTGTGTTCCATATCTGGGAAGGTATTAGCAAAGGCATAACATGTATGTTTCAAGGCATATGATTATATTGGCTTTTTCCAGATTATAGAGTTAGACGTTGCATAAATATAACATGGCAACCAGCCCATGACGGGTATAATTGCATTTCTCCAAACAGTTCAAAAAGTAATCAACAGTAACAAGATAATCAGTTGCAATCAGAGTGAAGAGATTTACTCCAAGCATCACCTATGGTCACCAGGCATGTCATTTGTCATAAGCAGTTCTTTAGTTTGCCTAACTTAGTATTTGTTACAAACAGTGCGATAGTTGATACGGTTCTTGACCTCATTGCTCATCTTTGGCTGTGTGAAAATTTCTCTTGAGTTCTTCTGACTAGGTTCAGTTCCTTGATGGCTTGCATGGAAACAGTTGAACTTTTTTTTTCATGTTCCCTAGTAATAGTGGCTGTACTTATAGTCATAGAGGTGTATAGCATGGAAACAGATCCTTCAATTCAACTCATCCATGCCAACCAGATATCCTAAATCAATCTATTAATCTATTCCCATTTGGCCATATCCCTCCAAACCCTTCCTATTCATGTACCCATCAATATGTTTTAAATGATGAAATTGTACCAGCTTCCACTACTTCCTCTGGCAGTTCATTCCAGATACCACCCTTTGCGTGAAAACATTGTCCCTTAGATCCCATTAAAAAGATCCCCCCTCTCTCCTCAATCTATGCCCTCAAGTTTTGGACTCTCCTACCCAAGGAAAAATACCTTGTCTATTTACCCTATCCATGCCCCTCATGATTTTATAAACCTCTGTAAGGTCAACACTCACCCTCCAGTGCTCAAGGAAAATCACCCCAGTTGTGAATTATTTAGCAATATAGGTTATTATGAGTTGAACAGTAACTCAGTTGTTCATTTTATCATCCTCCCTGTCTCATCTGAAAACACAGAAAGTAGAAATTTTGAGCTGCCATTCCTACTCTTATTTTAGTCATTATTCTGTAAGTCAGGTTTTCTTACATTCAAGTGTCTATCTGAGTCTGACTCATCTGCCTTATTTATTCCACACTTTGAATAGAATTACATTCCACATATGTAAGCACCACCTTTTTAATTGAATTTCTGTTGTTTCTTTCTCCCATATTTGCTTGCTAATTTCCTGCCCTTCAAACTCAGCATTAAGTCTTTCTCTTAAATTTATGCTCAGCCTCTACCAAACTAGTTTAATCCAACCCCGACAACGTTACTGAAACAAATCACACCAAAACATTGGTTCCCATGTTGTTGATTTGTAAACTATTCAACTTCTTCACCAGAACTGGTCTTATCGCAACAACAATCCAAAATCTTTCATCTTGCACCATCTAATCAAACTGGAAATCATCTGCTCGATCCATCTATTTCTGTTCACGTTGCATTTATTAAACTCAGCACCTTCCAGGTTGTTCTTTTAATCTCATTTCTAGCTCCCTGAAATCTTCTTGCACAACGACATCCTTTCTCAAACAATGAAATAGATACTGACAGTTGTCCACCCGTCACATCATCGATATCTTCAGTATGCTCTCAGCCTCTCAGTGACATGCTTGCTGGAGGTCTGAGGCTGCAGGACTGAACCTGTTTGTCCCCATACTAAATCCATTATTACTATTTCCTCTTATGACTTTCCTCTTCAAACTTCACACACAATACCCTCCACAATGAAGTCACCAGTTGACCCCTGAAATTTGCTTTTGCTGTACTCCCTGTAATAATAATGACAATGGTCTAAATATCAATTAACTGTCAGTGATTTATTAACTCCATGGGTTATTTTATTTAAAAAGGCATAACACCTCACAGGTTATGAAGCAAACATTACAGCAAAGTGACCTGTTTTTGTTTGTACAGCTTGCAAACCAATTGCAAATGAACTGCCAGGATGAGTCACAACATTTTATATACAAAGCGATCTTAAATATTAATTGCATAGTGGATGGTATATATACAGCATACTCTTACTTTCTGGAATAAAAACTATTTACAGCAACAGCTGATCTTATGGATCTGTATTGTACATGTAACTGGATGATTATAATTCTAATTGTATAATTATTACAATGAAATGAGTAAATTACATTAATTAAATAATGTATTTATAATTATGATTACAATCCAGATTAACTACTGTCTCATCTTGTTCCTCATACTGTTTCAGGTGGTTCAAATATTCTTCTCAGCTATTGTTTTATTTTTTTAAATCAACCACCTCATTTTGAAGCTTCTTGATTTACATTCTGTGAAACTTTTAGCTTTGCATTGACCAGGTGTATTATCTCCATTATAGCCTGTTCTAATAACTGTACAGGCTTTTCATTTTTTAAGACATCCCTTAAAGTCTTCGTCATTGCAGAGGTGGTATTTCCAAGTTCAGATTTATCCTGGCCTCGAGCTCAGCCTTTCCCGATTGGATTACATTTTTCATATCAGATTTAAAAAAGCTAATAGAAATATAGAAAATTGTTAAAAATCACACAACACCAGATTATAGTCCAACAGGTTTACTTGGAAGCACTTGCTTTCGGAGCGCTGTTCCTTCATCAGGTCTGTTTTCTACAGACCCCCACAATAGCAGTAGGGAGATCAACGAATTCATTGACCAGCAGATTTTGGAAAAGTACAGACATAGCAGGGCTGTTGCTGAGGGTGACTTCAACTTTCCCAATATTAATTGGAACCTCCTTAAGGCAGATGATTTGGATGGAGCCGTTCTTGTCAGGTGTGTTCGGGAGGGTTTCCTTACTCAGTAGGTGGACAGACCAACGAAGGGAGAGGCCATTTTGGATTTGATGCTCGACAATGAGCCAGGACAAGTGTGAGATCTCACGGTAGGAGAACACTTTGATGACAGTGAGCATAACTGCCTCACATCTACCATAGCCATGGAGAGGGAAAAGAACAGTTACCATAGGAAGATATTTAATTGGGAAAAAGGAAATTATGACGCTATCAGACAGGAGGTGGGAAGTACAGATTGGGAGCAATTGTTCCACAGAAAGAGGACAACAGATATGTAGAGACTGTTTAAGGAGCAATTGTTGTGAGTGCTGCATAAATTTGTTCCTCTGAGACAGGAAAGAAGGGGTAAGATTAAGGAGCTGAAAATGTGTTGCTGGAAAAGCGCAGCAGGTCAGGCAGCATCCAAGGAACAGGAAATTCGACGTTTCGGGCCAGAGCCCTTCATCAGATTAAGGAGCCTTGGATGACAAGAACAGAGGAGCTTCTTTTGAAAAGGAAGAAGGCAGCTTATGTAAGGTGAAGGAAGCAAGGGTCTAACACAGCTTTAGAGGATTATAGGCTTGCTAGAAAGGAGCTTAAAAATGGACTGAGGAGAGCCAGGAAGGGGCATGAAAAGGCTTGGTGGGAAGGATTATGGAGAACCCAAAAGCATTTTACGCATATCTGAGAAATAGGAGAATGATCAAGGAGAAGGTAGGGCTGATCAGGGATAACGTTGAGAACATGTATGTGGAGTCTGAGCAGGTAGGGGAGGCCTTATAAGAGTTTTTTGCTTTGATTTTCACTAAGGAAAGGGACTTTATTGTGAATGAGAACTTTGAGGAGCAGTGAAACAGGCTTGAACAGATCGAGATTGAGGAAGTTGATGTGCTGGACATTTTGGCAAAGGCTAAGATTGATAAGTCCTCAGGGCCAGACCGGATTTATTCTAGGTTGCTCCAAGAAGCAAGAGGTTGCTAAGCCACTAGAGGATCAGAGGGAGCTGAATGTTGTTCCACTTTTCAAGACGGGGAATAGGGAAATGCCTGGCAATTACAGACCAGTCAGTCTTACATCTGAGGTCAGCAAGGTTTTGGAAAGAATTCTGAGGGATAGGATTTATGACTATTTGGAAAAGCATAGCATGATTAAAGGCAGTCAGCATGGCTTTGTGAGGGGTAGGTCATGCCTCACAAAACTTATTGAGTTATTTGAGGGGGTGATGAGACAGGTTGACAAAAGTTGAGTAGTCAACTCTGTGTATATGGATTTTAGCAAGGCATTTGATAATGTTCCCCATGGTAGGCTCATTCATAAAGTCAGGAGGTATGGGATACAAGGAGATTTGGCTCTCTGGACTCAGAATTGGTTGGCTGATAGAAGGCAAAGACTGATTGTAAATGGCAAGTATTCTGCCTGGAGGTCAGTGGTGAGTGGTGTCCTGTAGGGCTCTGTTCTTGGACCTCTGCTCTTTGTAGTTTTTCTAAATAACTTAGATGAGGAAGTTGTGGGGTGGGTTAGTAAGTTTGCTGATGACACAAAGGTTGGAGGTTCTGTTGATAGTATCAAGGGCTATTGCAGGCTGCAGCATGACATAAACAGGATGCAGACTTGGGCTGAGAAATGGCAGATGGAATTCAACCTGGATAAATGTGAAGTGATGCATTTTGGAATGTCGAATTTGAATACTGAATATAGGATTAAAGACAGGATTCTTGACAGTGTGGAGAAACAGTAGGATCTTGGTGTTCAAGTGCATAAATCCTTCAAAGTTGCCCCCAAGTGGATAGGGTTGTTAAGAAAGCATATGGTGTTTTGGCTTTCATTAACAAGGGGATCGAGTTTAATAGCTGTGATGCTTTGCTGCAGCTCTACAAAACTCTGGTGAGATCACACTTGGAATATTGTGTCCAGTTCTGGTCGCCCTATTATCAGAAAGATGTGGAGGTTTTGGAGAGGATGCAAAAGAGGTTTACCAAGGTGCTGCCTGGACTGGAGGGCTTGTCTTACGAGGAGAAGTTGACTAAGCGTGTGACTTGTCTCGCTGAAGAGAAGGAGGAAGAGGTGACCTGGCCGAGGTGTACAAGGTAATGAGAGGCATGGATAGAGTTGATAGCCAGAGACTTTTCCCCAGGGCAGGATTGACTGTTATGAGGGGTCATAGTTTTAAGGTGTTTGGAGGAAGATATAGAGGAGATGGCAGAGGTAGGTTCATTAAACAGAGAGTTGTGAGCGCATGGAATGCATTGCCAGTGCTAGTGGTGGAAGCAAAGTCATTAGAACATTTAAGCGACTACTGAACATGAACATGGAGAGCAATGAATTGAGGGGAGCGTGGGTCAAGTTATTTTATTTTAGATTAGGAATAATCCTTGGCACAACATTGTGGGCCAAAGGGCCTGTACTGTGCTGTACTTTTCTATGTTCTATGTTCTATGCTTGAATTCTGTCTCTACAACATTATTGCTGCCATTTCTTACTGAAAAGCCTGCCACACGAGTGATTTACGATTGCTTGTTTTGTGCATTATGCAGTCACACCTGCAATTGCAGGTCTGTCGTTTTTATTGCTTTGACCTTCAGGCTAGGTTTTGTCACTGCTTTATTGAATCAGATTTGTTTTTATGTTCAACCTGTTCCACGTTTTTCAGTAAGCTGACAATCTTTCCAATAGATTTATGGGCGGCACGGTGGCACAGTGGTCAGCACTGCTGCCGCACAGTGCCTGAGACCCGGGTTCAATTCCCGACTCAGGCGACTGACTGTGTGGAGTTTGCACATTCTCCCCGTGTCTGCGTGGGTTTCCTCCGGGTGCTCCGGTTTCCTCCCACAGTCCAAAGATGTGCGAGTCAGGTGAATTGGCTAAGCTAAATTGCCTGTAGTGTTAGGTAAGGGGTAAATGTAGGGGGATGAGTGGGTTGCGCTTCGGTGGGTCAGTGTGGACTTGTTGGGCCTGTTTCCACACTTTAAGTAATCTAATCTAAATTGTTAATATAGAACTTAGAGCTCATCCTGCTTCCTTTCTTTGTCCTCCAGCTTTCCATTCACCTTAGTGAGCTGGGCAGAGACATCCCTTCAAGTCTTCATCATCCCAGAGGTGGTATTCTCAAGTTTGGATTTATCCTGAACTAGTCATTCAGTATTTCCCTATTGGACTTGCATTTTACTCTCTATAGTAAAAAACTCATAGAAACATAGCAAATAGGAGCAGGAATAGACCACTCTGCCCTGGGAGCCTGCTCCACTATTCAGTAAGGTAATTGTTGATCATCTAATTCAATACAATGTTCCTGCTTTCTCCCTATTCCCTTTGATCCTTTTAGCCCTAAGAACTGTACCTAATTCCTTCTTGAAAGCATTCAATATGTTTGTCTCAACCACTTTTTGTGGCAGAAAATTCTAAAGGCTCACCACTCTCTGGATGAAGAGACTTCTCCTCATCTCAATACTGAATGGCATTCCCCACAACCTCAGACAGGGATCCCCGGTTCTCAGCTTCCTGATCATTGGGAACATCCTTCATCCATTTGTCCTGTCCTGTTCTGATAGAATTTTACAGGTTTCCCTGACTCTTGCAAACTCTGGTGAATATAATCCAAACAGATTCAATCCCTGCTCATACCTCACTCTTGCCAGCCCAGGAATCAGTCTGGTAAACCTTTGTTGCACTCCCATCATAGTCAGAACAACCTTCCTCAGATAAGGGCACTGAAATGGCACACAATCCTTCTGGTATGGTCTCATCAATCCCATGTATCATACCAAATCTTCTTGTTATGAAGCCAACATACCATTTGCTTTCTTAACCTGCTAGGAGAAAGTGAGGACTGCAAATGCTGCTTTCTTAACCTGCTGCCTAGCTACTTTCAGCAACTGTTGTACAAGGATATACAGGTTGTGTCTTCCCTTTCCCAATCTACCACCATTCAGGTGGTAATCTATCTTCATGTTTTTTCTCCCAAATTTGAACAGACTTACATTTATTCCTATTACACATGATCTGCCATATATTTGATTACTCACTCAGTTTGTCCAAGCCATACTGAAACAGCTCTGCATTGTCCTCATGGTCTACCCTCCCACCCAACTTCATATTGCCAGCAAACACAGAGATACATTTTGTTCCATTCTCCAAATATATTGTGAATAGCTGGGGTCCAAGCATTGATCCTTGTCATTACATTATAAACACTGCCTGCTCGCTGAAAAAAGATTCATTTATTCCTTCCTGGCCTTTCCGATCTGCCGACCATACCCTTTCCAAAGGACGCTACTTTTACATGCTAATCTCTTAGGTGAGATCTTATCAAAAGCCTTCTGAACCGTATCCTCTAGCATAGTAAATAGGAGCAGGATTCGGCCGTTCAGTCCCAGGAGCCTGCTCCGCCATTCAATAAGATCATAATTGATCATCCAATTCAATACACTGTTCCGGCTTTCTCCCTATATCCTTTGCTTTCCTTACCCCTAAGAACTGTATCTAATTCTTTCTTGAAAGCATTCAATGTGTTGGTCTCAACTGCTTTTTGTGGCAGAAAACTCTAAAGGCTCACGACTCTCTGGGTGAAGAGATTTCTACTCCTCTCAATACTAAATGGCCTTCCCTATAACTTTAGGCTGTGACCCCTGGTACTCAGCTTCACAATCATTGGGAACATCCTTCCTGCATTTATCCGGTTTAGTTCCAATACAGTTTTATCAATCTATAAATTACATTTGCAAACATTTACAGTAGATTTGTCAAACATGGTTTCCCTTTTGTAAATCCACGCTGACTCTATCTGATCCTATCACTATTCTCCAACTGATCTGCTATGACATCTTCTATAATGGACTCCAGCATTTTCCCTATTACCAATGTCAGGCACACTGGCTTATAATTCCCTGTTTTCTCTCTACTTTTTTTTAAAGAGTGGGGTTATATTAGATACCCTCCAAACAGTAGGAAGTATTCTAGAGTATATAGAATCTTGGAAGATGAACACCAATGATATTCATTTTTTCTAAGGTAACTTCCTTAATATTCTGGAATGTAGATCATCAGGCATTGGGGATTTATCAATCTTTAAATCCATCAATTTCCCAACATCATTTTATGGCTAATAGTGATTCCCTTCATTTCTTCCCCTCTTTGTTTTCCCCCAAATAATTTTGGATGTTAGTTTTGTCCTTCTTTGTGAAGACTGAACCACAATATGTATTCAATTGGTCTATCATCGCTTTGTTCCCCATTATAACTTGCCCTGTTCTAACTGGAGGGATCTTTTCGCTTCACATACCTATGGAAGCTTTTGCAATTAGCTTGTTTGTCCCTAGAAAGCTTACTCTCATATTAGCTTGACTAACTTAAAAGAAAATGAAGTATTTCAATTCCTGATTCATGGATTTTTTTTTAGACAGTATGATACTTCATAAGTTGTGAAAAAATAATTACAGCAAACCAACTGGTTTCCACATGTGTAACTTGCAAATCTAAAATAAACTGACTGTGAGAATGAGTTACAACATTACACGTTCAAAACACCTGAGTCCTTAAAGATGAATTACCTTAAAATAAGGTAAACAGGTAATACTCCCCAGGACCAATGCCAATTATGCAAAACTACGTACCAGTTACAGAGTAAAATGCACTTAGGAAAATGGAGCATGATCCTTCTTATCCAAATGAGCATTCATTCCCTCTCTACATCCACACTCTTAAGTTGCAAAGTAGCCATTTCCAGAGAGATACTAGCTCCTAGTCTCACAGATAGACTGGAGCTAGGACAGCTGCTACACCAGTTCTGACAACTGAAACTTCTCCCTCTGTCAACATTTGATGCGTAGATAGTTGTCCAGGATGTGAGAGGAATGCTGGCTTCCATAAAGCATTTGTAATTAATGGTAGGTACTGAGGTGACCTATCATGATTTAATAATTTTTAAAAAAAATATTAATGGAATTTGGGCTTGCTGTCTTGGGCAACATTTATTTGCCTTTGTCTAATCACCCTTATAAGTTGGCAGTGAACTGCCTTCCTAACCACTGTAGTGCATGTGGTACAGGTACAACCAGCTCAGGGTTTTGATCCAGAGATGATGAAGGACCAATGATGTAATTCCATGATGCGTAGCTTGGAGGGGAACTGCAGGTGGGAATGTTCTGATGCACCTTCTGCCCTTATCCTACTAGCTGGTAGAGGTCAAGGATTTAGGAGATGCTGTCAAAGAAGCCATGCTGAGTTGCCACAATATACCTTGGAGCTGACACTTAACACTTCAACTGTGTATTAGTCATGAAGAGAGGAAATGTTGAAGATGGTGGATGGCATGCTATTCAAATGGGCTGCTGTATCCTCAATGGTGCCTAGCTTTATGATGCATTGTTGGGGTTGCACCCATTCAGACAAGTGGAGAGTAGCCCATCACAGTCTTGACTTGTGCCTTTTTGAAGGTGGTCTTGTGTTGTCAGGAAGTGAGTTACTCACTATAGAATTTCTAACCACTAGCCTGTTCTGATAGCCATATTTTTAATGTGGCTTTACATAAACCATCTTTGTGAATCTGATGCAAGCTTGAAAAACAGAACATTAATTATCATTTTGGCACTTCTCACATTCGTGACTCAACATTCAGTTCAACAACTTCAGATTATGCTCTCTGTCTTCCCAGTTGATATCATCTCCCTGCTACCCACACAAAATTCCACCCACCATGTATCAGAATCTTGTTTGTCATTGTTGACCTTACAGTCAGAGCTCATCTTTGTTTTGCCCAAAACACCCACTCTGGACCCATGCTTTTACTCTCCAAGGCCATGACCACTCCCTTTCTACTTTCTTCTCTGAACTTTTGATTCCCAATCTCTCTTAACCCCTCCTAACCAGCCCTTCACCTATTGGACCTCCCTTCTCATAATACAGCATCAAACTCTTGGGTTTTCCACCTCTCACTGCGCACAGTGTTGCCCTTTTATGGGAAGTATATTATTGTGTTGGAAAAGGTGCAGAATAGATTTACAAGGATACTACTGTGACTGGAGCATTTGAATTGTAAGGAGAGGTTGGATAGGCTGGAATTTTTTTCCCTGGAACATAGGAGGCTGAGGAGTGACCTTATAGAGGTTTACAAAATCATGAGGAGCATGGATAGGGTGAAGAGTAAAGCTCTTTTCCTTGGGTAAAGGGCACACTTTTAAGGTGTGAGGGGAAAGGTTAAAAGGGATCTGAGGGGCAACGTTTTCACACAGAAAGTGGTTGAATTATGGAATAAAGTGCCAGAGGAGGTTGTAAATGCAGGTACAGTTACAACATTTAAAAGACGTTTTGACATGTACATGATGGAAAAGTTAAGAAGGATATGGCCTAAATGCAGGCGAATGGGACTAGTTTTGTTAGGGAAACCTGGTTGGCAGATGGACTGACGGGTCTGTTTCTGTGCTCTATAACTCTATAACTGTTCGACTGTTCCCGTTCTGAAAAGTGTATTAGACTCAATGATTAACTGTGTCTCACTCCACAAATGCTGCCAGATGTGCTGAGGTTCTCAAGCACTTTGTTTTTATTTCAGATCTCTAGAATCTACAACATTTTACTTGTATTTAAATGCTTTGTCCAATCCAGTTTCTGGTCAGTAGTAAACCCAGGACGTTGATCTGGTGATTCAATGCAGATAATGTGTTTGAGCATCAAAGGGAGATGGTTGGGTCCTCCTTGTTGGAGGGAGTCATTACCTGGTACTTCTGTGGTGTGAATGTTCATTTAAATCAAAGTTATTAGCATAGGTTCATGACAGTTAGATTCCATTAAGCCAATATCCAGTGAAGTACCTTCAGTGGCTGTACACAAAAATCCCTTTTGCAGGAGATCACCTGCAGTTAACTGCAGTTATTCATAAGTACAGTAAGACTTGGACAACATCCAGGCTGGAGCTAATGATTTGTGGGTGGCACAGTGGCATAGTGGTTAGCACTGCTGCCTCACAGCGCCAGTGACCCGGGTTCACTTCCCACCTCAGGCGACTCTCTGTGTGGAGTTTGCACGTTCGCCCTGTGTCTGTGTGGGTTTCCTCCAGGTGCTCCGGTTTCCTCCCACAGTCCAAAGATGTGCAGGTTAGGTGAATTGGCCATGCTAAATTGCCTGTAATGTTAGGTGTAGGGGAATGGATCTGGGTGGGGGCAGGTCGGTGTGAACTTTTTGGGCCAAAGGGCCTGTTTCCACACTGTAAGTAATCTAAAAAAAATTAGCAAGTTACATGCAGCACAATTTTCAGGTAATGTACACCTTAAACAAGACAGAAGCTGACCATCTACCTTTCACCATCATTAACATTACCATTGTTGAATCCTCCACTGTAAATATCTGAGGGTCGATGCTGTCCAGAAACCAAAATGGAGCAGCCACTTGAGTACTGCATTGAAACAGAAATTGCTGGAAAAACTCAGCAAGTCTGGTAGTGTCTGTGAAGAGAGGCCAGAGTTACCGTTGCAGGTCGTTCCAGAACTGAGGAAGGGTCACCAGACCTGAAATGTTAACTCTGATTTCTCTGCCAGACCCGCTGGGCTTTGCCAGCAATTTTTGTTTTTGTTTTTGATTTTCAGCATCCGTAGTTCTTTCACTTTTCATATAAATACTGTGGTTAGAAGTGCATGTCAGAAGCTGGAAATTCTGTGATGAATAACAAGGTCAAAATCACCACAGTATCACTGGGCCATAGAGTTACTCTCTCATTTGAAAGAGACAACTGGTGACACCTGAGTGTCACCATACTGCAGGCAAGGGGAGAGGGACCGTCAAGGTAACCTCAGCTGCTACAGGAATTGAGCCCTCATTGTTGGCATTATTCTGCATTTCAACCCAGCTGTCCAGACAACTGAGCTAACCAACCAATAAGTCAGTCCCTGCCTCCCCTAGAATTGTCCACCATTTACATTGTACAAATCTGATGTGTGATGGAACACTTCCCATTTACCTGGATGGGTGCAGCTCCAACAATTCAAAAAGTTCAGCACCATTCAGGACAAAGAAGTTCACTTGATTGACAGGCTGATTAACACATTCAACATTCACTCACTTCACTATAGATGCACAAGGGCATCAATCTGTACCATTTATGTGATGCACTGCAGTAATTCCCCAGAGGCTCCTTTTGAGCATATTTCATACTCACAAACTCTACTAACTGAAACCAAATACCCCCTCACCTGCTCTCACTCTCCTGACCTGGTATTAAATCATCCTCCTTTCACTATCACTGGGACAAAATGACTGAATTATGAGTGTTCCTACGCACACCAAGGACTGTAATGGTTCAAGGGTGCAGCTCACACCATTTTCCTCAATGACAATTAAAATTCCCCCACCTACATAATCAGCAATGTCCTCCAGCACATCTCCTCCACTTCCCACATCTCCACACTCAAATCCCACCCCTCCAACCGCAACATGGATAGAACACCCCAGTCCTTACCATCCACCTCACTAATCTCTGGAGACAGTGCATTATCCTCCACTACTTACACCACCTACAGTCAGACCCCATCACCAAAAGAAAAGTTTCCTTCCCCACCCCTATCCACATTCCACAGAGATCATTCCCTCCTCGACTGTCTTCTGAGAACCACACCCTCACCAACTCACCCTCCACACTTGATTCCTTCCCTTGCCACCATAGAAGGTTTAAATTGTGTGCTCACACCTCCCCCCTCACCTCTGTCCAGGCCTCAAAGGATCATGTTACATCCAGTAGAGACTTTCCTGCATATCTACCCACTTCATCTACTGTGTCCATTGCTTTCAATGAGCTCTCCTCTACATTGGGGAGACAGGGTGCCAACTTGAAGAGCATTTCAGGGAACATCTCTGGGACACACATACCAAGCAGCCCAACCACCCTGTGGATGGACACTTCAACTCCCCCTTCCACTCCGCCAAGGAAACACAACTCCAACGATTTCACATGTTTTCAAATCTCCTATCCCCCATCTCATTACAGATCCAACCATCCAACTCAGCACCACCCTCTTGACCTGTCCAACCTGTCCTTCCCACATATCCACTCCACCCTCCCCAATGACATCATTGTTGTTAGGTTCTTTATTCCTTGAGTTTCTTACACACTTGATGCAACTGCAATGCACCCACTTCTGTGAACAATAACCAAATTTTATTAAGCAAATACAGTACAAACTTTGGAGAAACTCTTGACACTCTTCACCATGCTTGCAAAGCCATGCCAGGACATCATCGTGAACAAAGGGAACAGTCCTTCCTTCATATAAACCCTTTACATTACAGTCAGTACTGCCATCAAGACAACCCAAAGCCACCCCCCCCCACCCCCCCCCCCAAGTCATATACCACTCAACACAATGCAGTAACCTGACCATCTCCAGAAACAATACAATGTAAATCATCCCTTAATGGTCAAGTCTGTTGCAAATTGCTGTTTTAACTACAGGAATTGGACAAAATTCCAACTGTAATGTTCTTATTGATTTCTGAATGGGGATGATGATGTAAATAGTAGGAGATGACAATGTAAGTGGCTTTGAATGCCAAGAGATGGGAATATAAATTCCCTACATTCTAACCGTTGAACAACGACATTCCACCCTAGCCTCAGCACATCCAATTTTCTGCAGGTCAGCAGAGCAAATTAACTCTTTAATATTACATTCCCTCCTTTATCATTCCATGATAACCACCAAAACGGCGGTAAAAGCTTATCCATAAGACTCTGACAGTTAATATTTAAGCAAGTTATTGACACACAGCATACAATGATTATAACAACAAAAATTACTAGTTGTAGATGGGATCCTCCCACGTGGGAAAAAAGTGTTCATTGGTGAAGTCTTTAAATCCACACTCCACCCCTTTCAAGCTGAGTGGGAATGAGCCAATTATCCAAAATCTCCTTCAATAGACTCCAACCTGAAAACAAAATCCTGTCTGTCCTTGCACACTACTCCACAGAAAAATTAGAATTCTTGGATAAGGCAGGTAAATACTAAACAAAACTGATGAGACTTCCAGCCTTGCGGAGATCCTTCACATGGAGGATACTAGTGTAATTGAGTAGCAGCTGCAGCAGCAGGCTAGGTGAATGCAGCACTTTTTGCTGTTTCTGCTCCCACTTTGTTGTTAAATGTAACAAAGCCAACTGGCTGTTGTGATGTTAGCTTGATCAGTGAACCATAATATCCCTTAAATGATCGAAAGAAAAGGTAAAACCCACGTGGTTTAATATCATAGGAAGGTCACTGACAAAAAGCATACAGACCTCCTCTTTACTGTTGTTAGCTTCTTCACTTTTTATGCTCATGACTGGGGAGCTGATTGAATCCATTGGATCAGGTTGCATCGGTGGTCCAAAGGTGTGCTTTACCTGCGAATGGAGAAACTCTAGAGATTATGTTAGCTGCTGAAAGTTTCTTTGCATGTCTTCTCTCATTACTTCCTTGCCAAGGTGGTTATCAGTATGAAGACAGTAACTCATTTAACTAAACTAAATTGTGTCTCCTTATTTCAACATTCTCAGTCATCTTGAAGTCTGTTATTCAGTTCACTATTTATGACACTATCAAGTTTTATACAATCCATAAATTTATAAATTGTACTACCTAATCAATTCAGTCATTTATAAACAACAATCAATTATCCTAAAATCAAACCCCCGGGAGTACCCCCATTCAGATTATTTAAAAACCATTTTCATTTGACAAATTAATACTTGGTTAATGTGAAAACTGCCAGGAAAATTAATTCAAAAATCTGGAACAGCAAGATGTTTACTGTCTTTGGACATTGAAGAGGCAGTTTCAGTACAGAATTAAATCTCAAATATTAATGGGAAACAAATGTATAATATATTAAAATATGTTCTCCAAATGAAACTTCCCAAATAAAACAGCCAGAATTACAAAGGTTACAGACCAGTAACTGAACAACTTTGGTAGAGATTAACATTCTTTGAACTTGCAATATGAAGGGGGCCAATGAAGTCTTAACAATAGACAGAACTTAAACAGCTCTTCCTGATGAAGGGTTTTTGCTGATTTTCCTGCTCCTCGGATGCTGCCCGACCTACTGTGCTTTTCCAGCAACACTCTAACCTTGACTCTGATCTCCAGCATCTGCAGTCCTCACTTTCGCCTAGAATTTCAACAGCTCAGCCTCAAGTTCTAATATTCTTTAAAATCTTAACAAAACATCAACATTTAAAATGCACTCTTCTTTTTGTGAAACTCTACATTAAAAATAAAACGAAAAAATGTTTTACTACAATACTCTCATCCAGCTAAAGCATGACCACTAACACAATTGATTTTTTTTTAACAGGGGCATTGTAGAATTTCAAACAAATCAGGGGCTCAAGGCCCTCAATCAATTTGTTTTAAGGTTACATGTTCGATAATTTTAAAAAAGGATTAATGTGTAATATTAATGTAAAAACAAAATCTGCCCTATTACATAGCCTACAAAATGGATTGAATTGAGATCCTAATTCAAATAAGGCAAAACAGTTACTTCAATATTTTCTGAACCAGTATTTTAACAAACCAAAATATTTAAATATCAAATACTTTTGATATTACATAATTTATATTGAAACTTCCTTTGTCGATCCAAGAATTAGTACAACCTTAATTTCAGCTTTTTTCAGTATTTTTTGGAAGAGCCTCTGGTCAGAATTCTTCTCATTTTAATATGGTGGAGAACACATGGCACATTTGAGAACCCCCTCAGTTCACCTGGTGATGATCCATGAAATGGAAAACGAGGAGTCAAAAAGATGGAGGAGGTGGCCCCAAAAGATCCACACTAGAGTCAGACAAATATAAAGCACGTTCACAGACTCCCAAACACGGCGCAGAAGAAAACACAAGCATTGATCCAAGATGCCCAAAGCTCCACAAACCCCACAGTGCCCAGTGCGCGCACACAAAACGATCACTAAAACATTCTTACCCCACCACTGGGCAAGGCCGTGAAGGAAAGAAAGACCAATCACACCCTCCCGACGAAACCACACCCACAAAAAGAGAAAACCCTCACAGCGGACTATATGGCGCCGCAATCCCCTCCCCCAGAAGAAAGACTCGCCAAGTCAAGTCCACAGCCCAGAAACTGAGACTCCCACAACAAAAACCTGGACAAAGCTTCCCTGGCAGGCAATGCACTTCACTGTCAGGATCTGAGTGGACTCTCCTCCTTTTTCCAGTGACACAATGTTGTCCTAAAAGTACTTCTAAGGGGAGCTTCAAAGGGGATAAAGGCTATAACCTTAAGAAGTACCAATTTTTTTTATTTGCCAGAGACTCAAACCTTGTGTCTGTAGTCTCTACACCCACTTCAGAGTCCTGACCTTCGCATGGGGGATCTCCCCTCTTAACAACCATTCTAAGGCAAGGTGATAGAGACAGGCGCAGTAACTATATTTCATCTTTTTTTTGCACTATGCTCCAAAGTCTCAAACTTCACCATTAGAGGACTTTAACCTCATTTTTTCCGGGGGACTTTAACCCCCCCTTTCCCACAGCACTTTAACCTCCTTTGCCTGAGGAATTTTAACCTCCAAATTCCCAGTAACTTTTGATTCTGATAGCGAACTCATTGGTGTACAACTAGATAAGTTACCTAAGAGATTCCGTCACCACAGAGTCCCAGGGGACAAGGGGACAACTGAGTGGTAGGTTAAGGAGAGAGATCAAGGTAAATCTTACTTTCTGGGCCCATCCGTCTCACGGAACCGACACTCAAGCAATCACTTCTTCAGTCCACCTAGAAACTCCATCTATGCTAGAATCCCACTGCTGCCACAAAATGTAAGGTTCTTTTCTCCTTGAGATTCTTAGCTTTTCCTTGAGATGCACACCAATTTCTGTGAACAGCAACCAA